>NC_088242.1:57243825-57584658 GCF_036934945.1 Oncorhynchus masou masou
TATTCTGGTGCAAACAAACACAGAGACAGGAACAATCACCCACGAAACACTCAAAGAATATGGCTGCCTAAATATGGTTCCCAATCAGAGACAACGATAATCACCTGCCTCTGATTGAGAACCGCCTCAGGCAACCATAGACTTTTCTAGACAACCCTACTAAGCCACAATCCCGATACCTAAAACCCCAAGACAAAACACACCACAAAAAACCCATGTCACACCCTGGCCTGACAAAAAATGCAGACAAACACAATATATTTTATTTATTTATTTTATATCCCCACGCTTTTGTCACACAAGTCCTGGGGCCACTACTTTTTACTGACCAAATAAATGCTCACCGACTGAAACAGGACCCTAATATACTTCGACCAGGGCGTGACATCCTGTCCTCGTTAAGACATTATCAACTTTACCTTGTGTATCTAAAAATTACCATATACTGTACACTGATTGTTTAAAGCAAAACTACCAAAGCTGATGCTGAACCATGAACAATCAAAATAAAATCTATTGTAAGCCCCGTTCAGCAGCTATAGACAGATGAGAGTTCTGTCTATGGTAGCTTAATTTTATTCTGGTAAAACACCATTTTCAACAGCGCATAGATAACAATAATCTAGCAAATGACATATGTTGTCACTCAACTAATAAAGCCTAATATTACGCATGCCATTTTAGAATTTGAATGCTAACGGTGCCAGATGTGCAAGATCAGGGACAGGCTGCCTACCTTTCGTTGCTCAGCGCATGAAGCTGAGTACAGTGCACAAAGCTGGTGAGCTGTTCAAAAGACTTAGTATCCTGTTTGAATGTGTTAGTATCTCGTTTGAACGACTAAGTAAAAGTAAAAAGAAATTATAGTATAAATGTTTTCTTTTTTTACTAAGTCGTTCAAATGAGACACTAAGTCATTCGAAAAGATCATTCCAACAGTCTACTTTCTTTCTTTTTTGCCTTTGGCTTTAGGGCTTCCATAAACAGACTATTAAAATAAGATGAAATAAAAAGTTACACTATTCAAAAGGCACCTACATAGTGGAATGACCCATGTGCAAATGTCTCTGATGTCCCATCCATCCCTGTGACTAAGGGAGAAAAGAGAGGAGAGAAGGAGTGGACAATGGTAACAAAACTGTAGGGTGATAAGACATAGGATCACAAAATACATTAAAGGCAACGTGCATCACAATCACACTGTGCTCTAAGTCTAATTCACTTTTTTACTTACTTTACTCAGTCAAGCTCTGCAATGAGCACCATCTGTCTGCCACCGAGTTTACAAACAGTCTGAGTCTGAGCCTCACTGGCTGTAACCCATGATTAATTACACTCTGTGAAGAAGAGACAAGTTGCAGCATTCCCTACATACATGTCACCCCCCCCCCCGTGTTTTTCTGTCTCTGACTGTGCTCTTTGAAGTGTGTACATGAATACTGTCCGAGGCAGCCAAATGGTTCAGTGAGGAGGGGGATGAGTTTGTTTTAGAGAAGGATCCCATACACAGGAATTGGGGGTCCAGATAATGATTTCCAGTCGGACCTAAGGCTAATGGTAGGAGGGCTGTTGCTTCATTGCTTAGTCTAAAGAGATAAGGAGAGAGAAGAGAGAGGTGTGTATGCGTCTTTAATGGTGCTCCCTCACATCTTAAGCCACAGTCTTGTTCAGTTCAGGCTTGCGTTGTGACTTTAAGTTAATAAGAGGAGAGAAAAAGGGAGGGAGTGACCGTTTAGGAGAGACCATTGAGGAAAGAGTGAGCAAGAGAGGAAAATAGAGAAAGGGCGATACCGTTGAGGAGAGCAAGGGAATAAGAGAGCGAGAGGAAAATAGAGAGAAGAGAGTTGAGAGTTGGCATGGTCTGTGTCTCGGCTGACAGAGCCTGTTGCTCTCTTTGGGCTGCCTGGGTCCTCAGTCTCAGTCACAGCAGATGCTGCTGCAGCAGACGTCTCTCTCTCGCTCTCTCTCTTTCTCACTCTCTATATCTATTGCTCTCTCGCTCTCTCTCGGCGGAAAGATTTGGACGGTTGTCTCACCACGTCAAGGAGGGGAGTGAGGAGGGGAGCTGTGAGGCTGCAGTCTGGGTAATAAATCCTATCACAACACAGCGGAGCACCGAGCAGCACATAGAGGGCCAGCTAGAGCCTCTCCTCTCCAGGCTGCAGCTCTCTAGAGCACCACAGCACTAGTCACTCCATTGCCAGGATAAGCAACTCAAGAACCCAAAAGAATCTCAGGCAGCAATGGGCCGACAACATGGAAAGTGATATTGACTTTTATAAGCATTTCACTTGGCTTAAAAAGGTGAGTGCATGTGCCTCATATGTTGGCTGTTTTTCTCTGCCTTGAGGTATGTTTCTTGAGAAGGTTTTCTCAGTGCCTAGTTTTTTGAAAACTGTAAGAGTGAACTGCACAAACATGAGAACGGACCATATCCTCATGACATTGGTATTCCTATGAGGTGTTGCTGTCCGTTCTGGTAATAGTTTTTCCTGATGCATTTCTACTAGTTTGAATGTGAGTCTAGTTGCGTATCCTGGTGAGCTTATGTGTCATGTTCGCTGGAAACGTGTATTCAGATGAGAGGCATTACAGCACAAACCAGCTGATGTGTGTTTTGCAAACAGAGCCTTGGCGCTGTTGTTCCTCTGTCTCCGCGATGCTATCTTGTGATTATGTGATATCACAGCACTCTGCTGTGTAATCAAAAATGGCATGAAATTGCCATTGACGAAGACTTGAGAAGGTGGGTTTTGTAAGGTGGGTTTTCCCCAAGTAGACATACCAGGGTTTGAAATTAAATGGAATGGTAGGACATGTTTTCGCAGGCTTGGCGTGACAGTCAACAGGAGAGTTAATTTAGTGGCTTGTACAAGACAGGTCATGGTTGTTGTGAGTTATTAGGTAGTGGAATAGTGACTAGAAGTTGTGCCAAGAATGCAGAGCACGTCAAGAGGTGGAACCACTTGACCGCAGCCTAAGTGGGCATCATGCAGCCAAAATAAACCACTCATAACATTATTTTATAGAAAGAAAGGAGTAGTATAAAATCAAACCAAATTGTGTTTGTCACATACACATGGTTAGCAGATGTTAATGCGAGTGTAGCGAAATGCTTGTGCTTCCAGTTCCAACAATGCAACAAGTAATCTAACCTAACAATTTCACAACAGCTACCTTATACACACACACAAATGTAAAGGGATGAAGAATATGTACATAAAGATATATGAATGAGTGATGGTACCGAACGGCATAGGCAAGATGCAGTAGATGGTATCGAGTACAGTATATACAGTGCCTTGCAAAAGTATTCGGCACCCTTGTACTTTTCGACCTTTTGCCACATTTCAGGCTTCAAACATAATGATATAAAACTGTATTTTGTTGTGAAGAATCAACAACAAGAATCAACAACAAATAATTTTGCACGCCCAATTTTTCAGTTTTTGATTTGTTAAAAAAGTTTGAAATATCCAATAAATGTCGTTCCACTTCATGATTGTGTCCCACTTGTTGTTGATTCTTCACAACAAAATACAGTTTTATATCTTTATGTTTGAAGCCTGAAATGTGGCAAAAGGTCACAAAGTTCAAGGGGGCCGAATACTTTCGCAAGGCACTGGATATATATAAGATGAGTTATGTAGGGTATGTAAACATATTAAGTGGCATTGTTTAAAGTGGCTAGTGATACATTTTTTACATGTATGGCAGCAGCCACTCTGCTGTTTAACAGTCTTATGGCCTTGAGATAGAAGCTGTTTTTCAGTCTCTCGGTCCCTGCTTTGATGCACCTGTACTGACCTTGCCTTCTGGATGATAGCGAGGTGAACAGGCAGTGGCTTGGGTGGTTGTTGTCCTTGATGATCTTTATGGCCTTCCTGTGACATAGGGTGGTGTAGGTGTCCTGGGGGGCAGGTAGTTTGCCCACGGTGATGCGTTGTGCAGACCTCACTACCCTCTGGAGAGCCTTACGGTTGTGGGCGGAGCAGTTGCCGTACCAGGAGGTGATACAGCCCGACAGGATGCTCTCGATTGTGCATCTGTAAACGTTTGTGAGTGCTTTTGGTGACAAGCTGAATTTCTTCAGCCTCCTGAGGTTGAAGAGGCGCTGCTGCGCCTTCTTCACTACGCTGTCTGTGTGGGTGGACCAATTCAGTTTAGCTGTGATGTGTATGCCGAGGAACTTAAAACTTTCTACCCTTTCCACTACTGTCCCGTCGATGTGGATAGGGGTGTGCTCCCTCTGCTGTTTCCTGAAGTCCACGATCATCTCCTTTGTTTAGTTGACGTTGAGTGTGAGGTTATTTTCCTGACACCACACTCCGAGGGCCCTCACCTCCTCCCTGTAGGCCGTCTCGTCGTTGTTGGTAGTTCAAGCCTACCACTGTAGTGTTGTCTGCAAACTTGATGATTGAGTTGGAGGCGTGCATGGCCACGCAGTTGTGGGTGAACAGGGAGTACAGGAGAGGGCTCAGAACACACCCTTGTGGGGCCCCAGTGTTGAGGATCAGCGGGGTAGAGATGTTGTTTCCACCCTCACCACCTGGGGGCGGCCCGTCAGGACGTCCAGTACCCAGTTGCACAGGGCGGGGTCGAGACCCAGGGTCTCGAGCATGATGACGAGTTTGGAGGGTACTATGGTGTTAAATGCTGAGCTGTAGTCGATGAACAGTATTCTCACATAGGTATTCCTCTTGTCCAGATGGGTTCGGGCCATGTGCAGTGTGGTTGCGATTTCGGTGTCTGTGGACCTATTGGGACGGTAAGCAAATTGGAGTGGGTCTAGGGCACATATGTCAGAGTCAAGGCCCGCGGGCCACATCCGGCCCGCGAGAAGGTTTTTTACGGCCCCTGGGATGATCTTGATTTATTATTAGAACCGGCCCGCAGACCGCAGCAAGCCGGCAGCCCGCAGATCTTTTACACGCACCAATACTACATTTCCCACAATGCAACGGTGACGCACCGAGCAGTAGGCTGCTTCATTTCAATATTTATTGGCACAGCAGTCGTCAGCATCACAGTAAAATTAACTTTCAGATACCCATCAAAAATGGCAAAACGGAAGGTGGACACTGAGAACCGGGGTTTCAAACAAGGTGGGAGTCGGAGTATATGTTCACGGAGGTAGCTGGAAAACCTGTGTGTCTTCTGTGTGGAGAAAGTGTGGCGGTACTGAAAGAGTATAATCTGAGACGACATTATGAAACGAAACACGCGGACAAAAACAAGAATATGGACATGGAACAAAGGCTACAAAAGGCAGAGGAATTAAAACGAGGCCTCAAATCTCGACAGGCTCTGTTCAAAAAAGCCAAATCACAAGGCCAGGCTGCTGTCAAGGCCAGTTTTATTTTGGCAGAAGAGATCGCTAAATCAGCCCGGCCATTTACGGAGGGGGATTTCATCAAAAACTGCATGATTAAAGTTTGTGACGAAGTTTGCCCAGAAAAAAGGCAACTCTTTTTAAATGTGAGTCTGAGCAGAAACACCATTGCCGAGAGAGTAGACCAGTTGTCCATCAATCTAAAAGAGCAGCTTGTGAAAAAGGGAAAAGATTTCATTGCATATTCCTTGGCTGTGGATGAGAGCACCGACATTTCTGACATTGCCCAGTTGTCAATTTTCATCCGCGGAGTGGACTCCAGCCTAAGCGTGACAGAGGAGTTTTTGGCTTTACGTCCTATGCATGGCACAACTACGGGGCATGATTTGTATGAAGAGGTGTCAAGATGTGTAAATGAGATGGAGCTGCCTTGGGAAAAACTCGTGGGTTTGACAACCGACGGAGCACCTGCGATGTGTGGACACAGGAGCGGACTGGTGGCGAAGATACGGGAAAAGATGCAAGAGGAAAACGCGACAGGTGAGCTGACAGCTTATCATTGTATCATACACCAGGAAGCGTTGTGCGGTAAAGCCTTGAAAATGGAGCATGTAATGAGCATCATCACGCGCACAGTTAACTTTATCAGAGCCAAAGGTTTGAATCACCGCCAGTTCAAGGCATTTCTGACGGAGTTAGAAACGGAGCATGGTGATTTGCCTTATCACACAGAGGTGCGATGGCTAAGCCAGGGAAAGGTGCTTCAAAGATGTTTCGAGCTTCGTGAGGAGATTTGTCTGTTCTTGGACAGCAAAGGGAAAGACACAACACAACTCCGAGACGAAATGTTTCTGTGTGAAATGGCTTTTCTGTGTGACATTACGAGTCATCTGAATGCAATGAACTTGCAGCTGCAGGGTCGGGATCATGTCATCTCTGATATGTACAGTACAGTGAAGGCATTTAAAACCAAACTGACTCTGTGGGAGACGCAGATGCGGAAAGAAAATTTGAGCCACTTTCCCAGCTGCCAGACCATGAAAGAGAAGCTCTCTACCAGTGCGTTCCCGAGCGCACAGTTGGCTGATAAAATAGGTATGCTTGCCGCTGACTTTCGACGCCGATTTGCTGACTTTGAAGCACAAAAAAGCAGGTTGGAACTGCTCGGTAACCCATTTGCTGTTGACGTGGAAAGCTCACCACCAAACCTCCAAATGGAGTTGATTGACCTCCAATGCAATGATGCACTGAGGGCAAAATATGCGGCAGTGGGTGCTGCGGAGTTCGCCCGTTTCCTCCCGACACAATGCCCCAGCTGCGCATCCAGGCTGCTCAAACGTTGTCTATGTTTGGCAGCACATACCTGTGTGAACAACTTTTTCTTTGATGAACCTGAACAAAACATCACACAGAAGTCGACTTACTGCTGAACACCTCCACTCAATTCTGAGGATTTCCTCAGCTCAGAGCCTTACCCCGAACATTGATGAACTTGTGGAAAAGATGGGACACCACCAAGTATCACCCTCAACCTCAAACAAGTGAACATTACTGTGCAATCACATATTTAGAGTTTTTACTCAGTTCAAGTTTAAAAGTTAAAGTTTAATATTTGTTTTCACTGCATGTTACTTCTCCTTAAACAAAGTGTTGTTTTTGATTAATAGATTTTTGCACTTTATTTTATTGTATTTCAATCCAATTATATTTTAAAAATATTTCAGTTGAGTGGATGATAGAAAATTGCTATTATTGTTTTTTTCTTTGAAGTAAATTTAGCCCACTTTTGCTAAAATAGAAAATATAGGCTACTGATGGTGCCTTGAATACCGGTTTCTTTCATTTAATGTTCATGTTATGGGGATTTTTATATAAAGGAAATTTGTCTTTTGTGTCTGTTGAAAATTAAAGATTACTGACAGAGCCATAAGAAAATATTGCTTTATTTATCTGATCATATTGGAATATATTTGTTAGGTTTTCAGTAGGTTCAATTAGGTTCACTAGACTATATGCGTCATTTAAAAAATTTTCAATGAACATTCGAACAGTCCGGCCCTCGGCTTGTAGCTAAATTTTTTATTTGGCCCTCCGTCCATTTGACTTTGACACCCCTGGTCTAGGGTGTCAGGTTGGGTGGAGGTGATATGGTCCTTGACTAGTCTCTCAAAGCACTTCATGATGACGGAAGTGAGTGCTACGGGGCGGTAGTTGTTTAACTCAGTTACCTTAGCTTTCTTGGGAACAGGAACAATGGTGGCCATCTTGAAGCATGTGGGAACAGCAGACTGGGATAAGGGTTGATGAAATATGTCCGTAAACACACCAGCCAGCTGGTCGGCACATGCTCTGAGGACGCGGCTGGGGATGCCGTCTGGACCTGCAGCCTTGCGAGGGTTAACACGTTTAAATGTTTTACTCACGTCAGCTGCAGTGAAGGAGAGTTCGCAGGTTTTGGTAGCGGGCTGTGTCAGTGGCACTGTATTGTCCTCAAAGCGAGTAAAGAAGTTGTTTAGTCTGTCTGGGAGCAAGACATCCTGGTCCGCAACGGGGCTGGTTTTCTTTTTGTAATCTGTGATAGACTGTAGACCAAGTAACTGTGCTGACTGTCCACCGTAAAACTCAAGTGCAACAGAAACATTTGTTAAGGCCATTAAAAGCAGGCGGTGCCCTTCTTGCTAACTGCACTGTACACAGTCGTCATGCATTCTCAGACAGTGGGATAATATTTTGCTCACTTTGGATTTGTCCTTCACTCTCTCCGCCTGCAATATGTCTTCAAGTGGCATCAAACAGCCATGTAGCTCATGGCATAAGAGAGGTTAAGGGAAATTCCGTTGTGGCTTGGCCTAGCCTGAGAAAGATGCCTCTATAGATTCCATAGCAAATGTTTTGAGCTCTCTCTCTCTGTACAATGTACTACAAATCTAGGTGCTCTGTTTAAAGAGAGCTGGGTTATATTCATCAGTGCAAATTTTAGTAAAAGGCTTTCCAACAAAAAGCAAATATGAGTGTTTCTTATTGGACAAGTTCAAGTAGTCCCTCCCTGTTTCAGTTTATTTTCTTTTGTTTGGTGCCTACCCACTGGGCACACACTGGTTGAACCAACGTGGAATAGTCATTGAATTGACGCCTGTGCCCAGTGGGTATTGTACACAACCCTGTTCTCTGTAACATGCGTCACGTACCCTAAAGAGGAGAGAAAGTGGTCATTTGTCTGTGTGGCAGAGAACGGGCTGGCTCTCTTCTGCTTTGGCTTGGGTTTACAGCCAGTATCATGACTAATCACTGCTAAAGAACTCCATATGGACTTTGTCAGGATTCAGGAAGTGATGTAACCAAGCCCTTTGATCTCGTGGACATCTAGCAGCACAGCAGAAACCTGGGAAAAGCTTTTGCTTTGGTGCATTGTTTTATGTAACCATGTTCAACATCAATCATGGGGTACCTGGCAAAGTAAGTATTAAGTTAAGCGGTAAAGAAATATTAAGTATTAAGAAGCATTAAGTTAAGCGCACTCACATACACACACCTCTCCTCTCAATCAAATGTAAAAAATATAAAGCCCTTTTTAACACCCAAAGAGCAAGCAATGCAGATGTAGACGAACAGTGGCTAGGAAAAACTCCATAGAAAGACAGAAACCTAGGAAGAAACCTAGAGAGGAATCGGGCTTCAAAGGGTGGCCAGTCCTCTTCTGGCTGTGCTGGGTGGATATTATAAGAGTACGGCCATTTAGGCCAGGTTGTTCTTCAAGACGTTCACAGATGACCAGCAGGCTCAAATAATAACCACAGTGGTTATAGAGGGTGCAACACCTACTAGCTCCCGAGTGGTGCAGTGGTCTAAGGCACTGCAGCTTAGTGCTGGAGGCGTCAATACAGACCCTGGTTCGATTCCAGGCTGTATCACAACCGGCCGTGATTGGGAGTCCCATAGGGCGGCGCCCAATGTTGTCTGGGTTAGGCCGGGGTAGGCCATCATTGTAAATAAGAATTTGTTCTTAACTGTCTACATTTGAGTCTCAGAGAGGTCTTGTGATAATGGATAGTAAGTAGGTATGGAAATGCTGTACCTCCTAGTAAGTGAGTTGTGAAACTGCCTTCTGAGTGGACTGCCCTTCCGGATGACCTCATAGAAACTGCTCCATATATGTGTGCTGTCAGTGCGATCTGAAGCAGTGGCCCCTAGACCAGCTATTTAAGACAGGATTATCTGAAGCCGTGCAGTGAGACAAAACCCAGCTCAGCGCTGCACACAAGTCACAGCATGTTACTTTTCCCCGCTGTGACAGACCTTATGACAGGTCCCCAAGATGATCACATGGTGCTGTGGGTTTTCAGAAAGAGAGAGAAGCTCAGCTCGCAGGCTTAAGTCAAGAGCATGATGTTAAGACATCCCTGGAGAAGTTCTCAGGGACTGAGGAAGACAAGTGTTAAGCCCTAGGTATGAAGTCAAGGGTCTTTGCACCGATGTAGTGGTTGGTTGAGAAAGTGTCCTAATGCGCCACGTCAGCTGACTGAGGCCAGTGAGAAAGGAAAAACTGTATTCCTCTGTAGAGGGGGATCTCACTGGTCTTTAAGGTCTGAGGTTTCACGCAACACACTATATCTAATTAGTATAAATTAGGTGTCTTCTTTTATGCAAATCAGTGAAAACACTTGTTTCTGATGTTAGGGGTCAAAGAGTGGGTTTTTTGTATGTTAATGCCACATGGTCACATTCAACATTGTTGTGATGTTGAATGTGTTAAGGATTTTCAGCCGAGCTTAAATTTGGGTGTCAACTGGTTCCTTTTCTTCAACCAACTAGCTCATATCAGAAACTGTGTTTGAAATGGAGCAGTCCTCCAGCATGCTGTTGGCCAGGCCTTTGGCTGCAGCCTTCAATACTGTATCTGACACTGAATGCAGATTAGACAACAGTGCAGTAGAAACAGTGTGTACCCATACCGGTAGTCGAACCTGGGACGCCTGAGTGAAAACCAGGAATCCTACCCGCTGGACCATATGCGAAGATGTTGCTAAACACAATAATTTATTGGGTCAGTGAGGATGAATCATTGAATGGTTGATATAAATTGTTTAGCCTGTTCAGTGACAGACTTCAACCTTTCTCCTCCTCTCCTTCCCCCTCTCCACCTCTCTGACTCCTCTTTGCCATGTGTGTTGTTGCAGGTTAACCTCTGCTCCCCGGTGAACAATGAGAGCTATCAGGAGCGGCTGGTTCGCTTAGAGGGGGACAAAGAGTCTCTGGTGCTCCAGGTAAGGTGCTCCTGTCATCTGTCGCCCCACCATCATCCTTGCAGGATTATAGGTTAGCTTTTAGAGAGAGATAGAGTGAAGGAGGAGCACAGAGCGAAACAGAGCGACAGAGACAGAGACAGGCCCTGACAGTAAATCTCAGTGAGACAAAAAGAATGGTGTTCCAACTAAGGTCCAGTTTCCAGGACCACAAATATGAATTCCATCTAGACACTGTTGCCCTAGAGCACACAAAAAACTATACCTACCTCGGCTTAAACATCAGCACCACAGGTAACTTTCACAAAGCTGCGATCGATCTGAGTGACAAGGCAAGAAAGGCCTTCTACACCATCATAAGGAACATAAAATGCGACATCCCAATTAGGATCTGCCTAAAAATACTTGAATCTGTTATAGAACCCATTTCCCTTTATGGTTGTAAGGTCTGGGGTCCACTCACCAACCAAGAATTCACAAAATGGACAAACACGAAATTGAGACTCTGCATGCAGAATTCTGCAAAAACATCCTCCTTGAACAACGTAAAACACCAAATAATGCATGCATATCAGAATTCAGCCCGATACCCACATTCGGCCCGACACTGATCAAAATCCAGAAATGAGACGTTAAATTCTACAACCTCGTAAAAGGAAGCGATTTCCAAACCTTCAATGACAAAGCCAACAGCTACAGATAGATTAACCTAGAGAAGAGTCCCCTAAGCAAGCTGTTCCTGGGGCTCTGTTCACAAACACAACCAAACCCCACAGAGCCCCAGGACAGCAACAGGAACATAATTAGACTCAACCAAATCATGAGAAAACAAAAATATAATTATTTGACACATTGAAAATAATTAACAACAAAAAAACAGAGCAAGCTGGATGCTATTTGGCCCTAAAGAGTGAGTACACAGAGAGTACAATACCTGACCACTGTGACTGACCCAAAATGAAGGAAAGCTTTGACTGTGTACAGACCCAGTGAGCATAGCCTTGCTATTGCATAGGCAGACCTGGTTCTCCTTGCATAGGCAGACCTGGTTCTCCTTGCATAGGCAGTCCTGGTTCTCCTTGCATAGGCAGACCTGGTTCTCCTTGCATAGGCAGACCTGGTTCTCCTTACATAGGCAGACCTGGTTCTCCTTGCATAGGCAGACCTGGTTCTCCTTGCATAGGCAGACCTGGTTCTCCTTGCATAGGTAGACCTGGTTCACACACTGCCCACTAAAGGTGGTGGAAGCTGGGCTGCACTTCCTATCCTCCTGCCAAATGTATGTCCATATTAGAGACACAGTGAAGAACAAAAAAACTATTTAAATACAACCCATATTTATGTTTATTTATTTTCCCTTTGTACTTTAACTATTTGCATGTTGTTATAACACTGTACATAGCCATACTATGATTTTTGAAACATTTGTGTGAGTAATTTTTACAGTACATTTTTTATTGTTTATTTCACTTTTGCTTATTATCTATTTCACTTGCTATGGCAATGTATACATATGTTTTCCATGCCAATAAAGCCCTTTCAATCTGATTTAATTTAATTGAGAGAGCCCCTCCTCAGGGGTCACCAGGGTCACGTCAGGTGAGTGTAAAGGCATTAGGGGGACAGAGACATGTGACACCTCTGTCCACAGGCCCAAGTGACCTCACGGCTCTGCTGTTCAATTGAGAGAGGAAGGGCAGTATATCACAGAGATGTTAGAATGTCCAGGGCAGGCTAGGGGGGCTGGGGGCTGGTTGTGTGTAGCAGAGAAGCTCAGTCAAACAGAACGCCCCTAGTGCATTTCATGTCTGGATAATGCCTCTCGAATTTGGTTGTACTGTAAACATCAGGCTCAAGTGATTTGTCAGGACGCTCCATGCTTTTTTACATCTGTGTAATTGGTAGTTTATACATCTGTAATCTAGTCTACACATTGCATATTTATATTTTCCCTCTTCCTCCTCGGCCTCTGTCATGTCTTATCTAGCTCAACGTGTGCTGCTTCAAACTAGCTTTATCTCAGCCTTGTGCCACAGTAGCCCTTTCTTTCGCACATGCCAGCACATTCCTCAAGCCCCTCTGACAAACGCTGCTGATTGGCCAACGGGCTTGTGCCTGTTGACTGAAAACATTATTGGGTGGAGCAGGTAAAAGAGAGGTGCTTGCTTTCCCTTTCACCTGCTTCATTGTGAGCTGGCCAGAGTTGTGGGCTCAGTTTACTCAGCTCCGTGTTTGTAGTTCAGTGAACCATGGCAAGCGTAGGTTACCTTCTATGATATTTCACAATGGCTGTTGACGTAGAGTTCCAATCCGGCTGAGGAATGAAGTGAAACTACCTGTGGGTTGTCCGAGGAATTAGCAGCATTAGCATACGGATCGCTCCAGTCCTGACCAGGAGAGAGGAGGTATTTGTCAACGTGAGTGACTGAGTAAGGTGTCCTGTGTGTGGGTTGGCTTTGTGTGCTATAGGTGAGCGTGCTCACAGACCAAGTGGAGGCCCAGGGAGAGAAGATCCGAGACCTGGAGAGCTCTCTGGAGGAGCACTACCACAAGCTCAACTCCACTGAGGAAATGCTAAAGCAGGTAAGAGACATACTACATTATCACTACTCTATCACTGCTCGGCTTAGAGAGCTAACTGCTGTTGTTTAGCTTAACTGGTTTCCTACATACACATAGTCTTGTTTTAGTCCTAGATCAATTGACTATATTTTGTGAATGTGTCATTAGAGCAAGGTTAAAGATTACAAGGTTGCTCAGTAACAAATAGAACGAACAGCCTGTTCTTTTTCTGTTCCTTTAGCGTGAAGTAAGTGTGTGGTAAATTAGTAACAGGAAATGTGGTTTTCATTCATAACCATCCTACAAACATAAAATACTGTTGCTTCTGAGTGACCAGGGCCTAAGGGGTGGCAAAGCCAGGAATGGACTCCCCAGATAGAATTTGTGCCCCCACCAAATGGTACATGAATTACCCTGCCAGGTTTTGCCAATATTGCACTGCCAGTAGAGCTGACTGGGACAGGGGCTATTTGCCGTGTTAACTCTTTATATGAGGAGGGGTGAGGGGGGATGTAATATTTTCTACCTAAAATCCAAAAATGCATTCTGATTGGGCACCTAGCCATGCAAATTCATAAGGTACCACCTTCGTTAAATTGTTAAACCCTCTTGAAGCTAGGGGGCACTATTTTTATGTTTGGAAAAATAACGTTCCCAAAGTAAACAGCTTATTTCTCATGACCAGATGCTAGAATATGCATATAATTGACAGATTAGGATAGAAAACATTCTAGAAAACATTCTAAAGTTTCCAAAACTTAAAAAATATTGTCAGTGAGTATAACAGAACTGATATTGCAGCCAAAAGGCTGAGGAAAAGCCAATCAGGAAGTGCCTCTTAATTTGAAACCTCTGTGTTCCTATGCATGGGATATCAACCAGATTCCTTTTTCTGTGGCTTCCCTAAGGTATCAACAGTCTTTAGACATAGTTTCAGGCTTTTATTTTGAAAAATGAGTATGAAGGATCACATTGCGTAAGTGGAGAGGTGGGGGCTCTCAGAGTGAGTTTGTGCGCAATTGAGTAAAGCGGCCATTGTTCCTCCCACTGTTATGGAAAAAGCTACACACTCGGTTGATATATAATCAAATATATATTTTAAAAACTACCTGAGGAATGATTATAAAAAACATTTGACATGTTTCTGTGGACATTATGAAGACTATTTGGAATTTCCGTCTGCGTTGTCGTGACCGCTCTTTCCTGTGGATTTCTGAATATAACGCGACAAACAAACGTTGGTATTTTGGGTATAAAAATATTCTTTATGGAACAAAAGGAACATTTTCTGTGTAACTGGGAGTCTCGTGTGTGAAAACATCCGAAGATCATCAAAGGTAAATGGTTAATTTGATTGCTTTTCTGATTTTCATGACCAAGCTTCCTGATGCTAAGTGTACATAATGCTATGCTAGGCTATCGATAAACTTACCCAAACGCTTGGATTACTTTCGCTGTAAAGCATAATTTCAAAATCTGAGACGACAGGGTGATTAACAAAAGGCTAAGCTGTGTTTCGCATTATCGCACTTGTGATTTCATGAATATGAATATTTTCTAGTAATATTATTTGACTGTTGCGCTATATTATTCAGCGGTTGCTGACGAAAATGATCCCGCTACAGGGATGTGTGCATCAAGAAGTTAAGGAAATTCCTAGACAGGGATTTTTTCTCTCCCTTTTGCAGGCAGCTACAGTTAATAATAGGCTAGCTAGTAGCTAGTAGCTGTCACGACTTCCACCAAAGTTGGTCCCTCTCCTTGTTCGGGCAGTGTTCGGCGGTTGACGTCACCGACCTTCTAGCCATCTCTGATCCATTTTTCATTTTTCATTGGTTTTGTCTTGTCTTCCCTCACACCTGGTTCCAATCCCATCGAGTACATGTTGTGTATTTAACCCTCTTGTTTCCCCTCATGTCCTTGTCGGTGATTGTTTGATTGTATGTTATGTGCAAGTTATGTTCTGGTGTGCGACGGGTTTTGTACCCACTTTTATTATTTTGTATATTTTGGTTTTCTGAGTTTTGTGAGCACTTATTAAACGACTCCGTTTACACCAAGTTTGTTCTCCTGCGCCTGACTTCCCTGCCACCAGCACGCACCCAATACAGAATTACCAAACCGAACTATGGAGTCAGCAGGAGAAGGTACCCCGGCCAGTGAGGTGGAGGAGCACGTCCAGGAGCATGCAGTTATGCTACACCATCTTGGCGCCGCCATGGATCGCGTTGTCCAGACAATGGACCGCTGGGAGAGACAGGGAGATCTTACAGCACCTCCACCAGCACAACCGGGGTCTCTCCTGAGTGCCCCTTTCCCATCTGAACCCAGTGGGATCCGTCTCTCCTTGCCCCAGGAGTATGACGGGAGGGCTGCGAACTGCCAGGGGTTCTTATTGCAATTAGCCCTGTATCTGGCCACCGTCCACCCGGCTCCATCGGGCCGTGAGAGGGTGTCCTCCCTCGTCTCGTGCCTCACCCAGAGAGCCCTGGAGTGGGCCAACGCCGTGTGGAGGGAGATGCGGCGTTGGACCAGTTTGAGGAGTTCACCCGCCATTTCTGGGAAGACTTCAACCACCCGCCCGAGGATAGAGAGGCGGGTGAGCGCCTCTACCATCTGAAGCAGGAGACGAGGAGTGCCCAGGAGTTTGCCCTGGAGTTCAGGACCATGGCTGCCAGCGAGGGATGGAACAACTGGGCCCTGATCGACCATTAGCACTGCAGTCTGCGTGAGGACGTCCGTCGGGAGCCGGCCTGCAGAGACACCACCCTCACGTTTGACCAGCAGGTGGACCTGTCCATCCGGCTGGACAACCTGCTGGCTACTCGCGGACGTTCAGATCGGGGTCTGGTGGTTCCATCCTCCCGCTTCCCCTCTCTGATACCCATGGAGCTTTGGAGGGGAGGTGCGCAGGGAGACCGGAAGGGGTTCCCGCTCGTGCTCCATTTGTGGCCGCAGAGGTCACAATGCCGGTCGGTCCCGGGTTGGTTCCTCTGGGAATCAAGCCAGCAGGCAGGGCGCTCTGGCGTCACCCCAGGTGAGATGGCACCATTCTCACCCAGAGCCATCTATTGCACATATGTTTGTGTCTGTAACGTTCCCTGAGTTTTCCCCGCATTCCCAGCATAAGGCGCTCGTCGATTCAGGCGCGGCTGGGAATTTTATTTCTAGAGCTTTAGCCTGTAGTCTAGGGATCCCCATCATTTCCATGGATGTGCCCTTCCCCGTTTACACCTTAGATAGTCGACCATTAGGGTCAGGGTTGATTAGGGAGGTCACCGCGCCTTTGGGCACGCAGGGGGGTCATACGGAGAGAATTAGTCTCTGCCTTATTGACTCTCCTGCGTTTCCCAGGTGCTGGGCCTACCCTGGTTAGCTTGTCATAACCCCACTGTTTCTTGGCCACAGAGGGCTCTCACGGGGTGGTCACGAGAGTGCTCAGGTAGGTGTTTAGGGGTTTCCGTTGGTGCTACTTCTCCAAAAAGAAGGCGACTCAATTACCACCTCATCGACGGCGATAGATCTCCTGGTAGACGCTGCACTTCCCAGGAGTCACGTGTATCCCCTCTCACAGGCGGAGACGGAGGCTATGGAAACATATGTCTCCGAATCCCTGCGCAGGTCCTCAACTTCACCCGCCTCCTCGAGTTTCTTTTTTGTGGAGAAGAAGGAGGGAGGTCTGCGCCCGTGTATTGACTATCGGGGTCTGAATCAGATCACTGTGAGGTATAGTTACCCGCTACCGCTCATAGCCACAGCGTTAGAGTCAATGCACGGGGCGCGCTTCTTCACCAAATTAGATCTCAGGAGCGCTTACAACCTGGTGCGTATCTGAGAGGGAGACGAGTGGAAGATGGCTTTCAGTACCACCTCTGGGCACTATGAGTACCTCGTAATGCCGTACAGATTGATGAATGCGCCATCAGTCTTCCAAGCCTTTGTAGACAAGATTTTCAGGGACCTGCACGGGCAGGGTGTAGTGGTGTATATTGATGACATTTTGATATACTCCACTACATGCGCTGAGCATGTGTCCCTGGTGCGCAGAGTGCTTGGTCGCCTGTTGGAGCATGACCTGTACGTCAAGGCTGAGAAATGCCAGTTCTTCCAACAGTCCGTCTCCTTCCTAGGGTATCGCATTTCCACTACAGGGGTGGAGAACGAGAGTGACCGCATTGCAGCCGTGCGTAATTGGCCGACTCCCACCACGGTAAAGGAGGTGCAGCGGTTCTCAGGGTTTGCCAACTACTACCGGAGGTTTATCCAGGGTTTTGGTCAGGTAGTGGCTCCCATTACCTCACTGCTGAAGGGGGTCCGGTGCGCTTGCAGTGATCAGCTGAGGTGGACAGGGCTTTTAGTCACCTGAGGGCTCTGTTTACCTCGGCTCCCGTGTTGGCCCATCGGGATCCCTCTTTGGAGAGAATAGTGGAGGTGGACGCGTCCGAGGCTGTGCTTTCTCAGTGCTCGGTTACGCCACCGAAGCTCCACCCCTGTGCCTTCTTCTCAAAGAAGCTCAGCCCGGGGGAGCGAAACTATGATGTGGGGGACCGGGAGCTGTTGGCTGTCATCAAGGTCTTGAAGGCGTGGAGACATTGGCTTGAGGTGGCTAGACACTCTTTTCTCATCTGGACTGACCACTGCAATCTGGAGGACATCCGGGCGGCAAAGAGACTGAACCCTTGCCAGACAAGGTGGGCCATGTTTTTCACCCGTTTTGTGTTTACCCTTTCCAACAGACCAGGCTCTCAGAACGTTAAGGCAGATGCATTGTCCCGGCTGTATGACACAGAGGAGCGGCCCATGGATCCTACTCCCGGTACTCCCAGCCTCTTGCCTGGTGGCACCGGTAGTGTGGGAGCTGGACGCGGAACATTGAGCAGGCGTTGTGTGCAGAGCCCTCTTCCCACCAGTGTCCAGCTGGGCGTCTGTACGTTCCGTCTGCTGTCCGCGACCGGCTGACCTATTGGGCCCACATGTCACCCTCCTCTGGTCATCCTGGGATTGGTCGGAAAGTACGCTGTTTTAGTGGGAAGTACTGGTGGCCCACTTTGGCTAAGGATGTGAGGGTTTATGTTTCCTCTTGCTCGGTGTGCGCCCAGTGTAAGGCTCCTAGGCACCTGCCCAGAGGTAAGTTACAACCCTTAACCGTTCCACAACGGCCGTGGTCGCACCTGTCAGTAGATTTCCTGACCGATCTTCCTCCTTCACAGGGTAACGATCCTGGTCGTTGTGGATCGTTTTTCTAAGTCCTGTCATTTCTTCCCTTTGCCCGGTCTCCCTACGGCCCTACAGACTGCGGAGGCCCTGTTTAAACACGTCTTCTGGCACTACGGGGTGCCTGAGGATATAGTGTCTGATCGGGGTCCCCAGTTCACGCCGAGGGTCTGGAAGGTGTTCATGGAATGTCTGGGGGTCTCGGTCAGCCTTACCTCAGGTTTGCACCCCGAGAGTAACGGGCAGGTAGAGAAAGTTAACCAGGATGTGGGTAGGTTTCTGAGGTCTTATTGCCAGGCCGGCCGGGGGAATGGGCAGCGTTTGTGCCCTGGGCAGAGATAGCCCAGAACTCGCTCCGCCACTCCTCCACTAATCTCTCTTCCTTCCAGTGTGTATTGGGGTATCTGCCGGTTCTGGCTCCTTGGCATCAGAGTCATACCGAGGCTCCTGTGGTGGACGACTGGTTCCGGTGCGAAGAGGAAACATGGGCCACCCATGTCCACCTTCAGCAAGCTCTGCTGCGCCAGAAAGTTGGTGCAGACCACCGTCACCGCAGTGAGGCCCCGGTGTTCGCACCGGTGTCCCAGGTTTGGCTCTCGACCCGAAACCTGCCCCTTCGCCTGCCCTGTCGGAAGCTGGGGCCGTGGTTTGTCGGGCCATTTAAAGTCCTGAGGAGAGTGAACAAGGTTTGTTACAGGTTACCGCTTCTCCCCGATTACCGAATTAACACCTCGTTCCATGTATCTCTCCTCAGGCCAGTGGTGGCTGGCCCGCTCCAGGAGTCTGAGGTGCGGGATGTTCCTCCGCCCCCTCTGGACATCAAGGGGGCCCCGGTGTACTCCGTTCGTTCCATACTGGATTTGAGACGTCAGGCGAGGGGCCTTCAGTACCTCGTGGACTGGGAGGGTATGGTCCGGAGGAGAGGTACTTATTAAACGACTCCATTTATACCAAGTTCGTTCTCATGCGCCTGACTTTCCTGCCACCAGCACGCACCCATTACAGTAGCTTTGTTAAGTTTTGGTAGCAGCGCACTGAATAATTGTAGCTAGTTGGCTAAGCTTTGATCAGCACGGATATCCGAAACTGTCTGGGCACTGTCAAGAGCAAAATTATTGAGGACCACCATGTCGAAAGCCATGCCAAGCTCAACGAACAGCCTGCAGGACCGACCACCGAGGTTGAGGAGCCTAGCAGCAAATGTAATACCCGCCCATCCCCCACACCACCTGCTGACCAACAAGATAGAGAAGGGCCGAGGCCTAGCGCCCGCAGCATGAGGGTAACATCACAACAAGCACCTGCACCTCCGTTACCCCAGTCACTAGCACCTGACGACCTGTTGAATCTAACCGAAACTGAACCAGTGGAATCAGAGTTTATTTTGACTCGCACATTCTTGCGAAGTGAAATCGGAACCACAGCCAGCAACAACAAACGGACCCCACTCAGGGTTCTTCAAAGATACAGCGGGCCATCGTCAGCAATGACGACTGTGCTGTTGGCACTGAAACGCTATTAAAATTTTGGGGGCATCTACAGCAATGTGAGAAATTCCTTCTCCACTCTGAAGAACGTATTCAGTGAACACAGAGCATGTTACGTCAACGAAAAGCCCAGCTTGTCCAGCTGGCATTTGAGAGGGGACCTGATAAGTACATTTTGCCAGGAAGGAGAATGGAATCAGAAACTTCTCTTGAGGTTCAACACTGCATCCGGAGGCTGCTGCAACTCGTCTAAATGGTAAGTTACAACCTTGATGGCCCTAGCCGCCGTGCCAGAATGATTTATTCATTGGTTTTCCCTCATGTAAGCCTACTGGTTGTTTGGCAAATGTTTGTATAGTATAGTTTAGGTTTTTGCTTTTCCATCAATGGATATTTTAGATGTATCTGTGATTCCTAATGTCATTGTTTGCTTTTGCGGATGTAATTTCTATTGACAGATATACAGCTTAGCTTTTATTTAATGGGTATAGGGACAATGACCAATGTAGGAAAATTGGTTGTGCTCTGAGGTGAGCCCTGGTGCAGTTGTCCTGGCTGTCCACTATGGTGGTGCTGAATTTGGCAGCGCATCTAATGTTATCCTTTCATCGCGCTGACAGGCGGTAACCTTCTGTCCATGGTCCTAAATCGTTGGTTATGGTGTGTGCTGTTTTAATGAGCACATCTTGGGCTACCAGTCTTCATGGGGCTTCTCTTCAACATCGCTTGCTTTCTTGTGAGAAAAATGACAGTGTATATGGCTGCATTTCAGATAGGCCTAGATTTCTGTACATTTTGCATGTCGCAGTAGTAGGACCAATACCGTGTGTAGCCTACTAAAACAAGTAGGAAAACGTTCACTCTGTTGTGATTAATTTGCATTACACACAGTCGCTGTGTGACAGGCTACTGTAAAAGTGATGTCAGACCTATGAAAACACACTTAGCCTACCTTAGCCTACTTATCCGCCCCCTCCCTGCTCTCTTGCTATAGCTTGTGTGTGTAACAAACTCTCCCACACAGAAAATATTGCGCACTGGAGTGGTGGCTTAGTTACGCTCATGGCATAGTGTCACACATTCGACAGCATTGTAGATTCTGGTTATAATGATCAAAGTTTAATCTATGAATCTTTGATAGCCTAGTGGTGCTCATCTTGCCGAGCTGCCATGTTCGTGTTGGTATGTGCAAAGCATGCGTAGGGCAGGCCTATGACAGCTACGGTTGCATTGTATGCGCTTGTATGGCGCATATCTTTGTGCTATTATATAAGACGGGTACATTTCAGATACATTTTTTGTATTTAAACAGTAGTAGGACCAATCTTGTTTTAAAGCATTACTACTCGTGCCACCCATGGATTTAAAATGCCCCCTCAGTCATGTCATCCTGGAGTAACTCACCTCGATTGCACAAAGTTTGTCACTCAGAAGATGGAGGGAAACAAAGTTCACTTCCTTTCGGTCTTACAAGGTGACTTTCTATGGCTTACTGACTCCATTGTGTTATAAGAGCAGAGATTTTTATGGGAGTGGGCTCTACTAAAAACAGACAGCATAGTCTTTCTGAATTTAAAACAGCACATAAAAATGTGACTCTGAAAATGTCCGCTCTAAGTGCACTGTATAGTTTAGGTGCACCCATATTAAAATACATTTACAGTTGAAGTCGGAAGTTTACATACACTTAGGATGGAGTCATTAAAACATGTGGAAAATTCAGAAAATTATGTCGTGGCTTTAGAAGCTTCTGAAGCTAATTGACATCATTTGAGTCAATCGGAGGTGTACCTGTGGATGTATTTCAAGGCCTACCTTCAAACTCAGTGCCTCTTTGCTTGACATCATGGTAAAATCAAAAGAAATCAGCCAAGACCTCAGAAAAAAATGTAGACCTCCACAAAGTCTGGCTCATCCTTGGGAGCAATTTCCAAACACCTGAATGTACCACGTTCATCTGTACAAGCAATAGTACACAAGTATAAACACCATGGGACCATGCAGCCGTCATATCGCTCAGGAAGGAGACGTGTTCTGTCTCCTAGTGATGAACGTACTTTGGTGTGAAAAGTGCAAATCAATCTCAGAACAACAGCAAAGGACCTTGTGAAGATGCTGGAGGAAACAGGTACAAAATTATCTATTTTCACATTAAAAAGAGAGCTATATTGACTTAACCTGAAAGGCTGCTCAGCAAGGAAGAAACCACTGCTCCAAAACCGCCATAAAAAAGCCAGACTACGGTTTACAACTGCACATGGGGACAAAGATTGTACTTTTTGAAGAAATGTCCTCTGGTCCAATTTGTAAGTCGCTCTGGATAAGAGCGTCTGCCAAATGACTTAAATGTAAATGTAATGTAAATGGTCTGATGAATCAAAAATAGAACTGTTTGGCCATAATGACCATCTTTATGTTTGGAGGAAAAGGGGGAGGCATGCAAGCCGAAGAACACCATCCCAACCGTGAAACATGGGGGGTGGTAGCATCATGTTGTGGGGGTCCTTTGCTGCAGGAGGGACTGGTGAACTTCACAAAATGGATGGCATCATGAGGCAGGAAAATTATGTGACTATATTGAAGCAACATCTCAAGACATCATCAGGAAGTTAAAGCTTGGTCGAAAATGGGTCTTCCAAATGGACAATGACCCCAAGCATACTTCCAAAGTTGTGGCATTATGGCTTAAGGACAACAAAGTCAAGGTATTGGAGTGGCCATCACAAAGCCCTGACCTCAATCCTATAGAAAATGTGTGGGCAGAACTGAAGAAGCCTGTGCTAGCAAGGAGGCCTCCAAACCTGACTCAGTTACACCAGCTCTGTCAGGAGAAATGGGCCAAAATTCACCCAACTTATTGTGGGGAGCTTGTGGAAGGCTACCCGAAACGTTTGACCCAAGTTAAACAATTGAAAGGCAATTTTACAAAAACCTAATTGAGTGTATGTAAACTTCT
Organism: Oncorhynchus masou masou; assembly: GCF_036934945.1. NCBI lineage: Eukaryota > Metazoa > Chordata > Actinopteri > Salmoniformes > Salmonidae > Oncorhynchus > Oncorhynchus masou. The sequence continues at coordinate 57,266,620 of NC_088242.1, forward strand.
GACCCACTGGGAATGTGATGAAAGAAATAAAAGCTGAAATAAATCACTCTAATCACTCTAATATTATTCTGACATTTGACATTCTTAAAATAAAGTGGTGATCGTAACTGACCTAAGACAGGGAATTTTTACTTGGATTAAATGTCAGGAATTGTGAAAAACTGAGTTTAAATGTATTTGGCTAAGGTGTATGTAAACTTTCGACTTCAACTCTAGCTATGTGTACCAGGACACCGTGCCAAACAGCCTTTGGATCATCAAAAGTGGATAGGTCTTGTCGCTGCCTTATGTGCCAGTAGGATGTAAGTAAGTAAGCCATGTTTGTTGTGGCGGTAGGGAGGGGGACAGGGTGAGAGTTGCCCAGTTTGTGCTCTTACCATCAGAGACAGGGGTGAGGGGTTGTGAGTGGAGAGTAGCCATTGAGCAGTGTCTGCTGATGCCTCTTATTAGGCTGTGTGTGCATGCCAAACATTGGCACACACAGCTACCCAATTTAGGAATCAAAAAGCCCTCTGTTTGGGCTTTTCAACTGCTCCTTTGTCTACTCTGTGATTTTGTCTCATCCAGCCGGTTTGCTCCCCATAAATGGCAATGGTAAAAAGTGCATTTGTTGTTTTTCAGTTTAATTGACCTCAAATTCCGAGCAGATTTTTTTATTTTTTTGTACATAAGCACAGGTCTAGGGGAAAACCTTTTTCCCCCCTCAAGTTGTCATGCAGAATATACAATAAATGCTTATTTCTGTTTAGAGACCACAGCCACTGGTGTCTACTGTCTACAGTGCTCTGTGGTGTGGCTGGTATCTCTTAGCAGGTCCCTTGTGTTTGACCTTTATCGATAACCAGACACTGTCTATCTTCACATTGTTTGGCTCCATTGAAGTTTTTAATGAGATCTGTTTAAACAATGTGCGTGGTGTGATTAGGCAAGGTCAATGGCAAGGTTGATCTTTGTCACTGCTGTTCTGAGCCTGAAATGGAGATAGCTCTTTTCTGAGTGTCAAGAGAATGCTTCTCAGTATCTGCTGCCAGTTCCAGCAAAAGCTAATGGGTGAGTGTGTTGGGCAGATTATTTCGTCAATCGACTCATCAGACCTATACTCACTCAGAGCGAGTGTGCAAAGCTGTTATCAAGGCAAAGGGTGGCTACTTTGAAGAATCTCAACGATAACATATATGTTGTTTTGTTTAACACTTGTTTGGTTACTGAATCAAATCAAATTTTATTTGTCACATACACATGGTTAGCAGATGTTAATGCGAGTGTAGCGAAATGCTTGTGCTTCTAGTTCTGCATTTCGCAACACTCGCATTAACATCTGCTAACCATGTGTATGTGACTACAGGATTCCACATGTGTTATTTCATAGTTTTGATGTCTTCACCATTATTCTACATAGTAAAAACTTTTGACTGGTACTGTATGTAAATGTGGTATTTCAGCTTTTAATTTTTTTTATAAATTAGAAAAGAAAAAGAAAAAATTTGATTTTGCTTTGTCATTATTGGGTATTGTGTATCGATTGATTTAATCAATTTTAGAATGATTTAATCAATTTTAGAATTAGGCTGTAACCTAACAAAATGTGGAGAAAGTTAAGGGGTTTGAATACTTTCCGGCAGCACTCTATTAAAGCAAAAATGCCAGAGAACCCGGGAGTTATCGTATGACAACTCCCGACAAGGGCCAGGATACAGCTCTTGGTGGGAGTTGTCACACGATAATTCCGGGATTGGGTTTGAGAGCATTATTGCTTTTCTAAAACAGTTGCCAACATATTTCTAAAAATATGAATGCATTTTTTCTTAAAACATTATTTTAACTAGGGATGCACAATATTGAACATATCGGAATCGGCAGATATTAGCTAAAAATGCCAACATCGGTATCGGCCCGATGTCTAGTTTAACGCCGATGTGCAAAACCGATGTCAAAGCTGACGTGCATACCTATTTAACGTAGGTACATGACGTAATGACGCCAAGTAAAATTTGGGGAAATTAAGTGTATAGGCTTTTTTTCCAAGGGAAATGAAGTTGAGTTTCCTGCCTGGGCTGCGTGAGAGTGGAATAATGACATAACCATGCCATTGTATTTTGTGGGAGTTGTTGTCCCACAATCCCGCATATCAACCAATTAGCATCCAGGGTCCAAACAACCCATTTTATAATGCAATGTGTTCTATTTAATTCTGTGATTCCAACAACCAGAATGTCATAGTGACGTCCTCATTCTGAGAAAGGAATTAATCAAAGCAACCATGACAACAAACACACACACACACTAAAGGCTGGTTAGCTACCTTGTTATCTGGCTAGCCGCTGACCATGTCTTAACTTTAGAAATGTTTTATTCATTATTACAGGAAAATAAATTCACAAGATTCCTTATTAACAAGTTAATGGCGAGCTAATTACAGTGAGTAGAATTTTAGAATGTGCACTCTCAATCGCTGTCTCAGTCAGTTAACCATGACAATGGATGCAGTGACAGGGTCAAAGTTGAACTTTTTTCATCAATCTGCGACAAGGAAACCGCCAGTCCCAGTGACGGTCTAAAGACATTGTAATTATCTACAGACATGTCGATAGACAAAGTATTAACCAGCCTAGCCTACCCCTTTCCTGCAGTCAAATAACGAAGTGGCCTCATGGATGGAATTAATCAACAATATTATTGTTTATTTTTTTACGCCGAAAGTCCGGTCAAACGGTTTTTAGATGTTTCAGTCTTCTGTGACGTATATAAAGTGTAATGTTGGGATGCAAACAAAAAAATGTAACACATTTCAACTCTATATCTGAGATGGTACAGGTGTCTTCTTTTTTTAAGCCCATAACTAAGTGTGTGAGGTGGATACTTTTGTTTCAAAGTAGATTTGTTTAAGACCACCAAGAAACACTCTGTGTGACCCTGTTTTAGCCCACTGCAGGAGAAGGCTAAGAAGGAATATTTGCTATTAGAGGGCCAGTCCAGTCCAGGATTGCAGGTTTGATAGCTTGACCTACCACACATGCCCCCTTCCTTCTCCCTGTGTCCTACTTGACCAAGCAGGTGAGGGTACAGTTGCAGAGAGTCAGTGGCATCTTAGCCGGTCTAGTGGTTCCAGATCTCTTTTGGCTGTTTAGCCAACTATGGGTGTTGTCTGCCAAACATACTGTATGTCTTAGGAGTTGGTTATACGGCACCAACAGATCTGCGACCAGGCTAGTGGCACCTTGGGTCTGCTGAGAGGTCTGACAGACTGACACACCTCTGGCTCTGGTCCCTGGCCCAGAGAAAAGAAGAGGTCCTGTTTCAGAGGGACAAAGAGGGGCTTGGCCCCGGACTCTGATCACTGTCTCGGAATATCATCATTGGTCTGATCACTGTGTCTGACTCTGAAAGCCTGAGTGGCATGTTGACCTAGTCAGGCTAGTCAGCCACAACATTCAGAATGAGAGCCCATAGCAGTTCAACACAGTCCAATCAAGCCTAGATAAACGGATAGTTGGATATCAGAACACCACAGCCTGCAGAGCTAGTTAGGAAGGGCTGATAATCCTGCATGTGTTTCACTTCTTAGTTAGTTCAAAGGAAGGATTTCATCAGGCTTAGCCAGCTAGCTACAGTGTCAGCTGTTGGGCTTTTACAGAAAAGACCTTCAAATTGCTTCTAAATGCTCAGCTGAACCCCCTCGAAGTAATGCCGGTGTTGGGTTGCAAATGTCACAGGGTGCCACAACTTATTTATCAGATTTTATTTTCAATGTATTTCCCTTGAGCTGTGGTGATTACAGGGGTTTACATACAGTCCATCTACACAGACTGTATAGGGTTCTTCGGCTGTCCCCATAGGAGAACCCTTTGAATAACCCTTTTTGGTTCCAGCTAGAACCCTTTTGGGTTCCAAGTAGAAACCTTTCTACACAGGGTTCTACATATAACCCAAAATGATTCTACCTGGAACCCAACAGGGTACCTGGAATGAGAAAAGGTTATTTTATGGGGACAGCTGATAAATGAATGAAAAGGGACAGCTGATAAATGAATGAAAAGGGACAGCTGATAAATGAAAATGGCGCCGGAAGAAATAGCAGCAGTTTTACGGGCGCCCAACCAATTGTGTTGCTACTGTTATTTTTCACTGTCTTTTTACTGTTGTTTTTGTTTCTTTACTTACTTATTGTTCACCTAATACCTTTTTTTTGCACTATTGGTTAGAGCCTGTAAGTAAGCATTTCACTGTAAGGTCTACACCTGTTGTATTCGGCGCACGTGACAAATATACTTTGATTTGAAGAACCTTTTTGGAACCCTTTTTTCTAAGAGTGTATGTGTCTGCTTGGTGGTAGGGAGTTGTTCTTTTTCATGTGATGTTACCAAGTGGCTTGTAGTAAAGGTGCGCTATCTCTGAACAATTTATCTACAAAAGGGTATTGCTCGGGGTATTTAGGATAGCATATTGCAGATCATGCATTTAGGCCAAGGCCTATGTATTGCTGTCTTGGTAAGGGACACCTAATTCAAAAGTATGATGGCAAGTTATTTTAAGGAGAGAGTAGTATTCTCTGGAACAGGAACCGAAATCAGCCTCCAGTGATGAGGGGTGTTGGGAAATCCATAGGGCGTAAGGGAAGTGTGTTTACTGTGTATGAAACCTAGAGTCAAAGCTCACACACCCACCCACTCTATCTACACACACACACACACACACACACACACACACACACACACACACTACTCCTGTCCCAGGTCTTTTGAACATTTTAGAGTCTGTCTCTCAACTTAGTATTCTGTCTCTAACTTAGTGTTCTCTCCCTTGCTCCCCCCCTCTCTCTCCCCCTATCTCTCTCTCCCTCTCTTTCCCCCTATCTCTCTCTCCCTCTCTCTCCCCCTATCTCTCTCTCTCTCTCTCTCTCTCTCTCTCTCTCTCTCTCTCTCCCTGTATTTCTCTCTCACATGTCTGAGTCAGACAGAGGAAGTAAAAATAGAGCCACATTGCATTGTGTATATATAGCAGAGCAGGGCCCGGGCTCCCAGGCTGAACTGTTGGTTTGGGGGAGCTTTATGCCCAGTGGAGCGGCACACTGACTTTATACTTCACTCTGGTCGCACTGCTCAGTGGATAGAGTTGTGTGTGTGTAGAGGAGTGTTAATGTGTCTCTGCGGCTGTGTGTGCGGTACAGGAGCTGCTGAGCCGGACCTCATTGGAGACCCAGAAACTGGATCTGATAGATGAGGTTTCCTACCTGAAACTGAAGCTGGTCGACATGGACGAGGAACAGAACCACAACGACAGCAGCGAGGACCAGCAGAACAAAGCTGAGGTATGGTACTGTAGTACAGGCTGGGAGGAGGGGAGAGGATGGGTGTGTAAGAATCACAGACTCTGGGCTGGTTTACCATAAAACTTGACTTAAACTCAGCCTGTTCTGAAAATGAATGGCACTGTTTTCTCCACTCAGGGCTTTGTATGGTGGCACCATTTTCCCTCAGCTGTTAGTAAGATTCCCACAAAGCCCTATGAAGTAAGCCAACTTTGTGTATTTGCTAGTTAGAGTAGGATGGAATTCCAAGTGAAAAACATTATTCCATTACTAAGGAGTTTGGTCTCAGTGAGGTCTCTCTGTGCCTTTACCACTCTAACCCCAAAGTGTAGCAACAAACGGTAACACTTTACTTGACACCCAGCATCATAACAGCTGACATAACTTGTCATAACCTGTCATAATATGGTAATAACACTGTCATGACCCTATATTTACACCTGTAGTGACATACACCACATGACCAAAAGTATGTGGAGACCTGCTCGTCAAACATCTCATTTCAAAATCATGGGCATTACTATGGAGTTGGTCCCCCCTTTGCTGCTATAACAAACTCGACTCTTCTGGGAAGGCTTCCCACGACGTTGTAACATTGCTGCAGGGACTTGCTTCCATTCAGCCACAAGAGCATTAGTGACGTCGAGCATTGATGTTGGGCGATTAGGCCTGGCTCGCAGTCGGCATTCCAATTCATCCCAAAGGTGTTCGATGGGGTTGAGGTCAGGGATCTGTGCAGGCCTGTAAAGTTCTTCCACACCGATCTCGACAAACCATTTCTGTATGTACGGCGCTTTGTGCACAGGGGCATTGTCATGCTGAAACAGGAAAGCACCTTCCCCAAACTGTTGCCACAAAGTTGGAAGCACAGAATTGTCTAGAATGCCATTGTATTCTGTAGCGTTAAGTTTATGTTTACTGGAACTAAGGGGCCTACCCCGAATAATAAAAATCAGCAAAGAACATTATTTCTCCTCCACCAAACTTTACAGTTGGCACTATGCATTGGGGCAGGTAGTGTTCTCCTGGCATCCCCCAAAACCAGATTCGTCCATCGGATTGCCAGATGGTGAAGAGTGATTAATCACTCCAGAGAATGTGTTTCCACTGCTCTAGAGTCCAATGGTGGCAAGCTTTACACCACTCAAGCCGACGCTTGGCATTGCACATTGTGATCTTAGGCTTGTGTTCGGCTGCTCGGCCATGGAAACCCATTTCATAAACCTCCTGACGAACAGTTCTTGTGCTGACGTTGGTTCAAGAGGCAGTTGAAACTTGGTAGCGAGTGTTGCAACCGAGGACAGACGATTTTTATGCGCTTCAGCACTCTGCGGTCACGTTCTGTGAGCTTGTGTGGCCTATCACTTCACGGCAAAGCCGTTGTTACTCCTGGACGTTTCCACTTCACCATAACAGTACTTACAGTTGACCGGGGCAGCTCTAGCAGGGTAGATATTTGACGAACTGACTTGTTGGCTAGGTGGCATCCTATGCCGATGCCACGTTGAAAGTCACTGAGCTCTTCAGTAAGGCCATTCTACTGCCAATGTTTGTCTATGGAGATTGCATGGCTGTGTGCTTGATTTTATTCAATGTATTTTCAATGTATTTTTTCCCTGCCAAGAAGTTTCCTTTCGTTTGAAAGTTTGTTTCTTAGGTCCTTTGTTGATGTAATGAATTCTTTACAGTCATGTTTTTTAATCATCATATTTTCAACAACTTCCCAAAAATACACTTTAGAACACTCTCATGAAGCATTATGACCATCCTGTGTCACTTTACTTGGACTAAGAAAATGCACTTTATGACACTATCAAGATCCATTATGACCATCATACTCATATAATCCAGATAGGCCTATCACGTACATGCCCATATGTCAGTCATTAGTCAAAAAGAGGGTGTATTGTCCTGCTCCTGAAATCTGCTCCTGCATTTGTCCCAGTCATCAGCAACAGAGCATTGGGGTAGTAGGTGCATGTCTGACATTAATTTGTGTGCAATTACAATGATAATTTAATATTATACATTTAAAAAACAATATATAACATATGAACATAAAGATGTAAACTTTTCATGTGGCGTTGGCTGTGTCTGTGTGGGAATCATCAGAGCCTCAGCCCTGTCACAACCCCAGTCTGTCTGTGTGGGTATCATCAGAGCCTCAGCCCTGTCACAACCCCAGTCTGTCTGTGTGGTAATCAGCAGAGCCTCAGCCCTGTCACAACCCCAGTCTGTCTGTGTGGGTATCATCACAGTCTCAGCCCTGTCACAACCCCCAGTCTGTCTGTGTGGGAATCATCAGAGCCTCAGCCCTGTCACAACCCCAGTCTGTCTGTGTGGGTATCATCAGAGCCTCAGCCCTGTCACAACCCCAGTCTGTCTGTGTGGGTATCATCAGAGCCGCAGCCCTGTCACAACCCCAGTCTGTCTGTGTGGGAATAATCAGAGCCTCAGCCCTGTCACAACCCCAGTCTGTCTGTGTGGGTATCATCAGAGCCTCAGCCCTGTCACAACCCCAGTCTGTCTGTGTGGGTATCATCAGAGCCTCAGCCCTGTCACAACCCCAGTCTGTCTGTGTGGGAATCAGCAGAGCCTCAGCCCTGTCACAACCCCAGTCTGTCTGTGTTGGTATCATCAGAGCCTCAACCCTGTCACAACCCCAGTCTGTCTGTGTGGGAATCAGCAGAGCCTCAGCCCTGTCACAACCCCAGTCTGTCTGTTTGGGAATTATCAGAGCCTCAGCCCTGTCACAACCCCAGTCTGTCTGTGTGGGAATCATCAGAGCCTCAGCCCTGTCACAACCCCCAGTCTGTCTGTGTGGGAATCATCAGAGCCTCAGCCCTGTCACAACCCCAGTCTGTCTGTGTGGGTATCATCAGAGCCTCAGCCAAATCACAACCCCCAGTTTGTCTGTATCATAGAGAATCTGATCTTGTGTTAAATAAACATGATTTAGTGTTGTGGACGAACGTTGAGGTCCAGGGCACCCAAACGCCCTCGCTGCCCCAAAAGGCAATATAGAGACTGATAAACAGGGACGGAAATTGGCTGAGACGTGAAAACACGACAGGGCCTAAACGAGATCTTCTGACAGACAAGCGGGCAGATGAGAAATGGCACGGAGCAGAAACACTGGCTGTATTCAAGAAATTCTGATGAGCAATCATCAACTGAGCATAACACTAAAGACATATGCATAGCAGATCGAATACAATAGTGACATCTGTGGGAAGTCAAATCTTTGTTGTATTTCTAATGAAGTATTGCAATAATCAAGAGCAATCTGACTGTGACATTATGCAGAGATGTCTTGGGGACAGAGTAAGTTATACTGACTGAGGGGGAACACGTAATGTACACAGCTTGTCGGTCACGCCTCTCTGCCCCCGTCCCATAAATCAATGATATCCGGGCAGAGCTGGACTCAATGCAGGTCGTGTTGCCGTGGTAACATGAAACCAGTCTGCATTTGTTTCATCCACAAACACTTGTCCCTGGAAGTGACAGCTGCTGGGCCCCATGCACTAATGGGGAATGGCAGAAATTCACTTGGAACATTCCACAAGTGCAAACACTTTCACTGCCGAGACCTCCCCTCGACCACCAAGCTCAGAGCGTACAGCTATATATAGAGGGGGAGCGTGTGTCTTATCAGCCGTACTGTAAGTGTAACATCATCTGGCACTATCATATGAAACTTCCTCTGTCCACAGGCCTGGCATTTCTGTCAGTGTATCCAAGATTAGGACATTAAACACCGCCCCTCCCTACTATTCAGGACATGGAGTTGCGCACTACTACTCAGCACGTTAGTGCAGTGGTATTTCAACTTTTTCAGCGGGGACCCCATTTCTGGGAAAATCCTTCTTTTTACCTGTCTCCTCCCGTTCATCTACACCAGGGGTGTCAAACTCAATCAGCGTACGGGTCACATTGAAAAAACAGACATAGCCTGTTGTGTCTTTTGTTTTGTTTACGTGCAAACAACTGGCCCAAACTGGCCATTGTTTTATTTGAAAAAATATGGCCCTTTATAATGTCCACTTACTAGATGTGCAGAAGATGAACGTAGAGATACTTGGGTGCAAAGGAGCAAAAAAAACAAAACAGTATGGGGATCAGGTAGTTGGGTGGGATATTTACAGATGGGCTATGTACAGGTGCAATGATCGGTAAGCTGCTCTGACAGCTGATGCTTAAAGTTAGTGAGGGAGATATAAGTCTCCAACTTCAGTGATGTTTGCAATTCGTTCCAGTCATTGGCAGCAGAGAACTGGAAAGAAAGGTGGCCAAAGGAGGAGTTGGCATTGGGGGTGACCAGTGAAATATACCTGCTGGAGCGCGTGCTACCTAGACTTATAGATGACCTGGAGCCAGTGGGTTTGGCGATGACTATGAAGTGAGGGCCAGCCAATGAGAGCATACAGGTCGCAGTGGTGGGTAGTGTATGGGGCTTTGGTGACAAAACGGATGGCACTGTGATAGACTACAGCATGGCTGAGGTGCACCCATGACCAGCTTAGAAACCAGATTGCATAGCGGAGAAGGTTCGGTGGGATTCGAAATGGTCGATGATCTGTTTGTTAACTTGGCTTCTGAAGACTTTAGGAAGGCAAGGTAGGATAGATAGGTCTGTAACAGTTTGGGTCTAGAATGTCTCCCCCTAAGAAGAGGGGGATGACTGCGACAGCTTTCCAATCTTTCGGGATCGCATACGATACGATAGAGAGGTTGAACAGTCTAGTAATAGGGGTTGCAACAATTGCGGCGGATAATTTTAGAAAGAGAGGGTCCAGATTGTCTAGCCCAGCTGGTTTGTAGGGGTCCAGATTTTGCAGCTCTTTCAGAACATCAGCTATCTGGATTTGGGTGAAGGAGAAATGGGAGAGACTTGGGTAAATTGCTGTGGGGGGTGCAGAGCTGTTGACCGGGGTAGGGGTAGCCAGGTGGAAAGCATGGCCAGACGTAGAAAAATGCAAATAGAAAATCTTCATTATCGTGGATTTATCAGTGGTGACAGTGTTTCCTAGTCTCAGTGCAGTGGGCAGCTGGGAGGAGGTGCTCTTATTCTCCATGGACTTTACAGTGTCCCAGAACCTTTTGGAGTTTGTGCTACAGGATGCACATTTCTGTTTGAAAAGCTAGCCTTTGCTTTCCTAACTGCCTGTGTATAATGGTTCCTAACTTCCCTGAAAAGTTGCATATCGCAGGGGCTATTCGATGTTAATGCAGTACGCCACAGGATGTTTTTGTGCTGGTCAAGGGCATTCAGGTCTGGAGTGAACCAAGGGCTATATCTGTTCTTAGTTCTACATATTTTGAATGGGGCATGCTTATTTAAGATGGTGAGGAAAGCACTTTTAAAGACTAACCAGGCATCCTCTACTGACGGAAAGAGGTCACTATCCTTCCAGGATACCCGGGCCAGGTCGGTTAGAAAGGCGTGCTCGCTGAAGTGTTTTAGGGAGCGTTTGACAGTGATGAGGGGTCGTCGTTTGACCGCGGACCCATTACGGACGGAGGCAATGAGGCAGTGATAGCTGAGATCCTGGTTGAAGACAGCAGAGGTGTATTTAGAGGGCAGGTTGGTCAGGATCTATGAGGGTGCCCGTGTTTATGGATTTAGGGTTGTACCTGGTAGGTTCCATAATAATTTGTGTGAGATTGGCAGCATCTAGTTTAGATTGTTGGATGGCCGGGGTGTTAAGCATATCCCAGTTTAGGTCACCTAACAGTACAGACTCTGAAGATAAATGGAGGACAATTAATTCACATATGGTGTCCAGGGCACAGCTGGGGGCTGAGGGGGTCTATAACAAGCGGCAACAGTGAGAGTCTTATTTCTGGAAAGGTGGATTTTTAAAAGTAGAAGCTTGAACTGTTTGGGCACAGACCTGGACAGCATGACAGAACTCTTCAGTAGATTGCAACTCCACCCCATTTGGTAGTTCTATCTTGGAGGAAAATGTTGTAGTTGGGGATGGAAATTTCTGAATTTTTGGTGGCCTTCCTAAGCCAGGATTCAGACATGGCTAGGACATCGGGGTTGGTGTAGTGTGCTAAAGCAGTGAATAAAACAAACTTAGGGAGGAGGCTTCTGATGTTAATATGCATGAAACCAAGGCTTTTACGGTTAGAGAAGTCAACAAATGATAGCGCCTGGGGAATAGGAGTGGAACTGGGGGCTACAGAGCCTGGGTTAACCTCTACATCACCAGAGGAACAGAGGAGGAGTAGGATAAGGGTACGGCTAAAGGCTATAAGAACTGGTTGTCTCGTGCGTTGGGGACAGAGAATAAAAGGAGCAGATTTCTGGGCGTGGTAGAATAGACTCAAGGCATAATATATGGACAAGGATATGACAGGATGTGAGTACAGTGGAGGTAAACCTAGCCGTTGAGTGACGATGAGAGAGGTTTCGTCTCTGGTGGCACAAGTTAAGCCAGGTGAGGTCTCCGCATGTGTGTAGGGTGGGACAAAAGAACATTTTGAGCGGGACTGAAGGCTCTACAGTGAAATAAAACAGTAAAAACTAGCCAAGACAGCAGGAGACAAGGCATATGGACATTAGAGAGAGGCATAAAGCAGGTGCATAATATGCTGTGACCCTAATCAAAAAGTACTTAATAACTCCAAATAGCAAAATGTAGCTGTAGGTTATTTTAACATTTTAACTTAAAACATTTTGTTCATTTGTTTTGCACTGCATGGATCACCAGTGCAGTTGAATGCAGCATTGCTGTATGGTGCACTCGGGAATGTCTTGTCGTTGAGTAGCCAGGCTACTGCTCAAATGTTGCTGTAATAGGTCTACATGTTTCTCCTTTGCATGGTGTTTTGTTGCAGGTTTTGCTTTTTGGTTATTGATTGTCAAGCTTTAAAAACTGAAGCCAGACTGCAACCCTTTAGGAGCCAAGCTACTTTCCATCCCCTGTGAGCTGTAAACGGCTTGTGTTCATGTTTATGTCCAATGGCAGATGAGCACCGATACGTTTTATCTATAATTTCTCTTCATTATTTTCTTCAAATGACGGATCAAAAACCATTTGATTAGATTGTCGACTTCATTCATGATGATGACTGCACTGCTAGCTTGCTAGATAAGAATGTTAATGTATGATGTTGACATGATCAGTCCAATCAAAGCGACTGTAGATATAACGTGGTTTGACATCATTTTATCTGTCGCCAATGACCTTGAGCCTTCTTGGATGGGCACTTCTGATGTAACTCTATGGCAGCACCAAAGGGGCTTGAATGTTTTAGCTCTACCCTTAGATTTGGCAGTGACATAGTGTCCCCATGAGTGACAGAACACTGAGACAATCATGGCGCAACTAGAGAACATTACCAACATCTACGCTCCGTATTTTTCACTGGCTGCCCCACCACGACAGAAAGCACTGAGCTAGGCTGAAACACCTGCATTTTGGAGCTGACTAACTCAAGAAAGCAAAGAGACCAAGTTTGTATGAAGCTTTATTAACTCAATGATTTGTAGATTATTTGTTACATTGTTTGCAAACTGATATGTGACACGTATTAATGTCAAAATAACATGCAAAACAGGCAGCCCACCCCCCCCCCCAAAAAAAAAACACTTAAACAAGGAGGCAAACAATGACATGCTACATTTAAATAAATTATGTATCATTGTATGTAGCCTACATTGAGGTATTATCTTCAGTGTCACTATGACAATGAACGTACCCTAAAACAGTTGAATGTGTTACCACTTTATTAATAAGCCTACAGTGTGCACTAGGATGTGTTGATCAGTTGATTGACAGGTGTACTGTAAAATGATAAATGATAAACGTTCCTCTATTGTGGATGCTCACCAACGTGGGTTTGAGTCCAGACTCGCGATAAACAGTTACTGCAAAACTGCAATCTGTAGGTGTTTGTTCACGTCCATCTAAGTCAACATTTGTAATTGGCTGATGAAGAATTTGTTGCAGGATATAATCACTGGCACCTGGTGAGGTTAGCATCGGGCTAACTTCATGTTGTCTGATGGGACCAGCTACAATTTAGCGTTCTGTCACGTAAGTAAATCAACAATGTCTGTTGGCTGATAAGCATTTTGAGCCGGATAAACTGTTTAAGTTTAAATCTGTGCTTAAGTTCGCAAGTATGCCCCCAAGGTAACTATCCACACATAGACATGGGCAGAAATCCTTCTCCGGAGCAATGGGGGCTGGAATTAGGTACAGCAGGAGACATTGCTTGCAAACTGATATGTGACACGCATTAATGTCAAAATAACATGCAAACCAGGCAAAACAGGCAACCCCCATTCAGGGCTCACAACAGCCCTGAATGACGAGTCGCCACTGCTCTGGGAGGAGCGGTGTGTGTGTGTTGTTTGGCGTGGCCCACTTGGCAGTGCTTGATATGACTTTTAGTGCAGAGCATGGAGGGCGATATGGAAGCGGGCCAAAACGAATTGACAAACCAAATCATTGCGCGGGCCGGATAGAAATGTGTCATATTTTAAAATGTTGGCAACCCCACTGCAGTTCCCCCGTGACCCAACTAGGAGTCGTGACCCCCACTTTGAATACCACTGTGTTAGTGAGACATCCCGTTTCACATGCCCTTAGGTTTAATCATAGTTGGCCAAACTGCTAAGAATTTAGTTAAGAATCAACTTTCTGTCCTAAATCTTTGGTGCTTTCCAATTCCCATGGGAAGTAAAGCAAACTTTTGCCCTTGAGTCAGACAAGCCGTTCCTCCCATTTGCACTTTGAGAACTTGCAAAGTAGGTCAGGAACTTTTCTTATGCTGTCTGGCAGCATGTGACAGTTTAACCGTGTCAAATGTGATCTGCATTGAAACTCAGAGGTCCCTTTACCCTCATCCTAGTAATAACCACTTCTGTTACGTGTCAAATGTTTAAAAAAATTAGAAAAACAACATAGAAACATTTAACTCACAACAGTGCATATTATTTTGAAACGTTTTTATTATATTTTCTCCGTTTTCTGTTTTGTATTTTTTTTCCCCTCTCACAGTGTGTGGTAAATCTGATTAGCGAGCTCCAGGAGCAGATGTGTAGGTTTCAGGAGGAGATCCATACCCGGATCATGGAGAAACGGGCCATGGAGGCCCAGGGGGAGAGTGGTGTCCGCAAGGCCTACAACCAATGCCCCGACGTGGGCTTGGGTGGCTCTGACGTGGAGGAGGTTTGCTGTCGCTGTGGAGGACAGAATGTAGGAAGACTCTCTGAACCAAATGGACGCGCTCCCCCGTCTCTCTTAACCCCCGTCCTCCTCACCCTTCTGGAATCCTCTACAGGCTTTAACACTACCCGCTTCTCTTACAGTGTCCGACGTCTCTACCTCTCCTACTACAGTGTGTGGGAATCCTGTGGTTTTCATGTGTGCTGTTTGCTTCCATGTCCAGGTGTTATCTCAATCTGCGTTACTCATTGTAAGTGGTGTGGTGTGTTTGCATATCCGTGGGTCATCTTATTAATGCAGCCAGGGTTTGCTGGTCACTTTCTCCAAGTACTAGGCTTGGTTAATGGCTTATGCTACTAACTACCCTGTCTCTAAACATGAGATTCATTGTTAACATGTTTTTTATGACTTTATGACATTTTCAAAGAAACATGATATTCTTGTTGCCAGTTTCTTGTTGCCAGTTGCCAGTTTAAAAAGACAACTTTTTAAAATGTGCCTAATTGATGCTATAACAAACTGGAAACCAGACTATCTAACTGACAGGTAATGGCCAAAAAACATTGGTCCTTTTAAGTAGTCTGAGCCATCCATACTGAGTACAGTATAGGGGACTGACTGACTGGTCACATATTGAAAGGGTCACCTGCTGTGTTTCCTGGGAAGTGGAGGTTTAGCTTTTTGTCTTAACTGCACGGTGTTTTCGGCTGTCAAGGGAACAAACTACTTGGGATTTTGAAAACCTTCCCTTCTACTTTTTGGTGTAACGTGTTCATTTATAAACTGAGGGAACAATGTCTAGATCCTAACACTGTTTTTTGACTGTGGAGAAATTGGCGTTTTCGTGTGAAAGGCACAGTGAAGAGCATGATGTTTTTAGTTTGGAGATTTTACATCAAAGGGACAGTTATTTTCAACTAAAACATTACAATATGTTCTGTGTTATTCACAGGGCTTTCTGCAAGAACTCCGATTTCTCAAGAGTAAAGTGGATGAGCTGGAGGGGGAGAAATCGCAGTATGAGAAAAAACTAAAGGCCACAAAGGTAAAAAAATCATTTCTGTCACCTTTTTTCTTTATAGTTCACTAATTATCTGTTAGTGTAGTTTATTCACATGGCACTTTGTGACACCCACTTTAGTTATTTTGTTATTTTTGCTTATTAATATTCCAATTTCCTTTGAACACATACGGTACAGTCGGAAAGTATTCAGACCCCTTGACTTTTCCCACATTTTGTTACGTTACAGCCTTATTCTAAAATTAATGATTTTCCTCATCAATCTACACACAATACCTCATAATGACAATGTGAAAAGAGTGTTTTATAAATTGTTGCTAATTTATAAAAAAATAAATAAACAGAAAAACCTAATTCAGACCCTTTGCTTTGACACTTGACATTTAGCTCAGGTGCATCCTGTTTCCATTGCATCCTTGAGATGTTTCTACAACTTGATTGGAGTCCACCTGTCGTAAATTCAATTGATTTGACATGATTTGGAATTGCACACACCTGTCTATATAACGTCCTACATTTGACAGTGCATGTCAGAGAAAAAACCAAGCCATGAGGTCGAAAAAAATGTCCCTAGAGCTCCGAGACAGGATTGTGTCGAGGCACAGATCTGGGGAAAGGTACTGAAAAATGTCTGCAGCATTGAAGGTCCCCAAGAACACAGTGACCTCCTTCATTTTTAAATGGCAGAAGTGGGAGGTGACCAAGAACCTGATGTTCACTCTGACAAAGCTCCAGAGTTCCTCTGTGGAGATGGGAGAACCTTCCAGAAGGCCAACCATTTCTGTAGCACTCCACCAATCAGGCCTTTATGGTAGAGTGGCCATATGGAAGCCACTCCTCAGTAAAAGGCACATGACAGCCTGCTTGGAGTTTGCCAAAATGCACCTAAAGACTCTCAGACCATGAGAAACACGATTGAACTCTTTGGCCTGAATGCCAAGTGTCACGCCTGGAGGAAATCTGGAACCATCCCTACGGTGAAGCATGGTGGTGGCAGCATCATGCTGTGGGGATGTTTTTCAGCGGCTGGAACTGGGAGACTAGTCATGATTGAGGCAAAGATGAATGGAGAAAAGTACAGAGAGATCCATGATGAAAACCTGCTCCAGAACTCTCAGGACCTCAGACTGGGGTGAAGGTTCAACTTCCCCAGGACAACGGCCCTAAGCACACAGCCAGGATGACGCAGAGGTGGCTTCGGGACAAGTCTCTGAATGTTCTTGAGTTGTCCAGCCAGAGCCCAGACTTGAACCAAATCGAACATCTCTGGAGAGACCTGAAAAGAGCTGTGCAGCAACGCTCCCCATCCAACCTGACAGAGCTTGAGAGGATCTGCAGAGAAGAATGGGAGAAACTGTATATCCCCAAATGTATTTTTTATTTTTTTATTTTACCTTTATTTAACTATGCAAGTCAGTTAAGAACAAATTCTTATTTTCAATGATGGCCTAGGAACAGTGGGTTAACTGCCTTGTTCAGAGGCAAAACAACATATTTGAACCTTGTCAGCTCAGGGATTCAATCTTGCAACCTTTCGATTACTAGTCCAATGCTCTAACCACTAGGCTACCTGCCAAATACAGTGCCAAAGGTGCTTCAACAAAGTACTGAAGGTGCTTCAACAAAGTACTGGTAAAGTGTCTGAATACTTATGTAAATGTGATATTTCAGTCTTTTATATTTAGTAAATGTGCAAAAATGTATAAAAAACAGTTTTTGCTTTGTCATTATGGGGTATTGTGTGTAGATTGATAAAAAACAAAAACATTTATTCCGTTTTAGAATAAGGCTGTAATGTAAGAAAATATGGAAAAAATATGGAAAATTTTGGAGATAAACTGTTCCTATCTTCAAGCTTACTGTCTACCCCTTCTGGCTTTCTCTCTCTCTAGCTGTCTATCTCTTACTCTCTCCATGTGTGTTACCAGTCGCTCTTGTCCAAGCTCTCTAGCCTGAAGCTCACTGTAGAGCACACTCAGGTAGAGAAGCAGCACTGGGAGGAGCGATGGCGGACCGCTCAGGTGCATCTT
The DNA here is from genome assembly GCF_036934945.1 of Oncorhynchus masou masou. Taxonomy (NCBI): domain Eukaryota; kingdom Metazoa; phylum Chordata; class Actinopteri; order Salmoniformes; family Salmonidae; genus Oncorhynchus; species Oncorhynchus masou. The sequence continues at coordinate 57,284,167 of NC_088242.1, forward strand.
CTTCTTCCTCACCCCTAAACCGCCTCTCGTGCTGACTCCTCCTTCTCCTCCCCCTCTGCTCTTGTTGTGCTCCACCTCCTCCTTCGTCTGCACCTGTCCCTCTTCCTCCTGTTCCTCTCCTCTTGTTAACCCCCATGGTTGTGGAATCTCATTCACCCAATCCCATACAGGTTCAGGTGGTTCTACTGAGATCCTCTGGGTAGAGTTTACTAGGAGTATTGTCACCTGTGTGACTATTAAATCTACGGAATCCATATGACGAACACCTCTGACGTACCCGTTTTAAGTCACTTTAGATTAGAGCTCAGATGTTATTTTCTTATACATATAGTTAAATAATGTGGAATGATATAAAAGATTCCTCCAAAATAAGGACATACTTTCTGTTATATATATATATATATATATATATGGTGGGAGAATGAGAGAAATCCAAAAAATAACAAATTAAGATAAATGTATGAAATAGAAAGAGAAAAACAAACTTTTGATATTGATGCGGTCCGACAGCTCACTATTACTCCCCCGTCCTCCCTTACCAAGAACGAATAATACAGAAAACTCGGCATGCTCCAATGGCATTCTGTTATTCAATGTACGTGTTTTGCAAGAGCGTGCGGAAGGAGGATAGAGGGGGCGATACGTACATCTCAGGCTGCAGACAGTTTGTCCATGTGCACAGGATATATCTACACTGTGCTCATCCAGCAGAGACGAGTCAAGTTTGTGTGTGTGGTCGTGAACGGTAGACAGAAGTTCGTTCTAGGACTCCTGTTTAGTTCACTGACCAAGTTCATGACCTCCTAAAGGTGTCTCTGTAGTTATTGACTAGTGACTACTTCCACACAGGCTCCAGTCAGTTCGGACTGGCAGATATTCATCATGCTCACCTCCAGGCTGCCACTCAGGCTGCCCTATAGGCTATATTGGCTTAGTGAGATTCCCTGTTTAATGTGCATGTGGTCTATTGGGTTTGTACTGCAGTGGTGAAGTGTACTGTTGTGCTTTCATCCTGCCTCATTCATTCTCCAGTTTTATGTCTTCTACTGTACCTAGTTCCAGCCCACATTGCTCCAACCTGTGTTACCGGAGAAGGATTGCTGCCCATGTCTATGTGTGGATAGTTACCTTGGGGGCATACTTGCGAACATGAGCAAAGATTTAAACTTAAACAGTTTATCCGACTCAAAATGCTTATCAGCCAACAAAAATTGTCGATTTACTTAAACGTGACAGAACGCTAAATTGTAGCTGGTCCCATCAGATAACATGAAGTTAGCCCGATGCTAACTTCACTAGGTGGCAGTGATTATATCCTGCAACAAATTCTTCATCAGCCAATTACAAATGTTGACTTAGATGGACGTGAACAAACACCTACAGATTGCAGTTTTGCAGTAACTGTTATTTTAAGACGTTTATTGCGAGTCTGGACTCGAACCCATGTTGGTGAGCATCCACACTAGAGGAACGTTTATCATTTTACAGTACACCTGTCAATCAACCGATCAACACATCCTAGTGCACACTGTAGGCTTATTAATAAAGTGGTAACACATTCAGCGGTATTATGCATGGTAACAGCTGGAAAAGAGAGGCAAGCAATGTGTAGCCGAAGTAAGAAGTTAAATATTGATATTAAGCCATTCGTTAGCTAAATATTAGGGCTATAAATATTTACCTGTCAAAGTGCAAGGAAAAAAAGTTTACAGATTATGAAATGGCAGATCTGCGCGTTCCTCTGCGATCCCCAGGCATGTGGAGGTATTGATCAGGCCTATTGATTGGCTTTTTCTTGGGACTCCATAAGATTTAAGAGGAATAGCCGAGGCAGCAGGGATGCCAGGTGCATAAATTCTCTACAAAACAATGAAGTCGGACTACTTCGAGATGTGTAACCTAAGTTAGAAGCGTATGCGCATTAGCCCATAATTCATTAGCTCAATTAGCTCATTAACTCTTTCATTAGCTCTTAGATTCATTAGCTCTTTCTGAAGTACACTATAAGTGTAGCCTACACGTTTACGTAATAGAAAGTATACACACACCTTGACTTTTTCCACATTTGTTCTGTTCCAGCCTGAATTATTAATGGATTAAATTGAGATTTTTTTTTACCACTGACCTACACACAGTACCCAAAAAGTGGAATGATGTTTTTTACTAATTAATAAAAAATGAAAAGCTGAAATGGCTTGAGTCAATAATCCTTCAACCCCTTCGTTATGGCAAGTGGGAATAGGTTCAAGAGTAAACATTTGCTTTACAAGTCCCATGATAAGTTGCATGGACTCACTCTGTGTGCAATGATAGTGTTTAACATGATTTTTGAATGACTACCGTGGCTCTGTACCCCACACATACAATTATCTGTAAGGTCCCTCAGTCAAGCAGTGATTTTCAAATTCAGATTCAACCACAAAGACCAGAGAGGTTTTCCAATGCCTCGCAAAAAATGGCACCTATTGGTAGATGGGTAAAAAAAAGCGGACATTGAACATCTCTTTTGCATGATGAAATGATTCACTACATTTTGGATGGTGTATCAATACACTCAGTCACTACAAAGATACAGGTGTCCTTCCTAACTCAGTTGTCAGAGATGAAGGCAACCACTCAGGGATTTCACCGTGAGTGTGATAGGAGAACACTGAGGATTGATCAACAAACATTGTAGTTACTCCACAATACTAACCCAATTGACAGAGTGAAAAGAATGAAGCCTGTACGGAATACAAATATTCCAAAACATTCATCCTGTTTGCAACAAGGCACTAAAGTAATACTGCAAAACAATGTGGCAAAGCAATTCACTTTTTGTTCTGAAGTGTTATTTTTGGGGCAAATCCAATACAACACATTACTGAGTAACACTCTCCATATTTTCAAGCATAGTGGTGGCTGCAGCATCTTATGGGTATGCTTGTCATCATTAAGAAGTGGAGTTTTTCAGGATAAAAATGAAACGGAATGGAGCTAAGCACAAGCAAAAATCCTAGAGGAAAAGCTGGTCCAGTCTGCTTTCCACCAGACACTGGGAGATAAGTCTCTGGGCTTACCTCCTTAGTGGAACACGTCACCAATTAGTGATAGCAGTGAAGGTAAATTACAGCTATTTGACAAGACCACAAGACCACATCTTCAACTCTTTTTTTTAATGAAGTACGAATATAAACATACTTGTTGCATAATCCTCCTACATCTTTATTGCTGTGAAAGCACACAAATGAGTGTGAAACTGTAAAAGGTTTGGGTGTAGCTGGTGCAGAGGAGTCAGGCGCAGGACAGCAGAAATGAGTAATAAAAGTAACTTTACTCAAAATGACCAAATACATGTAATAATACCAAGCCCACACAATAGGACTGAAAAACATAAAACAAACACACACAAAAACAATGGGGAAAACAGAGAGTTAAATAATGAACAAGTAATTGGGGAATTGAAACCAGGTGTGTAAAACAAAGACAAAACAAATGGAAAATGAAAAGTGGATCGGTGATGGCTAGAAGGCCGGTGACGTCGAGCGCTGAATGCCGCCCGAACAAGGAGAGGGACCGACTTTGGCAGAAGTCGTGACAGAAATGATAGGGAGAAACGTGGGATTTTGTCATATATGCGAAAAAAAACAGTTTGTCTCACGTTAGGACATTTTGTTACAGACCAATGGAACAAAAGTAAACCTTCGATTTGTAGCTTTTAAATATTCCTCTCGTGGCCAGCGCTGACCTATTTTAAGAAATGCCATTGGTTGGTGGATATAAAGTCAAAGATCTTAGGCTGATGAAGAATTTGTTCCAGGATATAATCACTGCCACCTAGTGAAGTTAGCATCGGGCTAACGTGTGCCATGTTATCTGATGGGACCAGCTACAATTTACTGTTCTGTCATGTGTCAGTCCCCAATTTTAATTGGCTAATACCCATTTTGAAACTGTTTACATTAAAACGGTTGGTCGCAAATATGGCCACATTGTGTTTAAAGTTCTTTGTTCGACTAGAATAGATTCTTTGAAACACAGAGATTTTTATTGACTTGAATTGATCAGTATTTGTTTGTTCTCCCTACCCCACTAAGGACTTAAAGCGGTGCTCCAAAACGTTTGTATAATTTCAGCGTGGTGCTCACGAGCCAAAATGGGTCCCCGTTTTTGTTGTTCTACGTCATCCAATTTGTATGATACAGTATGTTACGAATCCAATTTGCACAATATGTTACGAATTTGAATGTGTTTAAGATTGTGGACAGTGTCTTTTATCAGGAATTATGCACCACACCTAGGGCTGTTGCGGTGACCGTATTACCACCACACCGTCGGTCACGAGTCATGAAGGCAGTCAAATTCCACATGACTATTTAGTCACGTAATTAGGCTTCTCCAAGCTCTGATGCTGCTGCTGATCATAAGTAGCCTACCAAACTTGCTAACTGCCCCGTACTCAGCACTCCATTGTCCCTTTATGCAATCTGGCATCAATGCAAATGTAATCGAAAATCGAATCAAATACTTCATGAGAGCCCATGAGCTCATGTTGCGCAACATTTCTATAGGCTATGCAATTGCGTGAGAAAACAGAGTGATGGCCTCTACTAAAAAGAGGAGGTTCCAATCTTATTTAGGTCGACTTTTGTACTATGGCGGATAGTAGATTGACATAAGCTAGTGCTTTTGCTGTTCGTAAGGCCTACTCATCTTGTTGGCTGGCGAGAAGTAAACGTGGGCAGTTCAGTTGCGTCCCCGATGTGTCTGTCTTCACTTGTAGCATATGAGAAAGACCCGATCATGTGATGGAGAGCCATGTGAGTGAGAGGTGATTTGGAATGCGCAGCACTCAAGGCATGGATTTTTTTAAGGTGCATTACTACCACACAAAGGAAATGCCGCCGTGAAATTGTAGGCATTATCAAGTGCTTGTCAAATTGTGAATGAGTGACTGATGTAGTGTGTACAGAACAAAGCAGAGCTCATGACTTTCAAGCAACTTTAAAAAAAATCATCATTAGAGTCTCATCATGCAGGCTTACAATGTATTAAAAATCAAAACATATAGGCCAACGTTTGTAGAACAACTAAAGTTACATTAATAACTCTAAATGAAGCATATAGGAATACCTATTTCTTTGTTAACCGCTCAACACAGAATAGACACGTGCGCACTCCCACAAATCATTTAGAGAAAATATCCAGTGTATTTTAGTCAGCTTTGTTCAATTGCATTCTTCCTACTATAAAATAATATAAAATAATGCCACGGAATTCTAAGCAGTTCTTCTGCTGAATGAACAAGTGTAGCCCACAGCCATTGGCATAGCCAGATCAGGGCCTAATATAAGGACAACTCAGAGTATGCTGTTCTGTTCTTCTGAAATAGACTACATTTCATTCACATCATACTTCTTTATGCCTGTCTTAAATAAATAATGGATTTATTGTGAAGGTGTAGGCTATATTACATGGATTTAGTAGACTTTTTGTAGATGTAGATGTTCCAAAGGTCTGCTTCAGTGGCTTGTGTGGAAGCCAGGAGATGCTAAATGGCTTTATGTTAATTACCTGTCAATTACCATGGGACTGACAGTTGTTTTCTTGACATTCACCTGCTGACAAAGTTTTGTGACTGCCACAGCCCTATCCACACCCCTCTCATGCTTTTCCTCCTTGAGGAAGACATAATTGTCTTGCCAACTTGTACCTATATCTGTATGAGATCTAATGTCATAATGTGGCTGTCAACATGCAGTATTAACTTGTATCACTCCATTGACCGTGACCCTCTCAGGCGGAGATAGCAGACCTACAGCAGATGCTGGCTTCCAAAGACTCTGCAATTGAGGGCCTACAGAGCCAGCTGGTCTCCAGAGGCCCAATGACCAATGAGAACCCAGAGAGAGGTAACTTTACCTGTCAAACATACATCATCAGTAATACCAGGGACTGGCTATTTTAACGCATACTGTCATTATTTCAGGTGTCCCACCTCAAACTTAATACCATCCACTAATGCTTATTCTACTGTCAGGGCAGGGGGAGACTTTGAACATTGACATTTGATAATACGAACTAATGATACATATTTAGAGGTTGAATTATACCAGCTGGTTGTCTGCATGTGGTGCCTCATTCAGATAATACAATACCTATCAAATGCCCTCTCTCTGCCCCCTCCACTGTTGTCTCTTTACTCTATGCTGCCCCCTGCAGTAGAGGAGGTGTATAGGAGACAGCTGACAGACAAATGTAAGTCTCTAGTCTCTAAGCTCCTGCAGTTGTGGCCCTGGTACAATGCTGCTCCGCCGTCACTGCCTCTCTACTGTGTTGTCTAACCCACGCTGGCATGCTGTCATGTCTGTCATACCCATTCCATCAGCCCCGGCAGCTGCAGATGGGAGAAGGGGTGAGGGGGGAAGAAGGGGCAGGGAGGAGGGAAGCTCTGACACATCCTCACACCCACGCCCATAAGACCATTGGAGATGAAATGGCCTAATAGAGAAGCATGTCTGTTCTACGAAATATATTGTCCAATATTTTATTTTCTCTTGTTACGCTGTGTGCACTGAGCTAACATACATGATTGTTGCTGACACTCAAAAAGCCTACTGTAGCTGCTGGCAAAGTAATTCAAAGCCTATACTTTATCAATCAGGTTTAACTTTCCAGTGCCACTATTTTTGCCATTTAATGTTATTATTAAAACAAAATCAGACCACCCCGTAGTAGAATAGTTGACCTATTTACCTAGTCGGCTTGTTGTACTGTGTTCTATGCAAGATAAATGTTCCTCTGAAGGCACATTCAAGTTGCGAGAGCATAGGGAGAGAAACGTACTCTGACAAGCAGTCAATTCAGAACAATTTTTAATGCAATCGTGGGAAAAAATACTTTTGAAAGCAGTATTGGCCTTTGTTAAGAAAAAAGAGGGGGATACCAGCTTTCTATTGCTACCACATTTATTTCTTTACTCCTAAAATTGTGTGCGGCATAAATAAATAAAAATGATATATACAGTGCCTTGCGAAAGTATTCGGCCCCCTTGAACTTTGCGAACTTTTGCCACATTTCAGGCTTCAAACATAAAGATATACAACTGTATTTTTTTTGTGAAGAATCAACAACAAGTGGGACACAATCATGAAGTGGAATGACATTTATTGGATATTTCAAACTTTTTTAATTAACAAATCAAAAACTGAAAAATTGGGCGTGCAAAATTATTCAGCCCCTTTACTTTCAGTGCAGCAAACTCTCTCCAGAATTTCAGTGAGGATCTCTGAATGATCCAATGTTGACCTAAATGACTAATGATGATAAATACAATCCACCTGTGTGTAATCAAGTCTCCGTCTAAATGCACCTGCACTGTGATAGTCTCAGAGGTCCGTTAAAAGCGCAGAGAGTATCATGAAGAACAAGGAACACACCAGGCAGGTCCGGGATACTGTTGTGAAGAAGTTTAAAGCCGGATTTGGATACAAAAGGATTTCCCAAGCTTTAAACATCCCAAGGAGCACTGTGCAAGCGATAATATTGAAATGGAAGGAGTATCAGACCACTGCAAATCTACCAAGACCTGGCCGTCCCTCTAAACTTTCAGCTCATACAAGGAGAAGACTGATCAGAGATGCAGCCAAGAGGCCCATGATCACTCTGGATGAACTGCAGAGATCTACAGCTGAGGTGGGAGACTCTGTCCATAGGACAACAATCAGTTGTATATTGCACAAATCTGGCCTTTATGGAAGAGTGGCAAGAAGAAAGCCATTTCTTAAAGATATCCATAAAAAGTGTTGTTTAAAGTTTGTCACAAGCCACCTGGGAGACACACCAAACATGTGGAAGAAGGTGCTCTGGTCAGATGAAACCAAAATTGAACTTTTTGGCAACAATGCAAAACGTTATGTTTGGCGTAAAAGCAACACAGCTCATCACCTGAATACACCATCCCCACTGTCAAACATGGTGGTGGCAGCATCATGGTTTGGGCCTGCTTTTCTTCAGCAGGGACAGGGAAGATGGTTAAAATTGATGGGAAGATGGATGGAGCCAAATACAGGACCATTCTGGAAGAAAACCTGATGGAGTCTGCAAAAGACCTGAGACTGGGACGGAGATTTGTCTTCCAACAAGACAATGATCCAAAACATAAAGCAAAATCTACAATGGAATGGTTCAAAAATAAACATATCCAGGTGTTAGAATGGCCAAGTCAAAGTCCAGACCTGAATCCAATCGAGAATCTGTGGAAAGAACTGAAAACTGCTGTTCACAAATGCTCTCCATCCAACCTCACTGAGCTCGAGCTGTTTTGCAAGGAGGAATGGGGGAAAAAAATTCAGTCTCTCGATGTGCAAAACTGATAGAGACATACCCCAAGCGACTTACAGCTGTAATCGCAGCAAAAGGTGGTGCTACAAAGTATTAACTTAAGGGGGCTGAATAATTTTGCACGCCCAATTTTTCAGTTTTTGATTTGTTAAAAAGGTTTGAAATATCCAATAAATGATGTTCCACTTCATGATTGTGTCCCACTTGTTGTTGATTCTTCACAAAATAATACAGTTTTATATCTTTATGTTTGAAGTTTGAAATGTGGCAAAATGTGGCAAAAGGTCGCAAAGTTCAATGGGGCCGAATACTTTCGCAAGGCACTGTACATGGTCCAATATGTAAAAATAATTTTAACGTAATTTTTACCAATATGTTATTGGGCTCATTTCTGGAGTTGGAAAATATATTGTAGATGGTGTCAGCATCCTCATTTTTTCAACATTTATTTTGGAGTAGAATGTCCTTTTCCGGGGAGTACCCCGGACCCCCTAACAAATGGGACTGGGATTGGTCAAACTCGCAGTTTAATACATGTACAAAATTATCCTCTTTCCCTAAAAGCATGATGGTCATTACTGCTTTACATAAAAGGTTAACTTGGCCCCGCAGACATTCGATCTGAGATCAACTTCAGTTTCACTCATGGGATTTGTTTTTGCTTTATCCCAGGGAGTTATGAACAGTTGATATTTAAACATAATTACTCTCATTAGTCACAAAAATACATTTTCTTTTCTGTTTTCAGACCAAGAATTGCAAAGGTTGAAAATGGGGATGGAGTCTTTAGTAGCAACTAATTATGAGAAAGTAAGTAAATGTGTCATATTCTAATTTTTTGAAGTTGTACAAAGTGAAGGTATGTTATTAAAGTCCTTTCTATTTGTGTTAGGACCGTCACATAGAGGAGCTGACTGTTCTCCTGGGACAGTACAGGAAGATGAAGGAGGTGATGGCCCTCACTCAAGGTAATATACTCACTGCCTATAAACACTCCCTCCCAGAGATAATACACATTCACTGCTTTTATACACACTTACTCAAAAGTGATAAACGCTGCTTTCATATACTCAAGCTGAGAGCTTGACATTTTTCAAATAAATAATTACAAGAATGTTGAAGAGGCATTGAATAAATTCTGAATATGTGTGTGTGTGTGTGTGTGTATTTAGGGTCCAGTGAGAAGCTCCTGGTTGGGAGCAGTGAGGAGGAACTGAGTGGGAGTCTGAAGATGAGGGCTCTCACCCATAAAGCTCATTCAGACATCATCCGGTCAGCGGTAAGAGAGCTCTGTCTGCTCCTCCTCTGTGAACCACACAACACAGTACAATGACAACCTTGCATTTCTCAAGTACTCGCCCACTCATCATATTTTCATTGAATAGTACTAACACTCTGACTAGTAATACACTCCATGCCTCTGCTCTCATATACCATGCCGGTGTATTAGCAGACTATTTAGTGTGCATACTCAAAGTGTTTAAACTCTTGCTCTAAAGTGTCTGTGTGATATCGCCCTACCCAGATGTCTTCTAGAGGCTCCTCTCCCCTGTTAGTGTCTCCCTCGTCCTTCCAGAAAGAGCTGGACTCCAGGTAAATAAACAAGCCAGCTGACAACCACTGATTGCACACACATGGAGGAAGAAGTCCCCAACGGGCTTGTATTGTTGTTGTTGAAATTAGATGTCCTTGGGAGAGGTTGATCGAAAGTGAATAAAAGGCACTTGTGCCCCTGTACACCCAAACACTTGCAAGCACACTCGCTCTCACAAACACACACACACACACACACACACACACACACACCCTTGTGCCCCAGCCGTGCTCCCTCAGGTTTACCATGTTATATTGGACCTGTCCCTGTGTCCCAGCTGCCGCAGTATCCAGACCTCCCTGGAGACGTCGATGGTGATGGTCTCCCAGAGTGATGCTGGTTGCTTCTACAGCGGAGAATGGCAAGTAGAGCTGAGTCTGTGTGGGTGTGACAGCCAGGCCCACTCGTTGTTTTGGTTGTCTTTAATTAAGGGCCCACTAAAGTGGCTGTGAGTGACCCTGTCACTGTGAAGTCCCCGCCTGGCACAAACAGCCCCCACAGCCCCCCTCTCCTGTAGAGCCCAGCCTGTCACATCACATTACCTACAATCCCCTCCGAGAGGTAGGGCATCCCAAAGACCACAGGCCGCTGCCAACCACTGCCAACTCAGAAATCTACTGCGGAGAGGCCAGCAATACTATAGTGTTGTATTGCTAGTTTGGTTTCAATGTTGTTTTTCTCAATAGGTCCCAACCACGGATGCTTTCAAGTAGCCTGGAGGAGTTACAAAGTGGATCGTTACCAAAGGTTTCATGATTTTGCCGTGTTCATTTGATATATTTTTTTTACCAAGTTTTGACTTGTTTTGTCATTTTTTGTTCATTATTTAAATTACAGGTACATCATTTAAATGTATTACTTTATTAAACATGAACCCGTAGGCTGCCACTCAAAAGAAAACCAACAGTAAGAAATGCATAACAGTTTAAGCAATAATACATTCAGTATAAACATATAAACAGGAGAAGAAAAAACAAAAAGAAGTGGGATCCCCCCTATATATATGCTTATTTATATACAGTACCAGTCAATATTTCACACACCTACTCATTCAAGGTTGTTTTTGTTTTTACTTTTTTTCTAGATTGTAGAATAATAGTGAAGACATCAAACCTATGAAATAACACACATGGAATCATGTAGTAACCAAAAAAGTGTTAAACAAATCTAAATAGATTTAATATTTTAGATTCTTCAAAGTAGCCACCCTTTGCCTTGATGACAGCTTTGAACACTGCCCTCAGAAAGTATTCATACCCCTTGACGTATCCCACATTTTGTTGTGTTCCAGCCTGAATTCAAAATGCATGAATTAGATTTGTTTCGTTAACCCTCTACACACAATACCCCATAATGTTACCCCATAATTCTAACATGTTTTTAGAAGTTTTGGCAAATGGATTGAAAATGAAATACAGAAATATCTCATTTACATAAGTATTCACACCCCTGAGTCAATACATGTTAGAATCACCTTTGGCAGTGATTACAGCTGTGAGTCTTTCTGGGTAAGTCTCTAAGAGCTTTATACACCTGGATTGTACAATATTTGCACATCATTCTTTTTTAAATTCTTCAACTTGGCCTCTCAGGAACATTCAATGTCGTCTTGGAAAGCAACTCCAGTGTATATTTGTTTTAGGTTATTGTCCTGCTGAAAGGTGAATTTGTCTCCCTGTGTCAAATCAACGTTTATTTGTCACGTGCGCCGAATGCAACAGGTGTAGACCTTACAGTGAAATACTTACTTACAGGCTCTAACCAATAGTGCAAAAAAGGTATTAGGTGAACAATATGTAGATAAAGAATTAAAACAACAGTAAGAAGACAGGCTATAATACAGTAGCGAGGCTATATACAGTAGCGAGGCTATAAAAGTAGCGAGGCTACATACAGACACCGGTTAGTCAGGCTAATTGAGGTAGTGTGTACATGAATGTATAGTTAAAGTGACTATTCATATATGACAAACAGTAGTGGCAGTGTAAAAAGAGGGGTTTGGGGGGGCACACAATGCAAATAGTCCAGGTAGCCATTTGATTACCTGTTCAGGAGTCTTATGGCTTGGGGGTAAAAACTGTTGAGAAGCTTTTTTGTCCTAGACTTGGCACTCCGGTACCGCTTGCCATTCGGTAGTAGAGAGAACAGTCTATGACAGGGCTGGCTGGGGTCTTTGACAATTTTTAGGGCCTTCCTCTGACACCGCCTGGTGTAGAGGTCCTGGAAGGCAAGCACCTAAGCCCCAGGGATGTACTGGACCGTATGCACTACCCTCTGTAGTGCCTTGCGGTCAGAGGCAGAGCAATTGCCGTAATAGGTAGTAATGCAACCAGTCCTGATGCTCTCGATGTTGCAGCTGTCTGTTGGAAAGCAGAATGAACCAGGTTGTCCTCTAGGATTTTTCCTGTGCTGTTCCAGTTAAAGGGTTGTTCAGATTCAATTAGATCAGGGGACCATCCTTTTTAAATGGCTAGCTCGGAATATGAGCTTTCCAAAAGTAGATATTTCTGTATTTTGATTTAACTTTACGATTACAATATATCCATCTTAGACATGCAGCATGTGCTTCATTTGTAATTGACCAAACACATTAGAAATGGTATGGGTGCTCTAACAAAAATACATAACCATTTAGTTTCTGATGACTGTTATCCTAACAAAAACAGCTAAACACATACACTACCGTTCAAAAGTGTGGGGTCACTTAGAAATGTCATTTATTTGAAAGAAAATCTAATTTTTTTGTATTTTAAAATAACATAACATTGATTAGAAATATTTAATGTGAAAAATTGCCAAGAAACTGAAGATCTCATACAACGCTGTGTACTACTCCCGTCACAGAACAGTGCAAACTGGCTCTAACCAGAATAGAAAGAGGAGTGGGAGGCCCCGGTGCACAACTGAGCAAAAGGACAAGTGCATTAGAGTGTCTAGTTTGAGCTTCATTAAATAGTACCCGCAAAACTCCAGTCTCAACGTCAACAGTGAAGAGGCGACTCCTGGATGCTGGCCTTCTGTTCTGTGAAGGGAGTACACAGCATTGTACGAGATCTTCAGTTTCTTGGCAATTTCGCGCATGGAATACCCAAAATCTCTCAGAACAAGAATAAGCTAACGGGTTTCAGAAGAAAGTACTTTTTTTCTGGCCATTTTGAGCCTGAAATCGAACCCACAAATTCTGATGCTCCAAATACTCAACTCGTCTAAAGTAGGCCAGTTGTATTGCTTCTTTAATCACGACAACCGTTTTCAGCTGTACTAACATAATTGCAAAAAGGTTTTCTAATGATCAATTAGCCTTTTAAAATTGGAAAACTTGGAATAGCTAACACAACGTTTCATTGGAACACAGGAGTGATGGTTGCTGATATTGGGCCTATGTACGCCTATGTATATATTCCATAAACAATCCACCGTTTCAAGCTACAATAGTCATTTACAACATTAACAATGTCCACACTGTATTTCTGATCAATCTGATGTTATTTGAATGGGCAAAAAAATGTGCTTTTCTTTCCAAAACAAGGACATTTCTAAGTGACTCCAAACTTTTGAACGGTACTGTGCTTGTATTCAAAGACTGTTGTTGTTGAGTTGATGATGCCGATACATTACTATACTAACAGTGTGTGTGTTCTCTTCGTTACATGCACGCTCCCCCTTCCTGTAGCATGTCGTGGTGGGTCAACCAGTTGAACCGGTTTCAGAGGTATTTTCTACTTGCATGATCTCACCACCACTAACCCTTAATCTCTCACAAGCTAACTTTATCCTATCTGACCGGGACAGAGCCAAAGGTTCAGCCGAAACTGTCAAATGTAGTAGCGATCATACTCTAGGTGCCCCTAAGGCTTTTGAAATTGGCCTTTTGTCTGTTGTCTCCTGAACACTTGTGACTCCAGTGGCAGTCCTATCGAATTAACAATGATATGGTCATGAAAGGACAAAATATAAATCTGATTCTCAAATTCTGTTCTGTAATTTAGCAGCATTTCAACTGAAATCTAATGTCAACAGATGCCATTTAATTCCATTTGGATAGACTTGGGACTTGCCTGTAACCATGCCCCCTCCCCTCTCCCCACAGAATCAGCACATCGAAATGAACAAATATCAGACCCTACCAGGGAAGCTGTCTCGACCTGACATGAATGGGGATCGAGAGCAGTATTCTACGCCAGACCAGCTGTCCCCTGACGATAGCGAGGACAGTGAGTTTCACCTAAGTAAGTCACATCTTAAAACACTGCTGCTTGTCTTTTTTTTATCAAACAGCCTTCTGGAATGTTTCAAACAACAAATAACAACAAAACCTTCCCGTGGATGTATATTATAAATTTAATAAATACACTTCTATGGTTTGTTTCAAAAACTGCACTGTTCCACACTTCTCTCACGGTGTGGTTGGTTTGCATGGGGTGGCTATCCTCAATTCTCGCTCACTCTGTACTAATCTTCCACTTGCTGTTGTACTGTTTCTGCTGTCCTCTCTTTTTTTTTGTTCTGTGTGGCTTTCTGCTTGTATCATGGCTGAAGACCGCTGCAGGAGTGCCAGTGCTCCAGCATTAGGTACCGTACTACGACTCACAGGCAGAAGCCCCGTGTCAAAGCACCAGGCCCCTGTTTTCACTATGGATTCAAGTTGTGACTTAAAGTTGATAACTCCAGCCTGTGTTGGAAGGAGTAAGATCCTCAGTGAGTCAGAGAGAGGCATCTCCGATTATGCCTGGCTCTTTTTTCTCGCATGTGTGACTGGTGTTGCAGTGCACAAAGTGCACATTGACCTCAAAAGCAGGGCTCCTTCGGCTTCGTCACGTGAGGCGAGGGTTGTGTGCACAGAGGTCGACCATGGTTGATCTGGCTTAACCATACACTGTAAACATATACAGATGCAACTTGACATCCCATTCGCCTCGGACCATTATTTCATTTCAGTGTATTAAACATGTATATTAGATAAGCGAAAAACGAATTTGTCTTCAAAGATTTTAATTGGCATCCATGAAGACAACATTTACATTTTGTGTGTAATTTTGCTGAAAATGCTGGAGCGCACTAACAATGTTAATGCTTTCATGTTTCACTTTTCGCTTGGCTAACCTTTGGCACAGCAGGATCTTGCGGAAAGCATGATCTGTTTGATATGGGTGGGTCCTGCATGGATAATACCTCAACTTTAGACCCTAAAGAATTGAAGGAATACAGTGTCCTTAAAGCGTTTGCATGACTTACTTTAATTAATAGAACAATGACTTAAATGAGGAAGACAGTTTTAAATAGATTCCAGTACTTACTAAATCTCCATATGCTGCTCTCACAGGAAAGTCGGAGAGACTGGATGAGTCCACACTGTCAGACTTGTCTCCCCTGTCGTCTGGAGTGGACTCAGGACAGCAGTCCCCTGTCTCTCCAGAGAACAAGAAGAACCACCGGAGCATCAAGAAGCTCTGGGGAAAGTGAGTACCTGTACAGCTGACACACACACACACACACACACACGAAGGGCACACTGCTGAAGATCTTTCTAGAGATATTTATTCAGAGACTATTGGTATAAATGCAAAACGATCTGATATTTGTCATCCTGGGTAGAGGTGGTGGACTAGTAATGGTACTGATGTGTTCTATCTCCTCTTCCCTAGGATAAGGAAGACACCGTCTGGCAGCCTGCAGGGAGAGGACCTTGAGCCTGGAGAGTTTAAGAGGGGGGGACTGAGAGCCACCGCCGGCCCTCGCCTGGCCCGGGCCGGAGAGACATTGACCTCTGTGCGGTATGGGATGGACACTATCATAAAATACAGTGTATTATCTTAAACGTGCATGTGATCAAGAATATACCAAAAAAGCCAATGTATTCATTAGATGAGCAGGAATTCCAAAATATTCCAGTCTTGATGATCCAATCAATTGTCTGTCCTCTCCTGCAGGGATCTGAAGACGCCCTTCTCCAAGTGGACTCCGGAGCAGGTGTGTTGCTGGCTGGAAGAGTATGGGCTGGGCCAGTATGTGATTCTGGCCCGACACTGGGCCGACAGCGGGCAAACTCTCCTCTCTGCCTCACCACAGGATTTAGAGAAGGTACACACTGTACAGTCACACAAATTACTCTGCTAACGTATTTTGGTTCCCAGAACGCTGTTGGAAAGTTATTTGTCAAATAAGGCAAGGACATCCTTCCCGGGAACGTTCTGTGTTAGCTGGGTGTTCCTCTAACAACACACTGTATAATCTCCATCAGTATGGCTGTCAAAGCAATGTTTAGCTCGTCCCCTCCAATCATTCTACCTGTCTAGTCATTGCAACATTCTCATCACCATTTAGTTCTACCTGTCTAGTTCTCAAGACGTCATTTCGTTCCGTCTTTCACATCATGTTGCTCAACCTTTGTTGTTGTTTTGAGCTAGTTTGGAGGAGCTATGTTTCAGCTATGTTTTTGTTGTTGCATTTGACAGGTTCCTGTACCAAACGTCATATCAATATATATGTAGGCTGTTCTCAAACTAGCAGGGCAAACTAATTTGTTTAAATCTTGATCACAATTGTGAAATAGTGTGCCAAGTGACTCCAAATCCAGTTACTAAAACTGTCATTTGCAGCACTCACTTTGGAGTAAATAGTGTGCTCATAACCTGGATTAATTTTAATCTTGATATCAGGAGATGGGGATTAAGAATCCACTGCACAGAAAGAAGCTGCAGTTGGCCCTGAAGTCGTTCAGCACCAAACTGACAGAGAAATCCTCTGAACTGGACCACATCTGGGTCACACGTATGTAGGACACAGTAGAGGCCATCAACATATTCACTCAACATTCAGCAAACTTGATGCGATTATTCTGTGTAATCGATCCAGTATAATTGGTTGTTATGTGGTTTATCCTCAAAGGTTGGCTTGATGACATTGGCTTACCTCAGTACAAGGATCAGTTTCACCAGGGAAGGGTAGACGGCAGAATGCTTCAGTACTTGACAGTGGTAAGTACATCCATCGGTTTTCATCGTAGTCTTAGTAGTTTTTGCCTCACTGTTGTGTCTCAGCCACTGTATATAATTCATAAGGCTTTCAGATCTCCCTCGAAAAAGAGGGATCTCAAGGGACTTCCTACACTCAGAAAAAAGGGTTCCAAAAGGGATCTTCAGCTGTCCCCATAAGAGAACACCTTTTTGGTTCCAGGTAGAACTCATTTTGGGTTCCATGTAGAACCCTCTGGAGAAAATGTTCAACATGGAACCCAATCGGGTTCTACCTGGAACCTTAAAGGGTTCTTCAAAGGGTTCTCCTATGGAGCACCTTTTTTCCTAGGAGTGTAGTTAAATCCAGTACAAAAAAAGAAAAAACATGCACAACATATTTGATTCACTTCCTTCAGAACAACCTCTTGTTCCTGAAAGTGACCAGTCAGCTCCATCACCTCAGTGTGAAGTGTGCTATCCACGTCCTCCACGTCAACAAGTTCAACCCCAACTGCCTGAAGAGAAGGCCTGGAGATGAGGTGAGACACGTGCATGTGCACGTTTGTGGGAGTTTTTCCATGTACACACGTATGTAGTTGTGTTTGCTAAGATGTGTTATTACCTACTAGAACAAGACATCTCCCTCGGAGGTGGTTCAGTGGTCTAACCACAGAGTGATGGAGTGGCTTCGCTCGGTGGACTTGGCGGAGTACGCTCCCAACCTGAGGGGCAGCGGGGTGCACGGGGGCCTTATCGTAAGTACAAGGGCCCAATGACTGAATCAGCCCCTTCTTATACCTTTCTACTGCGTTTCAGCTCAGCTCAGGCCGTTATAGTGACAAATATGTCCATAATGGGACATGTATAGTTACATACAATTCCTAAGAGACTATCCCTAAAGAAACTTTTATTTTTAACTGTATCATTTCCACTAATTGGTCTTTTGACCAATCCCATCAGATATTTTTACATCAGCTCTTTTTAAGAGCTGATCTGATTGTTCAAAATAACAATTAGTGAAAATAAAATCAGGGTCTGCCTGTGTAGACGCTGCCTATTTTTCCAATTCATTCCATCCCAACTTTCTGTGTAATCACCTGTATGTAGGCAGGTTAGCATTTTTCCTCATAAATCTTGTTCTGAAGACAGCACTGCAATGGTCACTACCTGGCACAGCCATAAAGTCATAAAATCTGATTTTAAACCTAAACCTATCCATAACCCTAACCTTAACCTTAACCACACTGCTAACCCTAATACCTAACCCTAACCTTATGGCTGCAATATGTAACGTTTTGGGCAACCTGACCAAATTCAGATAGAAATGTGAGTTACAGAACTGTCATTCTCATCGATAGCAAGTCTAAGAAGCGGTAGATCCATTCTATATCCTCTATTTCTATGCTTCCTGTGCTTAAGCCATAATACAGGTGTCAAACTCATTCCACTGAGGGCCGAGTGTCTGCGGGTTTTCGCTCCTCCCTGGTCCTTGATTGATGAATTAAGGTCATTAATTAGTAAGGAACTCCCCACACCTGGTTGTCTCTGACTTAATTGAAAGGAAAAATCAGGCCCTCCGTGGAATGAGTATGACACCCCTGCTCTACACTATACAGTGCATTCGGAAAGTATTCAGGCCCCTTTAATCCTTCTAAAATGTATTAAATAAATAAAAATCCTCATCAATCAACACACAATACTCCATAATAACAAAGTTGTTAGAAATATTTGCAAATGTATGAAAAATTTAAAAAACAGAAATAACTTAAGTAAATAAGTATTCAGACCCTTTGCTATGAGACTCAAAATTGAGCTCAGGTGCATCCTGTTTCCATTGATCATCCTTGAGATGTATTTACATCTTGATTGGAGTCCACTTGTGGTCAATTTAAATGATTGGACATGATGTGGAAAGGCACATACCTGTCTACATAAGGTGCATGTCAGAGCAAAACCAAGCCATGAGGTTGAAGGAATTGTCCATAGAGCTCAGAGACAGGATTGTGTCAAGGCGCAATCTACAGCATTGAAGGTCCCCAAGAACACAGTGGCCTCTATCATTCTTAAATGGAAGAATTTTGGAACCACTAAGACTCTTACAAGAGCTGGCCGCCCAGCCAAACTGAGCAATCGGGGGAGAAGGACCTTGGTCAGATAGGTGACCAAGAACCCGATGGTCACTCTGACAGAGCTCTGGAGTTCCTCTGTTGAGGTGGGAGAACTTTCCAGAAGGACAACCATCTCTGCAGCATTCCACCAATCGGGCCTTTATGGTAAAGTGGCCAGACAGAAACCTCTCATCAGTAAAAGCCACAGGACAGCCCACTTGAAGTTTGCCAAAAAGGCACCTAAAGACTCACAGACCATGAGAAACAAGATTCTCAGGTCTGAGGAAACCAAGATTGAACTCTTTGGCCTGAATGCCAAGCGTCACGTCTGGAGGAAACCTGGCACCATCCCTACGGTAAAGCATGGTGGTTGCAGCATCATGTGTGGGGATGTTTTTCAGCAGCAGGGACTGGGAGACTAGTTAAGATCAAGGAAAAGATGAATGGAGCAAAGTACAGAGAGATCCTTGATGAAAACCTGTTGCAGAGCGCTCAGGACCTTAGACTGGGGCGAAGGTTCACTTTCCAACAGGACAACGACCCTGAGCACACAGCCAAGACAATGCAGGAGTGGCTTCGGGACAAGTCTCTGAATGTCGTTGAGGGGCCCAGCCAGAGCCCAGACTTGAATCTGATCAAACATCTCTGGAGAGACCTGAAAATATCTGTGCAGCAACACTCCACATCAAATCTGACAGAGCTTGAGAGGATCTGCAGAGAAAAATTGGAGAAACTCTCCAAATACAGGTGTGCCAAGTTTGACCTTCTCCCCAAGAATACTCGAGGCTGTAATCGCTGCCAAAGGTGCTTCAACAAAGTACTGAGTAAAGGGTCTGAATACTTGTGTAAAAATAGGTTTTTCCTTTGTCATTATGGGGTATCGTGTGTATATTGATGGAAAAAAAAACAACGATTTAATCAATTTTACAATAAGGCTGTAACCTAACAAAATGCGGAAAAAGTCAAGGTGTCTGCAAGCTTTCCGAAGGCACTGTACTTGCTTGTTTTGTCATATAAACTGACATTAGGCAAACTATTAACATCGCTCAGTTCTGCTTCCAGGGCATGATTCATGACAATAAATGTCAACCACCCTGTATCTTCCTCTGAATCTTCTCTAATGACCCCCCAGATTCTGGAGCCTCGTTTTAACTCAGACACCCTGGCCATGCTGCTGAACATCCCCCCTCAGAAGACCCTGCTGCGACGCCACCTGGCCACCAACTTCAACATGCTGGTGGGCTCCCAGGCTCAGCAGGAGAAGAGGGAGTTCATGGAGTCGTCTGGCTACACTCCCCTCAGCACCACAGCCAAAGTCAGGGTAAGAGATGACAGTACTGTACTGTAGTAACGCCAAGGGCTGAACCACCACCCTGTTAGGAGCCCTCGTTTTTGTTGTTTCTCTCTCCCTCCCTCCTCTCTCAATCTCCTTTTCTTACTCTCTCATCCCCCTCTCTCACTGTCTCCTCTTTCTATCTTCATCTCCCTATCCCCCTCCCTTTCCCCCATCTCTTTCAGGAGACAGGCACCTTAATCCTTAGTGTGACCCCTCAGACCTGGCTAAGCTCTAAGACCAGGGCTGCTCCAAGCAGCTTTTCGGGCAGCAAGCTTTTGTAGCACCACGTATCTCGAACACCCACCATTTTTTTAAGGCTAGTAGAAAATGTGCGGAGGTAAAATGTAGCGATAGCATAATGCACTTAGGCAGCACAATTAGGGTTATAGGAACCATTTTTAAACAGCACTGTCCATTTGTATGCTGTTTAGAAATATTTTCACTGATTATGGTTAAAGGGACAGAATAGAAATGATACACAACTTTCTCTCAGTCTGTTCATAAAGCATGTCCTCCCATTCAGCCAAAGAAGTTGGGCTTCTCAAACTTCGGCCACCTGAGGAAGAAGAGATGTGACGACTCGACTGACTACATCTGCCCCCTGGAGGCGGCCCAGGCCCAGGCTCAGCTCCAGGCGGTGGTGAACGGGGCCCACCGGCCCTACTCCGGCTTTAGGGGCCTCAGCCCAATCCTGGACAGAGACCCAGACAGACGAGAGCAGGTGGGGCTATACAGCTGATGATGTCACACTACTGTATCTACCTACCCATCACTACTCAGCTTGCAGCCAATAACCCCACCTCTTCCTGCCATGCCCATCCAACGCTACCCAAAACCCACTCCAGCACACCCACCTCCACACCCCTCACGTGCCATCATCTAACACCCAACAACCAAACCTAGCCTGGGGCATGAGCTGCTTCTGGATACTTAGGTTGTTTTACACAGGAAGCCCAATTCTGATCTTTCTTCCACTAATCAGTCTTTTGACCAATCACAACAGATATTTTTCAGAGCTGGGTTTATTGGTCAAAATACCTATTAGTGAAAAACCCTCCTATGTTCTCTGTGGATCTACAAGCCTAGTGTTCAGCTGTGATATATCAGCCAAAGGTGTCATGTACCATTATTTTAGAGGTGGCACGAAGTATGTAAAGATGTACGGGTGGTGTCCCCCTGGAAGTTGAAGAATTTTGCAATTTTCAAACACCTGAAACAGCTTTTTCCTGGCATCTAGAGCCATAATCATTATGCCTAATTCAATGTTAAAAGAAAAAGACAGTTTTTCTGCATCGGTTATCTATATATTGCACTAACATGCCTAGGATGTTATTTCCACATTACAACACAGCACGTGGGATCATAACACACATCATCAATACAGGAACATATCATGGCATCCTAATTACAACACAAATATCATTATATTATCATAAGGTGCCAGATTACATTTAAACCAAATATTTTTCTGCATATCTAAGCATACCTCATGAGCTGTCAGTATCCTCCTAAATGTGCTTCTGTGCATAAATCTGGGTAAAAGACTGAAGGAATTTGAGTCAGTACATTATTCAGTACATTTAGTAATTGCTTGCATTTCCAAAATTTGGCAACCTTGCCAGCAGGCATCTAAGATAGTTGGACAAGCTACTCTAACTTGATTGACAGCCCGAAATGGCTTGATTGCTTGTTATGAGGTTGGGAGACCGGGAACCAACTTCATAAAATTGTAAGTTGGCTAGTAATACAGGGAAACAACTTGTACTCTTTGCCTGGTGTACTCTTTGCCTGGACCAGTCAGTGTGCCCCCTCTGCAAAATACTGCTTAGAGATATTTTATAAATAATTACGATAAAATGTGTGCTTAAAATTGAAGTTTAGTAAATCATTTTACATGTGCCCTTGTGCCCCATATGAGCATGACGCTTCTGATATTATCACATCAGCCCTTTAATGCACTAAGATTATACCACTGACGTAAACAACATTGTGCATCATTGTATTGATCCTTTTAACACACATATTTGAGATTCACCTAATGGTATTGATCCATTGTTTAAAAAATGTTTTTCTAACCAGTAGAAAGCAATGTTGCTTGTTTGTCAGACAGTTGTGGAATGAACTTGTGCAATATTTGCATATGGAGGTATATATTTATGTTGGTAAATTGAAAGAAGTATAATGGAAAGTACAATGAGATTGTGTAGCTGTGTACATTTTGACAGAATCCAGATTGTGAGTATCATGCACTGTTCTTTACAAATGTGACTGTTATAATATTTTTCTAGTTAAAGATTACGCTTCAATCAAGGAAGCCCTCTTGTTGTCATTAATTGTAAATAGTACTATCCAAATCCGTCAATAAAAATCATAAGTGTGATAAAGGAGTGGAATACTTCCTGATAACCTATTTAATACATGCAATCTTTGTACAAAGCGTGCTTCTCATATTAGAAAAAGAGAAAGTTGTCTTGTCTCGGTTTTATGTTGAAATCATCTCTGTCCATTATCAATATTTACAGTTTTAAGAACTTGAATCAAAGATACACTGTAAGGATTTGCGTTGCACGGTACAGGGACATCTGAATGCATAATTAATTAACCAGTATCATTCACTAACTAGCCCTCATCAATGCTTCTGATCATCATGATTGGCCCATTGTATGCAAGATGGAGGAGTGCATGTTGGAACAGGACTATCCCATCATGCACCTTGGGGGGAGGGGCTCAACCATCTGCAGGTACATCTTTATCATAAATCCATAATGACCATGTTCCAGGCTGACTTCACTGCAGACACCTGCCTTAAATCATTGGTTTATGCAATGCAACGACTGCAATGTAGTCGGCCTGGAACGTGACCTATGACTTGAACAGTGGTGCTTGCTCAGCACCTACAGTAGATCCTTCTACCCTCCCATCCCATCATGCATGGAAGTAACAACGTGTAACTGCCAAAATAAAGGAAACACCAACATAAAGTGTCTTAATACGGCATCGGACCACCACGAGCCAGAACAGCACCTTGTCAATGCACCTTGTAATAGATTACATAAGTGTCTGGAACTCTATTGGAGGGATATAACGTCATTCTTCCGTGAGAAATTCCATCATTTGGTGTTTTGTTGACGGTGGTGGAAAATGGTGTCTCAGGCACCGCTCCAGAATCTCCCATAAGTGTTCAATTGGGTTGAGATTTGGTGACAGACGGCCATGGCACATGGCTTACATTGTTTTCATGCTCATCAAACCATTTAGGGACCACTCGTGCCCTATGGATTGGGGCATTGTCATCCTATGGGGGCATAGCTATGGTAGACACAATACTTTTAATACATTATCCTAAGCATGATGGATTGTTAATTGCTTACTAAACTCAAGAACCACAGCTGTGTGGAAGCACCTGCTTTCAATATACTTTGTATCCATTATCTTGGCAGTTACCTGTATGTCATTGATGTCCTAGCCTGTCAGTAGTACAGTAACCCCGGAACTAGGTGTTGTGTTTGACTTTGCAGATGGCGGTGACAGAGGGGACCGTACTGCAGATAGAAGCTCTTTCTGAGGGAATAAACCAACTCACGGTAAGTAGTTCCTCAATCCGTCTCATTCAACAAGCTTTTTGACAGTACTGTAAATAATTAATAAACTAACCAGTTAACAAAGTATTTTCTGTTACGCTGTTAACACTGGTGTAGGATGCACCCCCGCAGCGCCCACAAGCTCTGGGATCCTCCTGGAGGTATTGCAAATACTTCTCCCTGCCCCGTGGTAGAATTTCAGGAAGTTAGCTGCCCCTCCCCCCCAAGGGGTGCCTTGCTCAGACTTTGCAGGTGGGGCCTCGCAAAACTGCGCTACGCCACTGGCTGTTGTGTTTTGTATTTCTCCTCAATGCTACAGTGCTATGTTGTTCTGATATTTCCTGACAGTGGAGGTTTCAACTGAATAAAGCGGTTTCGACAAGTAGATTTTAAAGTTAGGGACATTACTCTAAAGCCTTTAACTGACAAACATTGCAGAATAATGCTTCCTGCTAACCCCAGCCCCTGGCCCTTCTTGCTTTCAGTATTTGCTAAGCCGAGACGAAGTTCTGAAGGAGATGAGACGGGCTCAAACAGCACTAGTCTGAGAGGACGCTACGCTGGCCACACTAATTAACGCAGCCAATCAACCAAGGGAAACCTCTATCTGCCTCATACCTCAACCTAACCTCAATGCAGGAGGCTTTACCAGCAATCTCAACTGGCCATACCCCTTACCTCATCATAATACAGGACTATAATGAATACTACTTCTGTATTAGTGGCACGAACACAATGACCGGTGAAGGAATTCTGTTTTACATGCGTCATTGGTGTGTAGCGCTTCCCCAAACTAGAGTAAATAGCATGTGTTTTATATTTTTGGTGAAAGGTATAGGTCTACAACACTTGAGCTTTTAGGACATGCTTTTTCCCCTATGCAAATTAGCCTGTAAGATTGCACACACTGTATTATTTTGTACTATTTGACAACTTTTTTGTATGTTTTTTTTTAGATTAGGGTCGTTCCACTAAATTAGTCTCTTTTGGGTAGTTTAATTTGGTTTAAAAAAATATATATATTTAACCTAATTTTAACTTTCTGTCATGAAGAGCACATGTTCAACATAATAAAAAAACATGTTTCCCCATCTCAAGAGGTTAAATGAAAAACAAAAGACAATAGCAAGTGCCTATTGAGTGGCAAATAAAGTAACCAGGTTTATTGTAACAGGGTTGACGATTTCATCTTAAGTCGGCCATAAATCCTCGTGTGAGAGGGGGAATGGAAGCTTGTTTTGTGCAACGGGGAGGGTCAAATGAATGCAAGCTTAAAAAAAAGGAAATTGTTAAAAACAATTCTAGCCTGTCTATCAGTGGGTGACAGGATTGACGTGTCATGTTCGACCGACAAGGGTAGAATCAGCTCGCCTGCTTTTACACTATGATTTGACTATAAGATGTTCAATGTTTCTCCTTTTTTTTATGTTCCAAAAGGAATCGTTTCACCATATTACAATGAGAGTTCAGTACATGTAACAGGGTTGACCTTAAAATGAGGGACATTTCTTTCTTTCTTTTTTTTTACCTTAAAATAAATCACAAATCTCATGAATTAAATAATAATATTCAGAAATTACTTTGACAAAGCAACAAAATAACTAGGGCTTTCAATGAAGGTGAAAACTTGGAGAAATGTTGGGGTTAAATCACAGAGGGACATGTCAAAATGCAGAATTTTGGCCCTTTAGCAAGTCTTTAGGCATATTTAAAACCAGATGCATTGAATTATCAATGTGGTCTATATTAAAGGGCATTTAATTTAAGAGTCTTTTAAAATTCCATATTTATGCACAATTTCTTCTTCAAATATCAAAAGGATGCAAAGGGGACTCATTTCGTGGAACAACCCATTACCTGGACACATCCATGATTCAAACAAGGCACTAAGACATACTGCAAACAAACACACCAACACTTAATACAGCTAATTTGTATATGACCAATAAGAAACAGTTTTTTTCTATGTTTCAACACATAATTCGCATATAATTGAATAGGCAGATGTTGTCCTTTAAGTAAGTCCCTTTAACAGTCACCAGAATGGAGGATTGCTTCTGTAACAGAAGAAATACTAAGGGAAGCCTGCTCCCTGGGAGTTAGGTAGCCCAGTGACATGTCCATTCCCAGGTATAACCTGTACAGTATGAGGATCCTATTGCAGGTTAATCTGCATCAACCCAGCACATCACAATATCTCACTAGGGTTTCAGAGAGGAGAGAGGGGCTGAAGCTGTTCCAAACATCAAAGGCAGACCCATACTGGTGAGTTTTAATTGACTTATTTTTATCATTTGTTTCACCATTCTAGAGCAAACATAGTATAATTAAAGTATTTTTAGGGTTGAGTACCCTTATGTACCTTCAATCCATGTTATTACAGAAGTATAACCTATGTCACTTTTTTTCATGTAAGTTATAATTTCTACAACAATAAACTATACTGTTGTTATCAAATGTTCAGGTCATAAGGGAAACCACCCTCTGACCTAATCATGTAGACATGGGGAAGATAGAGAGCAAACAACCAGCCCTGGACATTCCCAAGATAATCTCAACCTAGTGGGAGAAACCACCAGCCTCGACCATGACCATTCCCAACATGAACTTCAATTTCTCAACCCTGTGGGGGAGGAGAGAGCAAGCCACTAGCCCCAGACATACCCAGTGTATTCTCCTCCCGGTGGGGGAGGAGAGAGCAAGCCACTAGCCCCAGACATACCCAGTGTATTCTCAACCCTGTGGGGGAGGAGAGAGCAAGCCACTAGCCCCAGACATACCCAGTGTATTCTCAACCCTGTGGGGGAGGAGAGAGCAAGCCACTAGCCCCAGACATACCCAGTGTATTCTCCTCCCTGTGGGGGAGGAGAGAGCAAGCCACTAGCCCCAGACATACCCAGTGTATTCTCCTCCCTGTGGGGGAGGAGAGAGCAAGCCACTAGCCCCAGACATACCCAGTGTATTCTCCTCCCTGTGGGGGAGGAGAGAGAGCAAGCCACTAGCCCCAGACATACCCAGTGTATTCTCCTCCCTGTGGGGGAGGAGAGAGCAAGCCACTAGCCCTGTGGAGAATCCTTAACAAGCCCAACGATTTTGTCCCTCTATCCAAATACTGTGTGGGGATAGCTGCCGCCAGGACCCAGGAGTACCTCCTGTTTCCCTCGACCTGGAGGACATGTTCCAGCTCTCAACGAGATCTTCCTAATAACCTACATTACCCAGAGCAGCCACCTCCACATGACCGACTCCTCCAACTGCACCACAATGACAAAAGCAGCAGCACATCTTTCTGGGTGCTGACTGGGCGTGGGCTGTGCTGGAGAGGCCCACCAAGAACCCCTGCATCTAGATTGCCGTGCAGATCCTGCACCTGACTGAGAGGGGGAGGGACGACAGAGGACTCCCCCCCCCCCCCCCCCCAGAGATATATACTGAATCTATATACTGCTAATAGGAACAAGGCAGAGATGGTGGTGTATTTTTGCACCTCCATCGGTAATGACTGCTACTCCTTCTTTCTCCTATTTGGCCACAAGGGCGACTCTGGCAACATCTATGGGGTGCTGAGCAACAAATGTCACAATGCTATAGGAAGAATAAGAACAACCGGGCACTATTTGAGAATTTCCTTAAAAGGGTCCATGTTCTTACATACGCCCACAGGAACGGTGAGAGATGGTGACCCTTTAACTCTGCTCATCAAGTTTACCTGACCAGTATGATCGATAACCGTGCAACCATTTGTTACATTTCTCTGTGTCTATTGTAGAGTTTCAAATGGGGGGGGGACTGTTGTGCTTGGTGGGTTTATGCTTGCCTGGGACTCGGGGATCCAGTCTGCTGAAATTGGCCCGTGTCCATGTCTCGTGTAAACGACTGACCCATGCCTGCTGACAGCTGCTCACACCCTTGTGTTTAGTATTTATTTTAATGGGCTTAACATTTCACTGGCATCGCACCAGTGTGGAAATTCGCTTATCACTACCAAATGACATTAAAACCTTTTTACAGCATACAATACAGCAAATATGATTTGCCATAAAATATTTTTGTATTTTCTATGATGGATTTAATGACTGATCACATTGCGGTATCTTCGCCCATAACATGATTCTAAGTCAATGACTGTTCATTTGATTAAGGTGGATTATTTTTTGTTAAAACTAATGAAACAAAAATGGAGAAAAAAAAGAGGATGGAGTTGGAAATAAAATATGTATTTCTGGATGTCTTGAGTTATCTTGTATAGAAAAGGAATATGTATGTTGAGTAAAGGTCGACCGATTATGATTTTTCAATGCCGATACCGATCATTGGAGGACCAAAAAAAGCTGATACAGATTAAATCGGCCGATTTTTATATATATATTTGTAATAAATGACAATTACAACAATACTGAATGAGCAATGAACACTTTTATTTTAATTTAAAATAATACATAAATAAAATCCATTTAGTCTCAAATAAATAATGAAACATGTTCAATTTGGTTTAAATAATGCAAAAACATTGTGTTGGAGAAGAAAGTAAAAGTGCAATATGTGCCATGTAAAAAAGCTAATGTTTAAGTTCTTTGCTCAGAACATGCGAACATATGAAAGCTGTTGGTTCCTTTTAAAATGAGTCTTCAATATTCCCAGTTAAGATTAAGAAGTTTTAGGTTGTAGTTATTATAGGAATTATAGGACTATTTATCTCTATACCATTTGTATTTCATATACCTTTGACTATTGGATGTTCTTATAGGCACTTTCATATTGCCAGCCTAATCTCGGGAGTTGATAGTCTTGAAGTCATAAACAGCACTGTGCATCCCAGCATTGCTAAGAGCTGCTGTTTGAATGAATCCTTACGAGCCTGCTGCTGCCTACCACCGCTCAGTCAGACTACTCTATCAAATATCAAATCATATACTTAATCATAATATAATAAACACACAGAAATACGAGCCTTTGGTCATTAATATGGTAAAATCCGGAAACTATAATTTTGAAAACAAAACGTTTATTCTTTCAGTGAAATGTGGAACCATTACGTATTTTATCGAACGGGTGGCAACCCTAACTCTAAATATTGCTGTTACATTGCACAACCTTCAATGTTATGTCATAATTATGTAAAATTCTGGCAAATTAATTACGGTCCTTGTTAGGAATAAATGGCCTTTCAACAGTTTGCAACGAGCCAGGCGGCCCAAACTGCTGCATATACCCTGACTCTGCTTGCACTGAACGCAAGAGAAGTGAGACAATTTCCCTACTTAATATTGCCTGCTTACATCAATTTCTTTGAACTACATATGCAGGTTTAAAAAAAATATACTTTTATATTGATTTTAAGAAAGGCATTGATGTTTATGGTTAGGTACATTATTTTTTTCACGAATGCACTTTTGTCAAATCATCAAGTTGAAGAAGGCTGGGATTCGATGATAAAATAACAGGCACCGCATTCATTATATGCAATTAAGAACAAGCTATTTAACCTAGTAATATCATCAAACATGTGTAGTTAACTAGTGATGATGTGAAGATTTATAGTTATTTTATAAGGTAAGTTTAATGCTAGCTAGCAACTTACCTTGGCTCCTTGCAGCCACAAGGTCCTTCTGATGTTGCACTCATGTAACAGGTGGTCAGCCTGCCACGCAGTCTCCTCATCAATTGCAATGTAATCGGCCATAATTGGCATCCAAAAAGGCCGATTACAGATTATTATTACATCTGGAAATCGGCCCTAATTAAATCGGCCAAGCCGATTAATCGGTTGTCCTCTAATGTTGAGGATTATGCTCAGTGGTAAGTAGCATACTGTAAATAAATCATTTGTGTTTAAATATGCAGGTTTGCTATAGCCTCATGTCATATACAGTCATCTCCCAATGAAATATATTATTTTATACTAATACAAATGCTCAGAGAAAGAGATTTTGTTTAACAACCCCCCATAAGTGTCTTGCTGACATCAAATGTTGGATGTCTGAATTGTTATTCCAACTCAATGATAAGAAATCCAAGGTTGTTTTATTTGGCCCTGACCTTGCTAGAACCCAGATTTGTCCATCAATGTGAAACCTACGGACAGAAACCATTGTGTCTTATTTGACTTTGACACATTACAGAACTTTTTGTACATAGTCCCCACATTTTAGGGGACCAAAACTATCAGAACAAATTCTCTTATGTGTAATACAGTAGGCAATACTTTGTATTTGGTCCCCTATTCCTAGCACAAAATGATTACGTCAAGCTTGTGACTACAAACTTGTTGGATGCATTTGCAGTTTATTTTGGTTGTGTTTCAGATTGTTTTGTGCCCAATAGAAATGAATGGTAAATAATGTAGTGTCATTTTGGAGAATATTTTTCTAAACACTTCTACATTAATGTGGATGCTACTGTACCATGATTACAGATAATCCTGGATGAATCTTGAATAATGATGAGTGACAAAGTTAGAGGCACAAATATTATACCCCACAAAATGCTAACCTCCCCTGTTATTGTAATAGGGAGAGATTAGCATGTCTTGGGGGGTATGATATTTGTGCGTCTGTAACTTTCGCACTCATGGTAGCATCCACATGAATGTAGAAGTGTTTAGAAGCAATAGGGGACCAAATACTTTTTACTACTTGAATACACATATACTGTAAGTGAATTTGTCCCAATATGTTTGGTCCCCTAAAATGGGTGGACTATGTGCAAAAAGTGCTGTAATTTCTAAGCGGTTAACCCGATATGGATGAAAATACCCACAAATTAAAGCTAACATTCAGTACTTTTATTTAATTGTATTATTTTACGATGTGAAGCACTGTGTTACTTGTATTGAAAAGCTCTACACAAATAAAGTTATTAATGTGGCTTACATAATTGTAAATTAATGGATTTGTGTTTAAATAAGCTAAGGACCCTGAGACTAAACACCTCCCTCTGGAACTGGATCCTGGACTTTCTGACAGGCTGCCCCCACGTGGTAAGGGTAGGTAACAACACATCCGCCCTCAGGGATGCGTACTCAGTCCCCTTATGTACTCCCTGTTCACTCATTACTGCACGGCCAAGCACGACTCCAACACCATAATTAAGTTTGCCGATGACACAACAGTGGTAGGCCTGATCACCGACAACGACGACACAGCCTATAGGGAGGAGACCTGGCCGTGTGGTGCCAGGACAAAAACCTCTCCCTCAACGTGACCAAGACAAAGGAGATGATTGTGGACTACAGGAAAAAGAGGACCCGAGCACACCCCCATTCTCATCAACGGGGCTGTATCGGAGCAGGTTGAGAGCTTCAAGTTCCTTGGTGTCCTGGCACCAACAAACGAACCAACAAACAAACAGGGTCCAAGCACACCAAGACAATCGTGAAGAAAGTACGACAAAACCTATTCCCCCTCAGGAGACCGAAAAGATTTGGCATGGGTCCTCAGATCTTCAAAAGGTTCTACAGCTGCACCATAGAGAGCCTCCTGATTGGTTACATCACTGCCTGGTTTGGCAACTGCTCGGCCTACGACCACAAGGCACTACATCACTAGAGCAAAGCTTCCTGCCATCCAGGACCTCTATACCAGGCGGTGTCAGAGGAAGGCCCTAAAAATGACATTGATCCTGCTGCTCTGATTGGATATAGTGAAGCTGTCTCCGTTCACTTGTTTCTTATTTCACCCGATCTCTTCTGATTGCATATTTCGGTCTAATCATATAAAATAACTCAACAACAATATCTCTTGAACCATTCAAGATAGAGACACCAAGCAAATTTTTACAAGCCCTTTCTATGCTTGACAAGCAGTTCCCTTATTCCACCATTTGGTACTGTGTGTACACACGGCTGTAAGTAAATTTAAGCACACTCAAGAAAATGTTCATATTGATAAATCTCACCCTTTGTGTGGAAATGATCCCACGCATGGTTTATGCACAGATTTGTGCCTAAGTATGATTGATAAATGAGGCCCAGGCGTTTACATTTGTTGGATGCGCAATAAAGTATTTTTTTCTGGCAACCCTTCCAAATAGCTTATCGGCATGGAACCATGTTCCAGTGGCTTTAATCTTCTTAAAGATGTTTGAACTTTTACTGTTGAAAATAAATATATATATGTTTTGAGCAAAATTGTGTATTTTAGACACAACTGCAAATATCAAGGAGTAGGGCATCCGATAGAGGAGAAATAGAGAAAAAAAGAGGGAAGCCCCCCCCCCCTACCTGCACTATAATATGACATACCTGGACCACATATTGAGAGGTGTGTAAATCAGCTGTTAAATTAGGTGAAAATGAGAATGGAGTGCCACTTGAATTATTACCCTAATAGTGGTAAGTGGTATATTTATATAGAAATTATGTGTAAGTGGTATATAAATATGTGTGTGTGTGTGTGTGTGTGTGTGTGTGTGTGTGTGTGTGTGTGTGTGTGTGTGTGTGTGTGTGTGTGTGTGTGTGTGTGTGTGTGTGTGTGTGTGTGTGTGTGTGTGTTCAAACACACATGCATGTGGGGGTCTGGGAGAAGAAGTGTGTCCAGCTGATGAAAAGGCATGTGCCTGAACTCATTTGTATACACTAATTGTTATCTCACCCATTCATTTCTAATGACCGGGAACACTACAGGTGTACAAACCGTAAATAAAACACCCAAAATGTAATGAAAATCATTAAAAAAATGTATTTTGTGTGTTCAGATGCCCTGTGTGGAAAAAGTAATGGAACCTTATGACAATCAGATTAAATGAACTACATTTTTCAGAGAGAAAACTTGTAAATCGGTCCAATTCAACCCGAACACAGCAGGAGGGTTAAAAATAACACGTCCTAAATCTTTAGATACAATACTCATCAAGACAAATTGTTACTGGAACAGTCCAAACATTCCAAAACCCAACCAACCTTATTACAGTCTTTCTAACACAAAACAGTTCAAACTGTTCTTTGAATGTTAAACATGCAAATATTACATTTCTTTTATTAAAACCCCTAGAAAATATCCCTTTGGTCTTGTAGTGTAGGCTTTTACATTATATTCTACACAGACAAGTCAATATAACAAATGGTCTCAAATGTCCTGGTGCAGTTTAATGTATATATGGGGTTCTATGCCTAGTTGGCAGGGCCTGGGAGTTACTAGTATGTGAATGTGTTCTCTGTCTTGTAGCCCAGAGTGGAAAGGTTGGGGAGGCATGCATGCTGGATCATGGGGGGTGGGCCACACATGACAATAAGCACATCGTTGGATGCCGGGGGAAGGTGCTCTTTCATCATATTAGCGTTCACAAATCCTGAGCTGTACTTCCAGTCTGTAATCAGAGGAAAGGACACAAGCTGAATTCCAATGCTTTTAATCAACAGATAAGGATCAGCTATGCAGGCCAATGAAATTATAACACCTTGTTAGCGAAGACATGTTCGCTTTCAAATACTTGTTTCGACGTATCACTGTGGGTTGAACCCCTTCCCCTTTATAATGCGCCACTCGCCCATCCTCTGGCTATTCTCGCCTCTCTTCCTTGCTAAGATCACTACGCTCCGGAAGCTCTCTTCAGCACAACATGATCCCGGTCTTCTAGCTTTACTGTTTTCAGACAAACCTTTGTGGTTAACGCCGCTGAAAGTAGGACCTTAGCTCTCATCTTTTATGTTGAACAAACCAACCGAAAGGAATGTTTTTGCTTCGTGTAAAATAAGCTCTTTTGCATTTTTCTACTCATTAAGTCTCTGTAGTAGCTAGCGTCACACGGCTAGCGACAGAAACTTGACTAGTTCTCGCTGAAAGGCTTAGCTAAGCTGGATAGCTCACAACAAGGCCAACAAAACCACCAAACTAGCTTTTCTACCTGGAAAGGCAGAGGCCAGGTTCCATATTTACTGGCCCGCAAACGGAAGCTAGACAACTGGGGACAAGCCTTTGTCTAGGAGGCTAGACACTTTGCTAACATGGACGTTAAGGACATGGAGGAGCTGGGCTTTGGCAAACCTCTGGTAGTCTTCCCAAGGAGAGTAGTGCCGGTCAGTTACGAGGCACTGGGATTGAGGTGTTTGGCCAGTGACGGCTCAACTACCAGACATTTGGCAAAACCAAGCTCCTCCATGTCCTTAATGGTCTACATGTCTGCGGCACATTCAGTACGGGCGTTGAACATAACGTCGCTACTGTTGGCTTACCAGGATGATTTGCTGCTAGAGATGGGCACGTGTCCAGCCTCCGGACAAAGAAAATGCAGGTTCCCTTGATGCTCCTATCGAGCTGAAGGAACTGTTTGGGCCCGTTGTCACCACCATGTGACAAAAGTGAGAACTTTGCAGGAAGGAAAGTGAAGCCTTCAACTTCTGCCTGCCCCGCAGACCTGAGTACCGTGGCAACCCATTCTACCCCTCCACGAGCCAAGGCTTCGCGGCAAGGAGAGGGCAACACACTGGCACCAGGGTTTTCCATGGTGCCAGTTGGATACCACGAAAAGGGGGTAGAATTTATATTAAATAAAAATTCTCTGCTTGCAAAAGCGCAAGGAAGACAGGCATGCTTGAGAATAACCAGAGGAGGGGCGAGTACAACCTAATAAAGGGGGAGGTGCTCACCTATTCACCACTCAACCTGTTTGTCTCTGAAATACATTGTGTGATTGGTTATTTCCAGTAGTGAACCGCCTGGAGAAAATCCCATAGTGATACATCTCACTCGTATATCAGAGAACTGTGAGCTTCCTTCTTGTGGAACTAATTAACGAGTTCCAGGACAGACAATTAGCTGTAGCTTCATTTGCATACTGTACCATACGAGGAAGCTACAGTAGAGCTGGAGGGTCAAAGGGGAAAACATAATATAAATAGAACATTAAGAACATAGTAATGTTGGGATATGACTGAAGGGGGAAATGTTTTCCATTCATTCAGCTTGTAGTTTACTGTACAACAATAAAAATGTAATAAATCAGTCCAAAAGGGTTGCTGCAGGTGCACCTTTTGAGATTTTTTGTTGTTCTTGTCACCATACAAAGGGTATTATAATATGGTAAGAAAGCATGGTAAAAATGGTTTGTTGCCATTCAAAAAGGACGATAGAATGGCATTAGCCCATGACAACCCCGTAGCTTTCTCTTTGTCATTATGGAACACTATGGTCTTACCCTGTGGAGGCTTGTCCAGAGTATAGGACAGGTTGAGTTGGTCAGAGTGACTCTTCAGCACCTCCTCTAGTTCATCCCGCAGTAGGATATCCTTGTCAGTCTGGGGGAGAATCATCATTAGATTAAGGTTTACAGGTGTGACATATGTATGTCGCTGGCGTATGTCATTGAGTTTTGTTAGACCATTCTAAAAGGTGACACTGGTCTTGGTTGTCTATCATCAGATGATTGTCATTGATTTTGTATTCATGACAAGCTTTGTGCCCACTTCATTGGTAATCCACCATGATGGTTCATAGTGTGTGGGATATGACTCAGGTTCTTCCTCAGATTTGGACAAGAATCCACACTTCCCTGTGCACTGGTGCGACTGACCTGGTTAGCAAATATGAGCGAGCACTTGGTGTTGTCTGCAGGGTCTCCTGTAATACTGCGAATCAGCTGCAGCATGGGGGTAATCCCTGAAAAAGCACCGGGACATTTATGCCAATTTATAATTTTCAGGTCTGCTTCCCAGAACACATGAATTGTGCTGAAACAGTTACACAAATCATGTTTTCATCAAGAAGAAAAAGACATCTCATCCCAAAAGATATATGCTACCCACATATTTCTGTATAAATACATGACACGTACATTTTAAAGATATGAGGTCCATACCTGTTCCACCAGCGATCATTCCCACATGTTTAAACTTGCGGACCTTGGCCTCAGACTTCTTATCAGGTCGAATGGCAAATTTGCCTTAAAATTAGGAGAAATCTGTTTAAAATTAAGTAAATTGAGAAAGGGCTGGTACATTGTAATACACTGCCCTCTGTTGGGTTACAAAATGATAATGTCATGATGAAACAGCATAGTATGCATGACTAGAATGTCTCGATCACACACAGACACACACACCATTTCCTGTGTATACAAGGAGTCCATTGGGTCCTCTGAAATCTATTTTGTCCCCAATGCTCATGGCGTCCAGGTACTGGGACATCTTTCCTCCGTCAGGATAGTTAGGATGAGTGTTTTTGTAGTACACCTTGGAAAACATGGGCACAAGTTAAGATCAATGTCAAATGATGAATAGTCTTACAAGTCATTCCACTGATTGAAATGCAATTCTAACCATTCATACACATCCATCCATCTTTATGGTGTCAGATCCTTGCTGTTATATTGTAACAAGTCTGAACAAACTCAAATGATCTGTTGAATGAGCTGTTGAATAAGAGTACCTTGACCACCAGGTCCACAAAGCCCTGGTCCTCATCACTGGAGACAGGAGTGTAGGCCCGGATGACCAGGCTCCCATTCACCTTAGCTGACAGGTACACATGCTGTCCTGGATGGGTAGAAAGGGTACATGGGGTGAAAGGGGCAGGAGCGGGATAGTACTATCGTCTCATCCAGCTCTTGTGGTATTTATAAGTCCTGATATGCCCAGATAAGTAGGTCTCTAGCCTGATAGGATATCGGTGCTGTTGCACTGCCTGATGAATGAGGTGGGTGTGTAGTGTAGCCTCAGTACCTACTGGCAGTCCAAGGACATGGGTGGGAGAGGGAAGGCCAAATCGAAAGCGCTTTGTATCATGGCTTATATCCTGCGCAGAAACAGCAAAATGGGAGTACTGTAACTTTTCAGCCATTCAAAAAGCTTTGTGGGTGGGAATATCCTGCATTTGAATATCATTGGCAGACAGCAGTTAATAGCAGCTTAAAGGTAAACTTGAACTATTATTTCAATCAATCAATTATTTGTGACAATCCTGTGTCAGAATCAGAATTACCAGAATGATTTCCTTGCAGGTATAGGATCATACTAAATCTAAAACAAGTAGAGAAAGGCATGTAACTCTAGGCGAACCTCTTTCTCTATGAGTGGCAGTGGATATTTAACTGTAGAATCTTGTAGTGTCTGTGGAAGCGGCTTCTTCTTCTTATCACCTCGGAGGAGGAAGTAGAGCCCAGAGAGGACCACCACAGACGTTCCAACCACAACAGGTACTGTCTGCCAATCAAAATCATGGACAACCATGAATACAGAATACGGTGGAAAAAGCAGTGGACTGACAAATTCACTCCCCTCTATGTATTTATTTGGACAGTGAAGCGAAAACATTGAATTTGCCTCTATTACTCCAGTATTTTGGATTTGATATCAAATATTTTAAATGAGTTGACAGTGCAAAATGTCACCTTTTATTTGAGTGTATGTGGCAAATAGGAAGAAAGGAAAGAAGTGGCAAATAAAGTAGAGTAAAGAGTAAAGACTCATTCTCACCAGACTCTCCATGACGGGTAAGTGCGTGTCAGGTGTGTTGCTCTCTGTCTGCCTCTGCAGTGTGGTCAGTGTGATCAGGATCCAGGCAGTGAGTTTGGGCTGAGCTAGGCTCTGGCCCTGGAGTCAGACCTTTGCACCAAGGACACCTAGGGGAGGGGGGAGCCAGC
The DNA here is from genome assembly GCF_036934945.1 of Oncorhynchus masou masou. Taxonomy (NCBI): domain Eukaryota; kingdom Metazoa; phylum Chordata; class Actinopteri; order Salmoniformes; family Salmonidae; genus Oncorhynchus; species Oncorhynchus masou. The sequence continues at coordinate 57,321,639 of NC_088242.1, forward strand.
TGGAGGAAAGGTAATAGAGGGCTAACGGACCAATAGGAGAGAAGAAATCACTATGACAAAGCCATGACGACGCACAGCTGAGTAATCCATACATGTAGAGGTGAATGGTCCAAAATCACGCCACTCTCAGATCACTCGGGGGTTGGGACACTGGTTTAGAAAGTGTGTGTGTGCATGTGTATGGTCTGATCAATGAAAATAGCTCCAAGCAATTTATGACACTATAGCACACTTAGGCGTATAACTTCTGGACTGTTGAACTAGATTCATACAATTTGGTATACAGTGCATTCGGGAAGTATTCTGACTCCTTGACTTTTTACACATTTTGTTATGTTACAGCGTTATTCTAAAATGGATTAAATTATTTGTTCCCCCTCATCAATTGACACACAATACCCCATAATGACAAAGTGAAAACAGGTTTTAGAAATTGTAATAATTGATTACAAATAAAAAACTGAAATTCCTTATTTACACAAGTATTCAGACTCTTGGCTATGAGACTAGAAATGGAGCTCATGTGCATCCAGTTTCAATTGATCATCCTTCAGATGTTTCTACAACCTGATAGGAGTTCACATGTGGTAAATTCAACTGATTGGACATGATTTGGAAAGGCACAAACTTGTCTATATAAAGTCCCACAGAGTAGCAAAAAGCAAGCCATAGGGTCGAAGGAATTGTCCACAGAGCTCAGGGACAGTATTGTGTCGAGGCACAGTTTGGTGACCAGGAACCCGATGGTCACTCTGACAGAGCTCTAGAGTTCCTCTGTGGAGATGGGAGAACCTTCCAGAAGGACAACCATCTCCCCAACACTCCCCCAATCAGGCCTTTATGGTAGAGTGACCAGACGGAAGCCACTCATCAGTAAAAGGCACATGACAGCCCGCCTGGAGCTTGCCAAAAGGCACCTAAAGACTCACAGACCATGAGAAACAAGATTCTCTGGTCTGATGAAACCAAGATTGAACTCTTTGGCCTGAATGTCAAAAGTCACGATGGAGGAAACCTGGCACCATCCCTACGATGAAGCATGGTGGTGGCAGCATCATGCTGTGGGTATGTTTTTCAGCGGCAGGGACTGTGAGACTAGTCTGGATCAAGGCAAAGATCAACGGAGCAAAGTACAGAGAAATCCTTGATGAACACCTGCTCCAGAGCACTAAGGACCTCAGACTGGGATGAAGGTTCACCTTCCAACAGTACAAAGACCCTAAGCACACAGCTGGATTGGTTTCGGGACAAGTCTCTGAATGTTCTTCAGCCAGAGCCCGATCGAACATCTTTGAAAGAGACCTGAAAATAGCTGTGCACTATTAAAATCATATTGAAAAAAACCTGGATAAAACTACCCCTTATGGAACAGCGTACTGTGAAGAGGCACACACACACACCCACACATACTGTGGTATTGTTGTATGGAGATATGGAAGGCTCAAACCACCCGGTTTATACTGTACATTTTATGTAGTGGATATGTAATGGTGTAGTAATGTTACATGATGTACTGTTTTCTTTTTTTGTATGACGTGCCTTAATGTGGTTGGACCCCAGCAAGAGTAGCTGCTACCTTGGCAGCAGCTAATGGGGATACCTAATAATACACAAAAATACAAAATAGACTACTGTTCTTATTTACATCATATCCAGTGCATTCGGAAAGTATTCAGAACCCTTGACTGTTACCACATTTTGTTACGTTACACCCTTATTCTATAATTGATTAAATAGTTTTTTCTGCCTCAATCAATCTACACACAATACCCCATAATGACAAAGCAAAAAAGGTTTAGAAATATTTTCATATTTATAAAAAATATTTAAAAAATATCACATTTACATAAGTATTCAGACCCTTTACTCAGTACTTTGTTGAAGCACCTTTGGCAGCTATTACAGCATCGAGTCTTCTTGGGTACGACGCTACAAGCTTGGCACACCTGTATTTGGGGAGTTTCTCCCATTCATCTCTGCAGATCCTCTCAAGCTCTGTAAGGTTGGATGGGGAATGTTGCCACACACACACACACATTTCCAGCAAATATTTCCCTGATGTGCAGACATTTTAATGAGGCAATGTCATATTTATACATACACATAACCCGTTTCCACTTCAACTTTTAAGAACAATGCTCATCGTGCTAAAGTTACCTTTTTGCTTTGTCATGGTGTCTTGTTATGGGTTAAACACAGTATGGCACGAAACTGTACGTACCTGTCTGACCCTCCCACGATGAGACTATGCAGACCTGGAAGGGTGGGACTTCTTGTCCCGAGCAGGACAGATAGATCTGGGCTTGCTCAGTGAGGTGCAGCGGGGGTACAGCTGTAGCTGTATGTCAGGTCAGCCACTAGGGGGAGACTCGTTGAGGCCTGGTGACTGATGGGAGTATACATCACGAGGCGATGGCTCCCTCTGCTGGACGTGCCAGGTCTCGACTGGCTCTCCGGCCAGGACTATTTGGGGCTGCTTGTGGTTGGTGAGTAATCAAGGGCTGACTGCTCACCAGCTGGACAGGTCCCATAAAGCTGCCAGAAGGGCAGCTCACGGGAGAAGAGACTGGGGAAGAAAGGTTACTCCTGTATAGTTGGACGGTTCTAGAGGTAAAAGGAGGGAGCTCAGTTTTTGTTCCCCACAGGATACAGCAAGACCCAGAGCCCAGAAGACGGTATCCCGGAGATGGTCTCATGGGGGAGACCTTTTCTTTTGTTATTCAAATAAAACACCCTTGAAACCGAGCTAATCCTACTGTCTGATCTGTGTAAACGTTTTGACCGAACCCCCTGGTCTGCCACAGTATGTATGTGTGTTTGTCAAGTGGGGGGAGATTGACACACTGAGTAAGGGATAGGAAGACTGAGGATGCTTCCTACCTGGTTCTTTGGGTCTCTACCTGGTGTTATGAACTGTTTTTTATGAATATTTATATTCATCTATGAAAAAGTAGAGGGCAGGAGTTTTCAAACTCTTCAAATACCCCATTTCTTTTGCACGAAATGAATACAATACTAAAGGATGTGTGTTATCTGTTTTTATTAACATTTTCACAGATGAAAAAGTATAGGATATGTGTTGGTGTGACACTCACAGGCTTAGGAGGACCCAGGCAGGCTGGATAATGGCCCCAGTGCAGATATGTTCAATGTCCAGGCTGAGGCGCACCTCTCAGGGCCTAGAGTGCTATGACGCCCTCTCCCTCCAAAGAATCACTGGGGGTTGAGGCGCACAGACATGAGACATTCCACACGAGTCTGAGAGGTCACAAACACACGTGCAGGCACACATGCACGCAGGCGCACACACATACACACACAGTTACACTCCCTTCCATGTGAATTTGGACAGTGTAGCAAAAGCTTGGCTCTTTACTCCAGCATTTTTGATTTGAGATCAAATGTTTCATATGAGGCGACAGTACAGAATGCCCCCTTTTATTTAAGGATATTTTCATACATATCTGTTTAGCTGTTTAGAAATGTCACTTATTGTACATAAGAATATGATATGTTTCTGGACACTTCTATGTTGATGTGGATTCTACCATGATTATGGAAAATCATGAATGAATCGTGAATAGTGATGAGTGAGAAAGTTAGAGGAACACAGATCATAAGTCCCAAAACATGCTAACCTCTCACCATTACCAATAACAGGGGAGGTTAGCATTTTTGGGGGGGGTATGATATTTATGCCTCTAACTTTCTATGCTTTAACTTTCTATGCTTTTTATGCCTCTAACTTTATGCCTCTAACTTGGAAAAAGTCAAGGGGTCTGAATACTTTCCGAATGCACTGTATCTTGTGTTATGAAGCTATTTAAAACTAGAGTTGTTGAAGCGTACGGCTTTATTTCAGATATATGTTGGTACATTTGATTGTTGCAGTAATTTTCAGGGTAAATTGCTAGAGGCAGGTTGATTTGTTGCTAAAAGTTGCTAAATGACTTTGTGATGTCATTGCGTGATAACGTAAAACTGCGTCATTGGGTAGAATTCACAATAACGTTACTCAAATTGATTGGCCATCTCAGCGAAAAAATATGATTTGACATTTGTTCAGGTACAGACTCACAGTCTTTTCTGTACTTCTGGCTGTACAGTTTTGATTGCGACATGTTGATTGATGTTGTTAGTTCTGTTCAAGATCAAACATTCGTGACTAACTATATTCATTGGGTTTGGCTCCTCGAACCCTGCTGCAGTCAGCCAACAATGATTTGCAATTTTCTGAAATTGCTGCTGGCCTGCTGCTGACGTTCCTCACAATGCACTTTTGCAACCAGTCACTTGTGTTGTGACTGAGTGTGTGAAAGAGAAAATCGTTTTTGTGTCATTTGGGGTGAAAATGCGTGCATTTTAGCATTTGAGTCACTTTTCAAATGTTGCTTGTGACAAAAGAATGATACAGAAGAATGATACATTTTTGATCCGACGTCTGTAAACAACAATTGGTCTATTCTCACTGCTGAGTTGAGAAGCACCAATAGTGATTGGACAGATGAGACACACCCACAGCTTGGACCAACCAGAAACTGGGAAAAGGCCAACCTACATTCATTTAGAAGGGTGTTACTCCAAATGGACTTTAAAGTTAATAAACAAACAAATGTTTAGTGTAAAGCAGTGTTGCAGTACTCGAGACCATAGAGTGTCTCCGTGTGGGATAATTTGTACTAGGTCTTGGACAGTGAAGACTCCTAATTTCTTCCAGAGACCAGCGGAGTAAATAAAACTCTGAATTATCAGCTTCCAATCCCATAAAACAGTTTAGCCAGGCCAAATATATACACTCCTTTCTTCAAACATTAATACAGTAACAGCCTTTACATATATTTTATAGACATGTTTGCGAACCTATAGGCCTTCAGTGTGTGACAGTTTTGTGTTTCTGAAAGGACAGCAACAGTAATACCCACGCACTCATGTAGGAGAGGGCACTTTTTGTAAAACAGTGGGCATTGCTTTTACTCACTTCTTAAACTCTACTGAGGCGTATCAAAGTAGTGTACGGTGATGTAGTACAATAGAGAATAATGCACAGAGTAGCCTACACAATCGCATAGTAGCCTACACAATCGCGTGAAATAATCACATGCGCTCCGCAGCCTAGTGTTATCAGAATATCATCTGCAGGCAACAAAAGTGTGCAGCTCTCAACTGGTTTTGGCATGGAGTAGCTCACAGAAAAATTACCAGTTACAATGACAGCCTACCTGGGAACAGTGAGTTAACTGCCCACATCAGATTTGAACTTGTCAGCAAGGGGATTCGATCCGGCAATCTTCAACGTTCTGACCACGAGGCTACCTGCCACTCCAGGTAGCCAGTAGGTTAAAAAACACGTTTAAATGTATGATATATACCAGTTATCGCTAACTAACTCAACAAATCGGTATTGCAAAATTACAATCATGGTCTTGAATTGGACTTGCATTTTTCTTGTCTCGGCCTCGATCCCCTTTGACCCCCTCCCGGCCTTGACTCTGTCTCCCCTCCTCTCGATTTGCTCCGGTCTTTGGTCTCGAACACACCGGTGTAAAGATTGGAAGATCCCATAGAATCAATTGTATTCTTCTGTCTAACTGTTCAATTTACCAGTACAGTATCCTACTTTAGACTATATTGTATTCCATTGATAGGAAGGCGCTTTTCCAGTACCATTGTGCATCCTTTTCAGCAAGACCAACCTACACATGAAGTGCTTAAACCAGGAAAAATGTGCCGTTTTACAGCTAAATGTCCTGCAATTCTACACATTTTCAATTTGTTGGAGAGAAATGTTTACAGTTTATAATATGATATCTGAGTGAGAGTGACTAACAAAATCAATGGGGGCCCCACAGTTGGAAATTTGAACATGATTACTTCAAGTGATTACTTTTAGTTTAATAAAGGCCAAGTGCTCTAATTTTCCTCCCTCATGACGCCATCTATTTTGTGACGTACACCAGTCCCTCCTGCAGCAAAGCACCCCCACAACATGATGCTGCCACCCTGTGCTTCACAGCTGGGATGGTGTTCTTCAGCTTGCAAGTCTCCCCCTTTTTCCTCCAAACATAACGATGGTCATTATGGCCAAGCAGTTCTATTTTCATTTCATCAGACCAGATGACATTCCTCTAAAAAGTAGGATCTTTGTCCCCATAGTCTGGCTTTTTTTATGGCTTTTTTTTAGCATTGGCTTCTTCCTTGCTGAGCGGCCTTTCAGGTTATGTCAATATAGGACTCGTTTTACTGTGGATATACATACTTTTGTACCCGTTTTCTCCAGCATCTTCACAATTTTTTCAATCTTCCAAATTGTTTGCTGGGGTCTTGGCTGATTTCTTTTGATTTTCCAATGATGTCAAGCAAAGAGGCACAGAGTTTGAAGGTAGGCCTTGATATACATTCACAGGTACACTTCCAATTGACTCAAATTATGTCAATTAGCCTATCAGAAGCTTCAAAAGCCATGACATTTTCTGGAATTTTCCAAGCTATTTAAAGGCACAGTCAACTTAGTGTATGTTAACTTCTGATCCATTGGAATTGTGATACAATGATCAATAAGTGAAATAATCTGTCTGGTAACAATTGTTGGAAAAGTTACTTGTGTCATGCACAAAGTAGATGTCCTAACCGACTTGCCAAAAATATTGTTTTTTTACAAGAAATGTGTGGAGTGGTTGAAAAATGTGTTTTGATGACGCCAACCTAAATGTATGTAAACTTCCGACTTCAACTGTATGTGTGCGTTTGTGTGTGTGTACTGTAGGTGAGAGTTAATGTTTTGTTCATTTATATTTCAGCGTCTATTACAATTATTCATGTGGCTTAAAAGTCTTATCAATTTGGATAGGTGTTTTGACTTATTGCTCTTAGGATCAGATTCTGTACCCATCTCCTCTCTTGCTCCTTCTGTCGTATAGGCAGAAACTCAAACAGGATGTTCCAGTGACGAGAACCATTCAATGCTGGTCCGACCAAAAGGTTGTTTTGATCACGTGGCCTGGAATATGTTCCGGTTAGCCTCAGAGAACAACATGGACCTATACGCTGAGTCGGTGAGTGCGTTAATAAAGTGCATTGGAGATGCTGTACCCACTGTAACTATTAAAACCTACCCTAACCAGAAACTGGGGATAGATGGCGGCATTCAAGCAAAACTGAAAGCGCGATCCAACGCATTTAACAATGGAAAGAGGTCTGGGAATAAGTCTGAATATAAACAGTGTAGCTATTCCCTCCGCAAGGCAATCAAACAAGTGAAAAGCCAGTCCAGGGACAAGGTGGAGTATCAATTCAATGGCTCAGACTTGAAATGCATGTGGCGGGATCTACAGAAAATCACGGACAACAAAAAGAAATCCAGCCACGTCACGCTTCCAGACAAACTAAACACCTTCTCTGCCTGCTTTGCGGATAATACAGTCCCACCGTCACGGCCCGTTAACAAGGACTGCGTCCCCCCCCTCTCTCTCCTTCGCCGTGGCTGACATGAGTAAAAATATTTAAACGTGTTAACCCTCGCAAGGCTGCTGGCCCAGACGCCATCCCTAGTCGCGTCCTCAAAGCATGCGCAGACCAGCTGGCTGGTGTGTTTACGGACATATTCAATCACTCCCTATCCCAGTCTGTTGTCCCCACGTGCTTCAAGATGGCTACCATTGTTCCTGTACCCAAGAAGGCAAAGAACTGAACTAAATGACTACTGCCTCGTAGCACTCACTTCTGTCATCATGAAGTCCTTTGAGAGACTAGTCAAGGATCACCTCCACTTTACCGGCCACCCTAGACCCACTTCAGTTTGCATACCGCCCCACTGCCCTATCCCATCTGGACAGAAGGAATACCTATGTAAGAATGCTGTTCATTGACTATAGCTCAGCATTCAACACCATAGTACCCTCCAAGATCATCATCAAGCTGGAGGCCCTGGGTCTGAACCCGGCCCTGCAGAATTGGGTCCTGGACTTTGACGGGCCACCCCCAGGTGGTGAAGGTAGGAAACAAAATCTCCACGTCGCTGACCCTCAACACTGGGGCCTCACAAGGGTGCATGCTCAGCCCCCTCCTGTACTCCCTGTTCACCCGCGACTGTGTGGCCATGCACGCCTCCAACTCAATCATCAAGTTTGCAGATGACACAACAGTAGTGGGCTTGATGACCAACAACAACAAGAGCCTACAGGGAGGAGGTGAGGGCACTCGAAGTGTGGTGTCAGGAAAATAACCTTTCACTCAACGTCAACAAAAGGAGATGATCGTGGACTTCAGGAATCAGCAGAGGGAGCACCCCCCCCCCCCCCCCATCCACATCAAAGGGACAGTAGTGGAGAAGGTGGAAAGTTTTAAGTTCCTCGGCGTACATATCACAGACAAACTGAAACTGTCCACTCACACAGACAGTGTGGTGAAGGTGCAACAGCTCCTCTTCAACCTCAGGAGGCTGAAGAAATGTGGCTTGTCACCCGAAACCCTGACAACTATACAAATGCACAATCGAGAGCATCCTGTCAGATGCACAATCGAGTGCATCCTGTCAACTGCACCGCCCTCAACCACAAGGCTCTCCAGAGGGTGGTGCGGTCGGCACAACGCATCACCGGGGGCAAACTACATGCCCTCCATGGTACCTACAGCACCCGATGTCACAGGGAGGCCAAAAACATCATCAAGGACATCAACCACCTGAGCCACTGCCTGTTCACACCGCTACCATCCAGAAGGTGAGGTCAGTACAGGTGCGTCAAAGTTGGGACTGAGAGACTGAAAAACAGCTTCTCTCTCAAGGCCATCAGACTGCCTAACAGCAAATCACTAACACCAAGGCTGCTGCCTACATTGAGACCCAATCACTGGCCACTTTAATAAATGGATCACTAGTCAATTTATACAATACACTCTAAATAATGCCACTTTAATCATGTTTACATAACTCATATCACATGTATTTACTGTATTTTATACCATCTACTGCACCTTGCCTATGCCACTCGCCCATCGCTCATCCATATACTTACATATTCTTATTCCATCCCTTAAGATTTGTGTGTATTATGTAGTTGTTAGGGAATTGTTAAATTACTTGTTAGATATTATAGTACTGTAGGAAATTTCACCACACTCACATTGACATTTTCTAACCTTGTGTATGTGACAAATAGAATTTGATTTGCGTCCACATCTCCAAGTACAAATCAAGGAATCAGACTAAATCAAATCAAATCAAATTTTATTTGTCACATACACATGGTTAGCAGTTGTTAATGCGAGTGTAGCGAAATGCTTGTGCTTCCAGTTCCGACAATGCAGTAATAACCAGTAATAACCAGTAATAAGTAATCTAACTAACAATTCCAAAACTAATTTCTTATACACAGTGTAAGGGGATAAAGAATATGTACATAAAGATATGAATGAGTGATGGTGCAGAGCAGCATAGGCAAGATACAGTAGATGGTATCGAGTACAGTATATACATATGAGATGAGTATGTAAACAAAGTGGCATAGTTAAAGTGGCTAGTGATACATGTATAAGGATGCAGTAGATGATAGAGTACAGTATATACGTATACATATGAGATGAATAATGTAGGGTATGTAAACATTATATTAGGTAGCATTGATTAAAGTGGCTAGTGATATATTTTACATCCTTTCCCATCAATTCCCATTATTGAAGTGGCTGGAGTTGAGTCAGTGTGTTGGCAGCAGCCACTCAATGTTAGTGGTTGCTGTTTAACAGTCTGATGGCCTTGAGATAGAAGCTGTTTTTCAGTCTCTCTGTCCCAGCTTTGATGCACCTGTACTGAGGTCAACATGTGTCACCTTGACAACATGATCCTGGGGGCATAGATGACCCAGTGGTAGTCAGAGTTGTTGCTGTAGGATTGTGGGTAGTTGAAACTCTGAACGGCCCTCTGATCCTGGACTAGTGCCACGGTGCCACATCCCGACGCTGCACAAACACAAAGGACATATTATTAGCCACAAGCCCTGCCTGTGGCTCTACACGCACCCTGTCACACACTTAACCCTTGACAATACATGTGCCTCCATACAACACAAACACTGTCAGCCAGCCATCTTTTGGCTCCTGTTTCTGACCCACGTGGTGGTGTAGTTACAGTAGAGGAGTTTGTGTTTATCACAGACCCTCTGCACCTCATTGCCTGGTCATGGGACTGCTGTGTGCCCCCTGAATGCTCTGTAACTATGGGAGAGTCAGCTATAGAATTTGAAATTAGAATTCAGTTAGCCCCATATGGATGTGTGTATATGCGTGTGTGCATACTTGCACATGTCTGACTAGCAGCACTTGGAGGGTGTGTGGCTAACAAGGTTAGTAGGGAGCCTATCCATTGTCAGGAACTCTGAGGGACTAGACACATCCAGTCATCAGGCATGGTGATGAAACATGAGACCCAGCACATAGCTCTGCCAAACACCGTACTCTATCATCATGTCACGAACACGATACACAGGTATTTGCAGTATAAACAGAGAACTAAATAATTATTTAGCAGAAAACAAATGCTATGAGGATCCAGCCATCAGTTTCAGTCTGTCATTTTTATAATCCAAAAACACAGTTTTGACATAGAGCACTTCTGCAAAGGTAACTGGTTTAATGTTCTGTTGTTAACTCTGAGAGTTTTTCTATCCCTGGGGTGGGTGGGGTTAGGCTTGGCGAGCCAAGTATGCATGGCCTGACATAGCGGTTACACCTCGGAATCTAGCAACAAATCCGCTTCCTGTTCCACTGAGGTCAGACACAAAGTGGAGGCCTTGTGGAAATCGTTTAGCATCGGGGCTGAGGGGGGGGGGGCTTCCTAAGAGAACCCAGTGGTGTAAAAATACTTAAGTAGTACTTTAAGGGGCCTCCCGGCTGGCGCAGTGGTTAAGGGTGCTGAGGTTCGCGCCCAGGCTCTGTCGTAACCGGCCGCAACCGGGAGGTCCGTGGGGCGACGCACAATTGGCCTAGCGTCGTCCGGGTTAGGGAGGGCTTGGTCGGTAGGGATGTCCTTGTCTCATCGCGCACCAGCGACTCCTGTGGCAGGCCGGGCGCAGTGCGCGCTAGCCAAGGTTGCCAGGTGCACGGTGTAGCCTCCGACACATTGGTGCGGCTGGCTTCCGGGTTGGATGCGCGCTGTGTTAAGAAGCAGTACGGCTGGTTGGGTTGTGTATCGGAGGACGCATGACTTTCAACCTTCGTCTCTCCCGAGCCCGTACGGGAGTTGTAGCGATGAGACAAGATAGTAGCTACTACAACAATTGGACACCACGAAATTGGGGAGAAAAAGGGGTAAAAAAAAAGTAGTGCTTTAAAGTATTTTTACTTAAGTTGTTTTTTGGGTATCTGTACATTACTATTCATATTTTTGACAACTTTTACTTTACTACATTCCTAAAGAAAACAATGTACTTTTTACTCCATACATTTTCCCTGACACCCAAAAGTCTCATCACGCACTAGCGTGCACGCTAACCAGGTCGCCAGGTGCATAGTGTTTCCTCCGACACATTGGTGTGGCTGGCTTCCGGGTTGGATGCGCGCTGTGTTAAGAAACAGTGCGGCTTGGTTGGGTTGTGGTTCGGAGGATGCATGGCTTTCGACCTTCGTCTCTCCCGAGCACGTACGGGAGTTGTAGCGATGAGACAAGATAGTAACTACTAACAATTGGATACCACGAAATTGGGGAGAAAAGTGGGTAAAATTCAAACAAAAAAAATATTCCTCCCTAAAGGAACGTTGATGGACCAGAAATATACACAAAAAGTATGTGAACCCTTTGGAATTTCCTGGATTTCTGCATAAATTGGTCATCAAATTTGATCTGATCTTCATGTAAGTCACAACAATAGACAAACACAGTGTGCTTAAACTAATAACGCACAAATTGTATTTTTCTTGTCTATATTGAATTCATCATTTAAACATTCACAGTGTAGGCTGGAAAAAGTATGCGAACCCCTAGGAAAATGACTTCTCCAAGAGCTAATTGGAGTCAGGAGTCAGCTCACCTGGAATCTAATCAATGAGAAGAGATTGGCGATGTTGTTTAGAGCTGCCTTGCCCTATGAAAAAAACTAAATTTGAGTTTGCTATTCACAAGAAGTATTGCCTGATGTGAACCATGCCTCGATCAAAAGATCTCAGAAGACCTAATATTAATAAGTATTGACTTGCATAAAGCTGGAAAAGGTTACAAAAGTATCTCTAAAAGCCTTGATCTTCATCAATCCACGGTAAGGCAAATTGTCTCTTAATGGAGAAAGTTCAGCACTGTTGCTACTCTCCCTAGGAGTGGCCCTTCTACAAAGATGACTGCAAGAGAACAGCGCAGAAAGCTCAATAAGGTGAAGAAGAGTGTCAGCTAAAGACTTTCAGAAATCTCTGGAACGTGCTAACATCTCTGTTGACGAGTCTACGATATGTAAAACACTAAACAAGAATGGTGTTCATGGGAGGACACCACGAAAGCCACTGCTGTCCAAAAAAAAACATTGCTGCACGTCTGAAGTTTGCCAAAGTGCACCAGTATGTTGCACAGCGCTACTGGTATAATATTCTGTGGACAGATGAAAGTCCAGTTTGGAAGGAACACACAAGATATGTGTGGAGAAAAAAAAAAAAAGGCACAGCGCACCAACATCAAAACCTCATCCCAACTGTCAAGTGTGGTGGAGGGAGCATTATTTGCTGCCTCAGTGCCTGGAGAGCTTGCCATCGTTGTCAGAAAACTTGGGAATTCATTTTATCAAGACATTTTGCAGGAGAATGTAAGGCTACCTGTCTACCAATTGAAGCTCAACAGAAGTTGGGTGATGCAACAGGACAACGACCCAAAACAGAGAAGTAAAACCGAATGGCTTCAACAGAAGAAATTACGCCTTCTGGAGTGGCCCAGTCAGAGTACTGACCTCAACCCGATTGAGATGCTGTGGCATGACCTCAAGAGAGCGGCTCACACCAGACATCCCAAGAATATTGCTGAACTGAAAGTTTTGTAAAGAGGACTGGTTGAAAATTCATTCTGACCATTCTGCAGGTCTGATCCACAACTACAGAAAACATTTGGTTGAGGTTATTACTGCCAAAGGAGGGTCAACCAGTTATTAAATCCAAGGGTTCACATACTTTTTCTTGCCACTGTACACAGAGAGAGACAGAGACAAAAAATCAGTATGGAAAACTGATTGGATGCATTTGATGTTCCAAGAACAGTTTCATCTAAAGTATATCTATTCCTACAGGGTCAATCTATTACTTTGTGAAAAAAACTGTCACAAGTATTCCACCTTTTGACTAAACTGATTAAGATCACTTTATTGGTCAATTGCACACAAGGTCCAACCAAAATTTGACTTACAGTACATGCATACAGGTTTTTGGAGAGGTGTGGGGGGGCTTCCACACTGGGCGCCCAGGGGGCTGTTGCTCAAGGGCACAACAGAGGCAATGGAATCTAGGATTTGATAACAGCAACCCTCTGGCTGCCTGCTCGCCTGTCTAACAGCATGGCTACCTGCTGCCCATGACAGCTGTCAAGTGGTGAGTAAATTGGCCTAAAAGCGTATTTAATTAAAGTATATTCAATAAGAGCATTCAATTCAGCACAGCTCTCCCTCCCCCTATGCAACGGGCCTGTACACTGACACCCACTTGTTGTTGTCGAGACAGACTGTAAGGTTTGGGTTTGAGACCCTCACAGGCCTATCCCTCACGGCAAAGTCCTACAGCACAGTACACACACAATCAGTATCAAATGCACTGTTCAAAGACGACAGTCACATCATACAGTAAAGGTTAAATGTATAAATTGCATAAGTGTGCTATTGTGTAAATAGAAATGTAGTAACTAATCAGATGACAAAGAGGATGTGGGCGCAGTTTCAAAACATGCAAGTAAATGCAGTGTGGAATTGATGAGAAGAAGTGTCTGCTGATGAACAAAACCAAACAATTTGTTAGACCATGTGTTAAACCAATGAATTAAACAAATCCAGACCTGCATGGCTCACACTGACTAAACCGTGTTAGATGACCTTCCGAGTTTCCTCTCGATCCAGGGCAGGAGCATCTTGACATCAGTAAAGACCCCCGGGGATCCCACCTTGGCTGGGGACTCGGCATTGTTGTTGATCCGGCTCTGGTCACAGCCTTTCCCCCAGGAGGTGACCCCCACCATGGCCCAGTGGCCATCCTCTCTGGGGTAGATCAGAGGACCCCCAGAGTCCCGCTGGAGATGGGAGAATACAACACTATCTGATAAAGGACCTCTCAAAGGAATGATGGGAAGTCTGAACAGGAACTGTTATGCCTGAAAATACCCAGAATCCTCCACCAGACACTGGACAGAGACCACTGAAGCATAATAACACTGTTATAGATTTTGACATGCCGAGTCAGACAGCATGCTGCGTTGTAGCCTACCTGGCAGGTGTCCTTACCCTCTCCCTCTCTCTCTCTCGTCCAGTACACAGCGGGCCTGCTGTGGGGGTCTCAGGGTCTGGAGAACATACTTGCACTTAGCTGGCTCCACCAACTCCAGCTGCTCCTCTCGGAATGGCAGGTAGACGACCAGCTGAATGTGGGTACAGTGGGTTTCCATTAGCCTGATCCCATATCCGTTGGTGCCATCTTACCAAATCCGTGTGGTCATTGTCACACCTACTACATAAAAGATCTGGGATCGAGTTAGGTCTCCATCTTCAAAACATCCAGAAAATCCAAGTGAAGAGTCAGGTGTCCATATTGAAGTGCTAGTTTGTAATAAATGTCAAACTGAAGGTAAAGTGAATGTGGGCCTTACGTTCTATTGTCAATTCCAATCCACTCACAGGCCAGCTGGTCCTGGGCAGGAAGCGCTCATTGGGCAGAGGTAGAAATATGGTCTGAACACAGAAGCAGGCAGAGGATGTACTTTAGAAAAGATTTCCTACATTGCCAAGAATAATGTCTGGCCAAAGCTCCTGCTGAAAAAAACCTGATGGTCACTCTGACAGAGCTCCAGAGATCCTTCCAAAAGGACAACCATCTTCGTAGCACTCCACCAATCAGGCCTTTATGGTAGAGTGGCCAGACAGATGCCACACCTCAATAAAAGGCACAGGACAGCCCGCTTGGAGTTTGCCAAAAGGCAACTAAAGTACTCTCAGACCATGAGAAACAAGATTCTCTGGACTGATGAAATCAGGATTAAACTCTTTGGCCTGAATGCCAATCGTCACGTCTGGAGAAAACCTAGCACCATCGCTACGGTGAAGCATGGTGGTGGCAGCATCATGCTGTGGGTATGTTTTTCAGCAGCAGGGGCTGGGAGACTTGTCAGGTTTGAGGGAAAGATGAACAGAGCAAAGTACAGAGAGATCCTTGATGAAAACCTACTTCAGAGTGCCCAGGACCTCAAGCTGTGGTGAAGGTTCACCTTCCAACAGGACAATGACCCTAAGCACACAGCCAAGCAACGCAGGAGTGGCTTCGGGTCAAGTCTCTGAATGTCGTTGAGTGGCCCAGCCAGAGCCCTGACTTGAATCAAATCGAACATCTCTGCTGGAGAGACCTGAAAATAGCTGTGCGGCGACAGTCCCCATCCAACCTGACAGAGCTTGAGGGAATCTGCAGAAAAGAATGGGAGAAACTCCCCAAATACAGGTGTGCCAAGATTTTAGCGTCATACCCAAGAAGACTCAAGGCTGTAATTGCGGCCAAAGGTGCTACAACAAAGAGTAAGAGTAAGGGGTCTGAATACTTATGTAAATGTGATATTTCAGTTTTTTGTTATTATGGGGTATTGTGTGTAGATGAGGGGAACAATTTAAAAAAATCCATTTTAGAATAAGGCTGTAACGTAACAAAATGTGAAAAAAGTCAAGGGGTCTGAATATTTTCCAAATGCACTGTATCCTTATAGCCATATTTCTCAAAAGGAAGGTGTCACATGTACAGTAAAAGGAAGTCACTTGCCAACCAGGGGTGGTTATCTATATCTTGCCTCCAACAATTCTCAAATAACAGTCAAGGCGGTTCTGGACCTGTGGAAGTCCACACTTTAGACCTGTAGGTGGAAAAAAGACAGGGCTTGTTCAACAAAAAAATACACTGAAAATAATTGGACATTCAAGTTAAACATCCACAATCCAATCAATGTTTCTTTGAATCTGTATACCCTGCTACCTATTACTGGTATACATTTCATAACTTACCAGAGTGATCTGAAATGCCCGTTTGGAGAAAGTAACAGACAGAGTAGAATCGCAGCGGTCTTCACTCGCATACTGCCTCAGACAACAGTGCTCAGGGTGACTTCCCCTCAGAGCTTGACAACAACTATCACCAGTGAACTGCCATTCATTTGATACAGTGGGAGACAAACAGCCAAGAAGAATTGACCATGCTTTTTCCTTCTTTGTAAACTGAACCTGAATTGAAACTGGTCCATAGCATTGTAATCTGACTCCAACTATTCTGCCAGTGTCTTTATATCAAGGGCAGGCTTTACCAGTGTAACACAGGCATGAGTACCCCATACAAATCAACCAAGACAACCATAAATCATCCTGGACAATACTGAGAAACCTTAGATCCAATCTGTAGAAGGAGCTGCAGACACACAAGGAGTAGAGACAACAAGAAACATTTAAGCAGGTTAGAAAACTGAGATATTGAGAGTTTAAAGGCTGACTTTAATCATATTAATATATAGGCTATTGAAACAGTAAGAGCATTCATGAAATTCAGGCAACTTTTGCCCTGATACACAGCCGACATGATTCCTCCTTATTCTACATGTCAAAGGCATGTTTGTTCTACAAGACACCACTTCATTTAATTGAACCTTTCTTTAACCAGGCAAGTCAGTTAAAAACAAATTTTTATTTTCAATGACGGCCTGGGAACAGTGGGTTAACTGCCTGTTCAGGGGCAGAACGACAGTTCTGTACCTTGTCAGCTCGGGGGTTTGAACTTGCAACCTTTCGGTTACTAGTCCAACGCTCTAACCACTAGGCTACCCTGTCATGATGGTCACGATGACATTTGAAGCTAAATTTGCGAGTCATGGAACAGGAAATAGGCAGTTAATTTGACTTCCTGAACTCCTTTGCCATTTCTGCACACTGAATTCATATCCTGATGTTGAGGGGATAGAGGATTTATGGTGGCTCTTATCCGCTAAACAGATTTTGATGGGGATTATTTTATTATGTTACTTAGATTGACGCATGGGTGCGTCAATAGACTCAAGGATTATGACTAGGGCTCTGTGTTTTGGGATATCATGTCACATGACCTACATTTGTACCTTTATTTTAAGCTTTTCCAGAAATGAGAATTACACCAAAAATTAAAGCAATTGTCTGGTGATGGTGCTGGACCATCTGACAGGCCAATTTTCTCAGAGGTCGGGGGGCAGGAAAACAATAATAATGTGTACACTGCAAATGAACCCAAACAGAGATTGTACTTGAAAATAACAATAGGTTCATACCTTGATTAAATTGAAATAGGATCAAGTCTCTTGGGAACAGATTACCTCAATTTTAATGTTTTAATTGTTTTTGAATTCCTGCTGATTTTAGGCCCACGGGGCGCCTGTTGCCGACCCTGCTCTAGAAGCTCTTAAATTTGTTCAACACCCTTTCAGTCATAACATTTCAAGCATACCAAAACACAAGAACACATGGGACTTGCTTGACCATCAGGGAACTGATACAGTTGAGGAAGCATGGCATTCCAACAATACAGTTCAAATTAGTATGATCTTCCGTAGAAAACAGTGATATACCTTTTACACAAACAAAGACTGTCACATGATGCTACATTCAGTTAAATCTAATGTGATAGACTGTCTATGGGGGTTTACTTACCAGGGGCAGTGGAGTAGTATGCTTGATAGTCAGGACAAATTAGAATTCAATGATAACATCAGTCAATAGGACAAGCAACCTCTGGGAAAGTGTCAGAATGTCCTATGCTTTATACAGACTACATTCAGATGAACCCAGTTTGAACACAAATGTATCTGCTCTGAACAAGTATTGTGACCTACTGTCAGCTAAGCTACTCCTGTATGTTTCCTAGTGTGCTCAACAGGGATATCTGTGCTGAAAGTGTATGTGTGTCTTGCATCGAAGTATGAGGGCATCCCACTGTCTTAAGCCCCTGAGATGGTGGATCCTGTTTACCCTTCCGAGGGGTCTGACTCCCAATGAGCACGCTCAGTAGTGACTCAGCCCGGACCATGGTTGCCAGGTTACCATCTACCTTATGCATCTTGATTTGGATAAATAGCATGAATTCATGCACAACTGTCATTACACTTCTTATCTCACAATTGTCACAAATCTCACAAATGACTTGGTGGCAACTAGCCCGGTGTTTCTAATTCTATTATTCTGATTCTAGAAACTGCCTCTGGCAGAAGATTGCTGAGAAGCTCTGAAGCATTTTGACCATCATGGGTTTTGAGAATGGGTGAAGAGTGAATATCTGAAAGCATCCTACAATAGGGATCCATTCTTTCTTTCCTGTTGTCGTTCTATGGCTCAAAGTCAACACCACTGCATTCATGTCAGCCTTTTCTTGGGTAAAAGAAGAGATTTAGAGGGCATTAGGATGAATTAATTCTTCAGGAGAGGTTGGCAACATTGTCTCAATTTAAAAAACGTTCCCTACCCCAGGTCATTTCAACAGGTGACTATCGCAGGAAATAAAGAGAAAGGAACACTGATATTTATTGGCGGGACATGAACAGGCTTACGTTTCTAATTGGAAGCCTGTTCATGTCCTGTCAATAAACATCCAATGATTTATGCAGAAACAGAGTGCACTTTTTGAAGTGTCCTGAGGTAAGGAATGTTTTGGGCATTTGGGTCCCTCCGTTGAGCACCTGATTTTGTTTCAAGCTGGGCTGAAGCGCATTTGGGTACGCTTTCTTTCCATTGTTTCAATTTACTTTACTAGGCCAATTTATAGAAGTGGAAAAGATGCCACATGTCGTTCAAAACAGTAGGGGTCTTCTCCACAAACAGAAGACAACAGTTTAGTTGAACCAGACTATGTTAGGAAAGGCTAAATGGCCAATCATAAAACACGACATATTCTGATGCCATGATCACACCAAGAAATACACCATTTGCCTCAATACAAAGAATTGAAGTTCAAATGCAATATTGATTTTGAACTTCTATCCCCTGGTGGAAAATTCTATGAATACCTTAAATACATTGGCAGCCTTATTGGTGTCTCAGGTGGTAAAAGCATGGTGTTCGCAATGCCAGGGTGTCCAAGTCCAACTATAAGAAAATTAAGTAAGTATGTAAGTCACTAAATGACATATTCCTCTAAGGCAGGTATTTAATTCAGTCAGCTGCTGTAGCTAAGTACAGTAAATAATTGACTCCATTCTAGTCCTGTGCAGTATCAACTCTTTTGCACATAAAACAAAACCTCCCCTGTGCAATGATATCATAGCGGAATCTCTTGGGTCAAATTTCTAGGCGACAACGGTAAACCAAGGAATTGGCACAGCCAGAAGATCGGGCTCCAGTTAGAAGTCCTGGTGAACCTGATATTAGGGGACCAAATCCTGGCTGGCAGTGTTAAAATTTAAATCCATCATCTGAACAGAATCAGAGAAACATGACAAAATGTCTGGTATGCTAAGTGGTGAGGGAGATCTGTTAAGCATGAAAAGATTCTAGTCAGACGTCTATATAAAGCTAAGCTTTATTATCTCTCTAGCTCAGGGATGGGCAACTCCTGACCCCCCCATGGCAAAATGTGGAGATTTTTAAGAAATTAGCTGTAAATTTGCATTTCTCGCCACACCCCATCGCAAAAGGTGTAGAATTGATGCAAACTTACTTTAAAACTGCAACATTTTCTCTACACCCAATGGCAAAATGTGTAGAATTGCAAGAAATTAGTAGAATTAACATTTCTCTCTGATGTTGAAGGGGAAGAAAAACACATTTCACTTAGGGCCGGCTGACTGCACGTGTGGGTAAGAAGACCCGCGAGTCACTGTGGCTCCTCATGATAAGTTCAGATTTTGACGTGGCCCCCACCCCATCAAAGTTGCCCATCCCTGCTGATTGTACCTGGTACTTAAACCGAAGGCATTACTGGAATGCTCAAGCAGTATTACCAGCTCTTCTCTACCAAGGAGTGATCATTGGAGTGAGAAAAATCTTATACAATCAAAGCCATGTTAATGGAGTTATTTTTCAACCCAACAACATAAAATACTGAGCTTCAAGAACAAAACTTTCCGCACAGAGGATTTAACAGTTTATTCCTTCTTTTTGGTTTACAAACAAAAGGCACCCATTGATTATTATTTTTACATTTACAGTGGCAATTACTTTAAAACCCTCAAACTGTAGAGCGCATCCTCGGGAGACTTCAGTGAGGGTCATGGCAAACAAATTGGTTTATAGGACAGTTCTTTCTGCAAGACTACATTGTAAAATAAGAGGGAAAAGGACAACAAAATACAAAGATTTGGCAGGCAGACAAAAGGCAAGAGGAATATGTTAAATCATATGTCAGTCCAGATGGGCATTGTGATATGCTGTAAAACCAGAACGAATGTAAATGTTAGAGATGTGCAATATAAAGACCATTAGAATGACCCAGTAACATGGATCCCTAACAATATGAAGTAGTAGAGGGTCTGTTCCACTCTCTTACTTCACCACTGGCACAGCAAGTTCATAAAGCCCAAATTTGCTGTTCCATTGCTTCACAAGTGTAACAATACTACAGTACGAATAGCAAAGCCACAGCAGAAATAAACTGTTTACACACTAAATTCTTCAAATCCAACACCACAAGGAAAAAGAGACGACAAAAGCAAGGATACCATTCAACATGTGCTGCTCAAAACAGTTATTACAATGGACATGACAACTTGTTCATCGATATTCAAATACAAGCCACTACAGTATTAACTTAATTTGGATTCAGGAATCATAGGTAGCTATTTAGTGAGCTGTGCAATGAGTCAAGCTGTGTTAACTACTACATTCAGAAACATTGTACACTTAAAAAGAACTAACAGTTTCCAACATGATGCAATAAATCACGGATGTAAAATGGTATACAGCAGCTGAAGTAGGTTCAGTTGAATTAGTTTCAAGCTTTTTTCTTTAGTAAATAAAAAGCCATGAAACATTTTAACAGCATAAAAATACTTTGTAAGTCAGATTTGAAGTCGACCTAAATAGAGTTTTGTAGGTATAAGTAACTATATGGCAAATGGACACATACAATGCACAACCACAAAGTGCGCTGTCAGTCTGACATCTTAGACAATATGTACAAGAAAACGTTTAAAAAAAGGGAGAGGTACAAACATTTAAAAACATCCCATGTGCACAACCTACCCAGGCCAACATTGGATAAAGACCACCTTTGAGCGTTATAGCAAGACAAAGATAAGAGTTTAGGGTTGGAAGAGGAGAGTTCTCTCCCATGCATGGAGTATCCCAAACTAAAAAACAGGCAAAACGTGACGCAAAGCCGTAATCAAAGCTTGAATTCCAGGCAGTAAAATGCCCATGACATTGTGCAACATGGGGAAAGACTTAAATAGATCAGCACAGCTTTGCCTAAAAGCTGTTCTCAGTAAAACCAATGTAAAGAACAGCAGACGACCCCAACATCAAGTCCTCTGAGCAGTTGCCTGTTCTGAGCTACATGAGATGAGGTATTTGGGTCAGAAATCATAAGCAGACAGTCCAGTCAGAAATGGCTTAAATGCAACATAGGGAGAAAAATGACAATTAAAAAGCGAGCTCTGCAAGGACAGCTGATGCAAGATCATCAAAACCTTTTAGGCACAGTAAAAAAAATGCCATCTCATTACCATCTAACTTGTGCTTGATCATGTCATTGGGAATTAGTCATTGCCACCAGCAAGCATAGAGCACATGGGTGCCTTCATCCCTATTCAAGCAAGAAAATCTAAACCGTTAGTCAAAGCCACCGCCTGACCACCCTGGGGCAGTCAGCAAAGCAGAGCTCAATGACCATGACAACCAAAAAAAATAAATCGATGACAATTCTGTCTGACCATCACTGTGCAAGGGGAGCATCACAGGACCTGGGGTCTGGTTGGATTCATGCTTACTACATCACAGTTGAATGCAGTACTACCTCCCACACCAGGGAACACACTGCAGAGGGAAGGGGACACATCACATACAGTAGGATGAATGGTATGTCAGACTTTTAAAGGGATACTTTGGGATTTTTTGACAATGAAGCCCTTTATCTACTTCCCCAGAGTCAGATGAACTCATGGATACAAATGTATAAGTCTCTGCATCCAGGATGAAGGAAGCAAGCAGTAGTTTCACCAGCCAACCCTAACTAGCGTTAGCGCAATGACAAAGTGTATGGCATCTACTCACGTTGCTAGCAGTTACCAGCCTTCCAGTCAACACTAGTTATCAACTTCCTTCAAACTGCAAGCAGAGACATAAAAAAAATGATATCCACAAGTTCATCTGACTCTAGGGAAGTAGATAAAGGGCGTCACTGCCAAAATCCTGAAGGCTCCCTTTGATGTGACTGAAAATAGTCCCAGGGTTTGAAGAGCATTGTCCAATGCATAGCTGTCCGCAGGCGGGCCGGGCAGGAGGGAGAGAGGGTGGATAGGTTCAGGGTGAACACGCCACGTGGCCTCAGTATTTCATGGTGCTGGACGCTCGGAAGTAGGACAGGAACTTGAAGCAGAGGCTGACGACAAAGTACCAGATATTTCTGCCCATCTGGGACCGCGCGATGAACACTCGCCAGATGAACACGACCAGGACCGTGTTGAAAGTATAGCGGATGTTCCTCAACCTGAAAAAACCCAAAATGTTTTATTTTTATTATGAAGGTGGTAACTGAAGAAATACAATGACATGTCCTGGGTAGCTTGCATGTGAACAGGCATTCACGGAAGGATTTAAGTAGAACTTTACCCGTTGAATTTACCCAGGGAAATATTTTGCTGGTGATCCAGAAAAGTAGAGAGATATGTGCTAGTAATACATGGTTTTAGGGCCATGAAATATTCCGTGGCTGAAGGGCGGGTGTTTGGCGGTCGGGTTGAATAAAGAGAAAAACACACCCCCAAAAAATAATCCATAAATGTACAATTATAGCACCATTTTTAAATCTATAGGCTACACCGAGGCTTTGCTTTTATTCTTTGGCGATTAAGTCGCCAAACGCTTTTGGGAACGTCGATCCACTGAGGCAAAAAAGTACAATGTTTAACACAGTAAGAGAAAAGCTGCAAAATGGAAAGTTGAAAATAAGGAGAAGGGGTGCTAGAAAAGTCACGTTTGGGAAAGATTTGGTGAAGTGGTAAAAGAGGATAAAGGCAGTGCCTATGTTGCGTGTGATGATTGAGAGGCGATATACAAATTCCAAAGTAACTAGACCGGGACTTAAAATAGGCCTATGGCATGTCAAGTGAACTGTATCCAGATGGGTAAAATGGATACTGACAGTAGGTCTATAACCTCTCAACTCCTGCAGAATAAAATACACATCCAAGTCTAACTAAAATCTTATCAGAAACACGTTGGGTCGGTTTCACAGCTTTCTATTTCCTTACAGCCGGTCAAACTGATGTTATTTGAACATTTTGCTCAGAAAATATTTATAGTAATTAACCTTTTCTCCCCAGGTCGAAGTCTTTGTTCCGTGAAAGAAGCAGAGATGACAGAAAACTTGACCAATGTCAACTAGATTGAAGCATTCATTCTAGAATATATGACATCCTGGTGAGCAAGGGTTCATTTAGTCTTCACGGGCAACAGCTGACATAAGAAAACCTGCATGTATCTATACTGAACAAAAACAAATGCATCATTTAAAAGTGTTGGTCTTTAAACACAGGCAGTTGAGGATAGGTTATTACACTTTGCGGGCTGGTGAACAAACCGCTAAACCTCGGCAACAAAAGTGTGTGCATCAAAGAATGAAAAATAACATGAATTCAATGCCATTACAATTAAATATTCAAGATCACTTGGGAATTGTCAATAAGAGGATAGTTGTGTTACGTAACATGTGCAGGTAGAGACATTACTCTTACTTGTTGAGGTGTTTGCGTGCGGCTGGCAGTCCTGACTCAGCCTCGTTCAGGACATACTTCTTTGTACCCATGCAGTAGTTCTCCATGTACTCTGCCCAGTTGAGTTGTCGCACGTCAAAGTTGAACATCTGGACAAACAAATAAAGGGGATTCATACTGTAAGGATGGACATTGAGCAAGTTTTGTTGAACCAAGGAAGATTTGACACAAAAAGTACAACTTCAAGTGTTACACTTGGTGTGTTGGACCAACATACTCGGTGGACAGTTTATTAGGTACATCCATCCAGTACAGGGTCAGACACAGGCACCATTCTCAGTAAACTCTAGACACTTGTTTCTGTGATTCTGAACCATACCATGCTCAGTCACCTAGGTCCCTCATTTTGTCCCATTCTAACAGTAACAAAATGCCTCGATACCAGTCTTCCTGCTTTATATAGTAGTAAGCCGCGGTCAAGTGACTCAAACATTGTCGTGAACAGATTGGTGTACCTAACAAACTGTCCACTGAGTGTACATCCACTGTACATTTCAGCCAGGCCCTGACTATCCAACACAATGACTCCATTTAAAACCAAGCTGAATTATTCAATTGTGCTCGTACTACAAATGCAAACATACTCCATTCGTTCAATAGCATTTCTGTGTCTGCCACACTACAAGTGTGTGTGTCTCCTACCCATGTATGCATGTGTGGGTCCTACAAGTATGTGTGTGCATCCTACAAGTGTGTGTGCACCAGTGACTGGTGGGTGGGCGTAAAGCGTACCCTCTTGTCATCAGTGCCCATCTGATTCATCAGCATGGTGACGTTGTCCGTGTTCCACACCCACGAGTGACTGGTGAAGTACTCCAGCACCATCATGGCCTTGTGCAGCCGTGTGATGGTCTTCATCATCCTGCCGTGGAGTGGTGGTCGCCATGGCAACAGGGAAGTGACAGGTATTAAGGAGGTAGAAGGGGAGATGGCACAGGGCTGACAGCACAGTGCCGTCTTTAACCCTTAAGGGCACTAAGCTTTAATATCCAACTGCTGGAAAGTAACCCCAGCCAACTGGATTTGGATTATGACGTGGAGGGACAGACCAGGGGATTGAGGTCTGTTAAGCAGACAAGATGGAACAATGGATGAGAATGACCTATTCAAAGTATTTTTGTACAGGGTAAAAGTGCCCTCTAAGCCAATTCATTACCAAAGTAAAGATTAGTGTATGTCAAAGCTATAAATGAAACATAGATTTGCAATCATCTGACCCTTGCACACTTCACAGCTTTAAAATAAACTGTATAAATCCAGTACAATCTAGAATAGAAAAATAGGACACCGGTAAGAGTAAGCATACGAGCATTATAAGATCATTTACACTAACTCATACCAGTCTCCATTGGGTTGAGTATTGTTAGGTTGACACATACAGCGCATTCAGAAACTATTCAGATCGTGGACATTTTCCTCATTTTGTTACAAGCCTCATTATAAAATAAATTTTTGATCCTCAATCTATACAACACCACCCCATAAGGACAAAGTGAAAATAATATTTTATACATTTGTCAAATGTATACAAAATAACAGAAATACCTTATTGCATAAATATTCAGATCCTTTGCTATGACTTGAAATTGAGCTCAGGTGCATCCTGTTTCCATTGATCATCCTTGAGATGTTTCTACAACTTGATTGGAGTCCACCTATGGTAAATTAAATTGATTGGACATGATTTGAAAAGGCACACCTGTCAATACAAGGTCCCACAGTTGACAGTGCATGTCAGAGCAAAAACCAAGCCATTAGGTTGAAGGAATTGTCTGTAGAGCTCCGAGACAGGATTGTATCGAAGCACAGATCTGGGAAAGGGTACCAATAACTCTGCAGCATTGAAGGTCCCCAAGAACACAGTGGCCTCCGTTCATTCTTTAAAAAAAATAGAAGTTTGGCACCACCAAGATTCTTCCTAGAGCCGTCCGCCCGGACAAACTGAGCAATTGTGGGAGAAGGGCCTTGGTCAGGGAGGTGACCAAGAACCCGATGGTCACTGACAGAGCTCCAGTGTTCCTCTGTGGAGATGGGTTGTCCTTCTGGAAGGTTCGCCCATCTCTGCAGGTGGACTCCAATCAAGTTGTAGAAACATCAAGGATGATCAATGGAAACAGGATGCACCTGAGCTCAATTTCAAGTCTCATCGCAAAATCCACCAATCAGGTCTTTATGACAGTGGCCAGACGGAAGTCAATCCAAAAGACACCTAAAGGACTCAAACAAGATTCTCTGGTCTGATGAAACCAAGATTGAACTCTTTGGCCTGAATGCCAAGCGTCACGTCTGGAGGAAACCTGGCACCATTCCTAAGGTGAAGCACTGTGGTGGAACCATCATGCTGTGGGTATGTTTTTCAGTGGCAGGGACTGGGAGACTTGTCAGGATGAACAGAGCAAAGTACAGAGAAATCATTGATGAAAGTGCCCCGGAGCGCTAAGGACCTCAGACTGGGGCAAAGGTTCATCTTCCAATAGACAATGACCCTAAGCAACGCAGGAATGGCTTCAGAACAAGTCTCTGAATGGTTGGGCCTCTCAAGGATAGAGCCTGGACTTGAACCTGATCAAACATCTCTGGAGAGACCTGAAAATAGCTGTGCAGCAACGCTCTCCATCCACCCTGGCAGAGCTTGAGAGGATCTGCAGAGAAGAATGGGAGAAACTCTCCAAATACAGGCGTGCCAAGTTTGGAGCGTCCTACCGTGCTTCTACACCTGCATTGCTTGTTGTGGGAGGTTTTAGGCCGAGTTTCTGTACAGCACTTTGTGACATCAGCTGATGTATGGGCTTTATAAATACATTTGATTGATTCCCAAGAAAGCTCGAGGTTGTAACCGCCGCCAAAGGGGCTTCAACAAAGTACTGAATACTTATGTAAATCTGATCGGTTGTTTTTTTATACATTAGCAACATTTTCTAAACTTGATTTTGCTTTGTCATTCGGGGGTAGTGTGGAGACCGACGATACATAAAAAAAAAAATCCATTGTAGAATAAGGCTGTAACGTAACAATCTCAAGGGGTCTGAATACTTACCGAATGTACTGCATGTTGAACACAATGTAAATGGAGGGCTTGTCCAATCTTTGAGGGCACCTGAGCATGTCTGACTGCCAGTAGCTTAAGGTTTTAAAACATGCACCAATTACATTGTCATCATTAGGAAAACATGTACTAATTGTAGTTGAAAGTTTCATGAACAAACTGGTTTGAGGATTAATGGCCATGCCAAATTGCATCAAAAGCAACCATGCTTGTAATCAGAGCTCAGATTCCCCCTCCATGATACATTGTGTTCCATGAGGAAGGTGACAAAACATGCATGGTGGACCATGTAGAAAGTCAAACATTAAAAAGGTATTAGTTTTTCAGTGGGTGAGACACCCATCTATTCACTTCACCCATAGGAAGTGTTGAATACTAATCCAAATGCATTTTCACTAATTGAGATGTGTTACCAGAAGTTTATTATTGCTGAAATGTTTCTGCTTTACAGTAAACTTGTGAGGATCAATACTGTCTATCAGGTAACAAAAACTTGATTAGACTGAACCGTGGTCTGGATGCATAATGAAACGCATAAAAGGTGGGGTTTATGAGTAGCCCACTCAACTCGATACATTTTAATTCAATATGCCATTGGCTGAGCGTATCAATTTCTGCAAGTGCATTCCAATCTGCCCACAATGTGCTTCATGAAGCCCAGGAATAGGACCACCAGGAATAGAAGTGTTGATGGGCCAATTAATAAAGGACAACTCGTTCACTGGTTCCTCTCATTTGGAGAGATTATTGAAGAATAGAGAACAAGAATGAGGACCAATCAATCCCAGGTCACTTCAGAAGACTTAATGCTAGGGTTCCCAAACTTTCTGGCCTGTGACCCAATTTGAATTGCATATTTTTTTCTTCTATTTTCTACCATGTAAAAAAAAAAAAAAGTGTGATGTAATCAAAGGCTAATTGCTCACTTGACATTTATTTATTGGGGCTATGACAGTTATTACAAAACTGGTCTGACAGTACTTTTGAAAGTATGGTTTGAAGGGACTGAAATGCATCGGGAAGTTCAGAAGATAAATTAGGCAATAATTTTGTATGATAATCTGTGTTGAAAAGAACATTAATAATGCCCCCCCCCCAGTCTGACTTCGTGCCTTGTCCACTTCTAATGAGTAATGCACGACTTGTGGGCATTGGAGAGGGTAACAGAAAACACACGTGTTCCCGGGAGTCTTCTCTTTCAGTGATGTGGTCATTATTTTGTAGCTTAAATCTTTCAAGAAATACGCAGATTTGTAAGAAGAAAATAGAACCGCTCTGTTTATTACAACCGCATCTAGTGGTCAGTAAGCTCAGGTTCTACAAACCAAGCACGATTGTTTTTATATTTCAGAGTCTCTCACACAACCCCTAATTTGGGAAAACACCGGACTTAAAGGCATGGCTCAGAAAAACTAAAAATGGCGACAAAAATAAAAAGGGAGGTAATTCCACAATAATTTTAAAAAAATGACTTCCAAAGCCAAATAGTTCCAACTGCATCAAAAAAGTACAAATGCAGTAACAGGCAGAAAGGTCAAACAAAAGGGCGACAAAATAAAATAACTCAAACATTATTGCAGCATGCTTTGGACAGGAACCCATGCTTGTCATGACGACACAGAAGCCTGTCAGCAGCCAGCCGAGTCCACGAAGTCGAGCAAACAGCCAGGCGTTGCTTCTTCCCCACCCACCATGCCACACAACCAGCACCCAGTGGTGGAGGGGAGAGGGGGTTGAGAGGGCACGGGCACTGTAGTAGACCTTACCGGGGCTTCTGACCCGTGGCCCTGAGATACACGTCATACAGCAGGGCGGGCAGAGTGTGACTCACTGTGGTCCAGTACTGATTGGTAAAGGGGTTGGACCGCAGGTTAACATTGGGGCGCCTGAAAGCCTGCTCTAAGGGGTTGGTCTTGAAGGTCATGTTTATACAGTACTCTGCAGAGAGAATATGACATCACAGGAGGGAGGAGCCCTTTAACAAGGACATTCAATTCCAGGACATGGTCGAGGTAACACCGAGAGGGTAAGAGTGCAGAACCCAGCCCTAATGGTATATGGGTGGCTTATGCACCCTTACCCCCATGACACCGGACAGAAGCATCACGTCACAGGTACAGTACACATTGGGCTACACTGAGCGAGAACGCGGGGGGGTGGGGGGGGGTGGAGGGAGATGGGTGTGACCGAGCGGGGCGTCATTTACCTGGGCTCTCTTCCTGTCATCCTGAGGCAGAGATCATAAAGGAAGGCTGGTGCCTTGTGGCTTACAGCGATCCAGTACTGATTGATAAGGTGATTGGTTGTGAGATTTACATTGGGCCGTCTGAAGGCCTGCTCGAGGGGGTTCCTCTTGAAAGTGGATATTACATGGTACTCTAGGAGAAAAGGTTCAACAGGGTGAATTGTTGGCACAACTCATTTCTCCAAAGTAGAAAGAAAAAGCTAAGCGGCAAGCATACAACAAAGCAGCAACAAAGCCAGATCTTCGGTTTAGACAATATATCTTTGAAGTGCTTTTGAACCATTATTATTATTTAACAGTACAAGTTATTGCAGGAGTCTGGGGAGATTACATAATACCACAAATCTAGACTTCAAAGTAAGCCTAATGAATGTAGAAAAGCAATGTAACAAAAAAAACAAGTGATTTCACCTGAAATATTTACGCAGCATCACAATCTACGGTAAATGAGTAGCAAATATCGACAAAATATATTTGACATTTACTACAAACACACCGGGTTAGCATCTTAAAAGGGAACTATACAAAATGGCACTATGAAAATACCATCCATCTTTTGTCCACTAAACAAATACTGGATTTATGACTGATACACTTTCATTCAAGCATATGAGTCATGTTATATAGTTTCACCCATTTCCTTTAAACCTGGCACAATGTTGATCTTTCTCAGATGGCTAGCATTCAGATGTATTCATTTTTAAATTTAACTAGGCAAGTCAGTTAAGAAAACTCATTTACAATGAGGGCTTACCTAGAATATGTACAGTAAACACGAATCCAGGGAGTTTAATACCCCAAAGAGTGTGTGAGTAAACCAACACCTGCTCACACTCACTACAGTTATAAGAGTGGGTGTGCCCTCAGAAGCGAAACTGCTAATCATAATTTATCATTCTGCTTTGTTAGACCATCTGAGAACAAATATCCAAATATACTCCGGGTGTAAGATAAGGAAAGCGGTTCATACCAACTTCACCCCAGTGGAACGGGTTGATGCCACCTGTCGTGCAATTGTACACCAATATGCTCTTAGGCCTGTGGACACAAAAAGGGACAAAATAGAAACCAGAAGGAATATTTGCATTTCATAATCATATCATTCGTCCAGCTCCAGTTCTGTGTGTGTGTGCGCGACTGACCTGGTGTGTCTCTGGGAGCCAGAGTACCAGGCGGCAGCCAGTGTGGTATTGATGACCACATCCACTGGCACCAGGTCAGCCACTGCGTTGTTGGATGCTCTCATGGTGCGCAGGATCCCCTTTCCTGCCTATATCGGGCAGAGAAGTGTCCGGTTCATTACTTGGTCATCGGAAAGTGCTTTCTCATGTTATAATGAGTAGCCACAATGTTGACGTGGTCATGATCGCGGTCCGATCTCTGATAATTTTACATAAGAGAAGAGAACTCGGCACACTTTATTTTCTCCATTACTTACTGCAATGAATATTCCACTAGGTCCATTGAAATTATCAATCCAGCCCTAAGAAAAGTGAAAACATGTTATGACCAGTATACAGAGTTAAATTGCTACGGTCAGTTACAGTAGATACCGTTTAAAAGACAGCCTGCTCAGTACATGAGAACACTCACTGGGAAGGGCTCTTTCCAACTGGCCCCTACTATAGAGGGCCTGATGATGGCCACGTTGAGGTTTCCACACTCCTGCTGGACCAGGTACTCAGCCATGGCCTTGGTGTAGGTGTACGTGTTGGGCCTTTTTCCAATCAGCCCTGGGGTCATTGCTGAGACCAGTTTCTCATCCATCCACCTAACCAACATGAAAACACAATGAAGTCAGGGTTTTTCTGGATAAAAATGTAGCTTAGATGGTGGGTGTGGCCATGGGAGTGGCCAATGGTGCACTCGCTGAAGAACAATTTGAGGCCCTCCTGTTGGCCAGTGACAAAATGTTGCCATTTTAAAGCAATTTCCTGCAGTTCCACACATTTTGCCATGGCTTATGCTATCCGAGTGACTCAAACATCACTAAATCAACGGAGGTCCTATTTCATGACACAAATTCTCCCGAATGCATGTTTTGAATTTTAGTTTCTCCCTGACTGCCTAGCTTTTATTTTGGTGATTTTTAGTTTTCATAGATGATATATGTTTTTTAATAATCAGTCCATTATCTTTTCTACATACTTTATATCTGGATTTGGTAATTTAAAATTCATTTTACACTGAATTGCTTTAAAAAAAAAAATCCTAATAATGACAGCAAAAACGTATAGAAAAAAAATAATCTACTCTGCTTTGTAGAAAAAAAACTTTCCTTAACTGCCCCACCCACATAAATCTCTGAAGAGATTCTGACATGCCTTTCATAATACTTAAGGGTGGAAACATTACAACAGAACAATAACTTTTACACAACTGGTGACCGTTTTGCCCATGGGTTACATATTGGGCCACCTTCAAGAGAGGTCAGAAGTTCCACCTAACATTTTGAGTAAAGCAAATGTCCTTATTAAATATAGTTTACAAATGAGTGCCATTCAATCAGTAACCAAACTGCATTAAGTTTCAAATCAGACGCTCCCTGTGTTGGTACGAAGTTTCAGTCCATGAAGCAGCATTGAGGAACTCTTGAGAAATTCCAAGCTTATGCATTAGTCAAACATGCCTATCTGTAAATTACTATAATCTCTTGGTATATAGTATTACTGACATTCATCTTAATACAGTAATTGAAAATGAGAATTTGTTCTTAAATGACTTGCCTAGTGAAATAAAGGTAAAATAAAAATAAATAGCTTCCGTTTCTACCAATCTGCAAATAACTTCAAGGTAACAAGTCCGCAATGGGAAGGGTTATGAAAAACAAGTCACATTTCTTGGACTCACTCCAGGCTGTCGATGAGCTTCTTGTAGTCAACAGGAGGAGGATAAACCACTTCCTCAATGAGCGTCCGGTCACAGTTGGCATAGGCTGTGGACACGTGAAGAAACACCTCCAAGTGCTTCATTCTGTGGGCCAGAGCCACCATCTTCTGGGTGGCTAGAACATTCAGCTGCATAGCATCTCTGAGAAGGAAGAAAAATGTCACATAAAACATGAAAAACATTAAAAACCAAAACACAAGGGTTAGAAATACTTCTAGAATGATAACCTACACTAAGTACTAAAAGGAAGCGAGTCATTTCTCTGCAGGTGAAGCAAATGACAAGATCTCCCTGTAGAAAAATCTGAGCTTGCAGAATTGTCCAGCAAAGCTCTGGGGAGTAGCATTAGGAGAGAAACAATGGCTCACTTGAGAGGCTCGTTGAATCGGATGGTTGCAGCACAGTGGAAGACTACGTTGATGCAGTCAGCAAGCGTTTCCTGGTCCTCTGTGCTCAGGTCCAGCTCTGGCAGGGTGAGGTCACTGTTAACAGCCACTATCTTTTCAGCAAAGTCTGGCTGCTCATCTCGTACCCTGTCAAAAAGCTGAAATACAAACAGCTGCAACAGTTGGCAAAAAAATGTAATACTCAAATCATGCTACTTTCACTGCCAATAAGAGGATCAAAATTAACATACTCAATGTTTTTTTAATGACAGCAATGTGTTGGTGGAGTGATGTGTTTTGAAAGCACTCCAAGAAAGCAATCCTTTTAGTTTAGACTACGTCACTGGGGTCAAGCTACCTGCCATCCAGGCGGGGTACAGGGAAGGCCCGGAAAATCGTTTAAGACGTCAACCACCCACAACTTAGACTGTTCTCTCCGCTTCCGCGCAGTACCGGTGCATCAAGTCTTCTATTCCCCTTCCATAAGACTGATAAATAGCTAACAAAATGGCTGCATGGATTGAGTTGACCTTTATGTTTTATTCTTTGCACTCACACTACACACACTGATACTTCAATACACACACTGATACTTCAATACACACACTGATACTTCAATACACACACTCCGTTATTTGCTCACGAACATAATATGCACATACATTTACACTGACTACACAAACACACCCACTCACATACCTTACCCCTATACATATCCAACTACCACTCCAGTATCCCAGCACATTGTAAATATGGTCCTGGAACTGACCCTGTATATAGTATGCTTATTTACTTTATTGTGTTCTCATTATTTTTTCTTCAAACTTGTTATTTTTAGTGTTACTGCATTGTTGGGTTTTAGATCTCCAGTAACAAACGGTCAAGAGCGTATGATCCATCACCCCACAGACATCCCCTTTTGGCTTGCCCCCATCAGACCTTTATCCTTCTCCAGCTCTGCTCACCTTGCAGTTGATCATGTCAGCGATGCGGGCCTGGGGAGCGTGCCCTGCTTTGTGCCGGACCAGAACATACGCGGCTTTGATTCCAGGGCAAGACCGCAGCAGCTTCTCCAGCAGGACCTTTCCCATGAAGCCTGTCGCCCCCGTGATAAGCACATTCTTCCCCTCATAGTATTCCGGAATGGTCACCATTTTGTCAGGTGTGCTCCAACCCTCCTCAACCTACGGAAGATTTACATCATAGTTAGCATAGTTATTGTAGTACCTACCGACTAGTGGGACAGAATTTCACCAGTAACACAGACCCCAGTTAAAAGACAAAAACTACTCTATCACATACAGTATGTTGGTTCCTGTATCTTACTCAGCCTCGCCACCGTTGTAAGTAACTCTTATCCTGTCTAATCCACACTGGCATTAAGATGAGCGACGGGCTCAAGATCTTTACTTAAAGGTTAACTCTCAACTCCAATATCAGCCTTTGCCTAACCCCTTCAAAAAACATTTTGTGTGGGAGGGGGGGGGGGGGGGAT
This sequence comes from Oncorhynchus masou masou, assembly GCF_036934945.1. Lineage (NCBI taxonomy): Eukaryota > Metazoa > Chordata > Actinopteri > Salmoniformes > Salmonidae > Oncorhynchus > Oncorhynchus masou. Next base: position 57,355,836 of record NC_088242.1, read on the forward strand.
TGCTCACAAGAATTAATTTTGGGGGTGGGTAAACATTGTTGTACCTGACCAACACTTTCTCACTAAAGCATACGCTCTAATAAAATTGTGCATGGCGAGCAAATATGTCTGCACCATTAGCTCAAAGTAGTAAGACGCCCGAGTTCCTGCTGACATTATTGGCAATTGCAGTGTAAATTTGAATCCCCCATGGAGCACAATAAAATAAAAATACAAATTAAAATCACATTTATTGCTGTGTTGGAGGGGAAAAAAGTGCAATAATGATAATTAGGGGCTCAATTTAACCCAACCCTTACTGCAGTATTTACACAGTAGCTCTTTTTCACTGCTCAAATTAACTCAGACTGGTCTTGGGTACTGTATAAAAACCTACAACTACTACCAGGGCGACCACTCTCACTTTTCAGAATTAGAGGTGTGTGTGGGCACGGGATGAATATTGTAAGGCATATAAAGATTTCTAATCCCACATGCAGGTCTCACAACCATTGAGCCAACTGTATTAGCAGACTACGCCACCAATCAGTCATAGCAGATGGGGAAACAATACAATGAGTTGACATGAACGCCATGGTCATTTATTTCTTGTTATGAATGTAGCTACAAATATAAAAAAAATGTACAATCCTCATTGCCTAAATGTCTTTTTTTCCTTCTTAAAAAAGCACAGGTGTATGAAACTAAGCAAAAACATTTAATTTGGTCATATGCTCAAAGGTGCCTTAATGCCTTTTGAATTTAGTGTACCGTCAGTAGTCTAGTCAAGGTAGCATCATGCTAAATTTATTTGCACACTACTCAGCAAGAGATTTGCCAAATAAGGTGCGCTGTCACCTGCGTTTATAGTAAGCCTAGAGTTGGTGCCACCCAGCACATAGAAGGGAGTGTATTTCATACTGAACCCCTCCCTTGAGATGACGTAGAGGCAACTTCTCAAAGTGCCTGTAGTCTACATCAGGATTTCAATGGTAAAGTTGAACAAATAGCTAGATTTACTACTAAAAAGACCAAAATATATCACTTTACCAAAAAAACTGTCAAAATGAAGACCAGAATCGACGTGTTTTACTATAACACCTGGTTTACGGTTAAAACTTTAAATTTTCTCATGAAAGTTGCTTCTCATTCACACAATCTACTGAAAGGTCTAGAGAACAGAGATGAGCACTCCTGGCAAAGTTCCAGTAAAGTCAATTGAAATCTTCTCTACACAACATCAAATTGCATCACTAATATCCGGTTAACCAGATATGAGCCTGACTTAAAGATGCACTATGCGGAAATCGCACTGCCATTTCCTGGTTGCTAAAATTGTAGTAGTTTGCCTACATTCAGTTTATGTGACAAAACAAGCTGTCATTGTGTAGAGAATCATTGTATTGTCGAAACTGCTGAGTAATATATTTTCCATTACCAAAAATATTGTATATTCAGTTGTTTGAAGCATGTGTACAAAACCAAAAGGAAGACACGCAAAACCTAAACTTCAGAACAGAAAGCATAGAAATCGCGCACATATGTGAATTTGGTCAGGTCGCCCAAAAAAGTTACAAAGTGCATCTTTAAAACTCAAGAGTTTAAATACGGCCATTTAAAAAAATATATATTTTACTAGTCTTATCTCTGTGAGTGATAGTGACCGGGTGGACGGCATGCTACTGTTGATACATCACGCTATTCAGACAGATAACTGGTTAATGATTGACACAGAAGACAATGTTATATCTTATTCAAAACAGATATCACCCACCAAGATCATTAAACACGTAACACTCAAACCTCGCACTAAAACACTTCTGTCCAACAGTGAGTAAATATGGTTACATGCACACAATGTGATTATTGTGGATAGTTCGATTAATATAGTTTGATGAAAACGTTTACATGCTTTGTAAGAATAACGATTACCCTAATAATCCCGTTTACATGGATACATCTAAATAAATGTTTCACCACAGCGACCATGTTATTTTTGGGAAGCATATTTGATTCCGAGTTCAGACAGAAACAGTGTTCCACCGTCAGTGCCAGGGGCATCCCTCGAGTTCGTCTGCACACTTAAACCAATTTGTTTGCATATGGGTACTGTACAGCACTGATCAGAGCACCATTTTTACGTGCAGGATAGGTTCTCTCAGGTCAATGTGGCAGAGCAGATTGGTTATAAGCAGTAAATAACAGCCTGTGTCAAGTCTGTGACAGCTGTGAGCTTGTCAAACAGAGACAGTGTCTCTGCCCAGGCGGCAAGGCAGTTGTGGCATGCAGTGCCATCTTCCCTCACATTATATATAGGCCTACTGTATGCGTGTGTGCTTATTATAAACCAAATAAACCATTTGATAACAGGTGTCACAAAAAGAAACTTCAACTGTAGAGTAAGGACATAAAAAGCCATCAAGAAATCCCTGGTGACTGGTGTGCAACAACTGTATTCACTAAAGCACCAACCATGGAAAAACCTGATACCTATTTTTGGAGGAATGGAGGTAAAAGGTAATCTTGCTTATCAAGTGGATATGAGAGTGGTGCAAAGGAGACTCTGGCGCTTCACTAAAAACACTGAGACAGAGTGCTGCTGCTACAGAATCATTCAAATGTTTTGGACCCCTGGAGAGAATGTTCTATTTCACTTGGGACAACTGACCAAGACAGCCTTTACACCTGTAGATCCAGCTTCAACTCTGCAGTCCTCCTTGGGGGACTGAGATCGGCATCCTCCTCTTTGGCCAACCTAGGAAAACGATCACCAGCCAAGAATAACACACAACCTAACATCACTTGGGTCTCACCGTACAGCACTGTAAACTACACAGTGCATTCACCTTGATCAAGTCTCTACTGCTGTAAAAGCAAGTGATCCCAGATACCACATCTCCTATTGGAATAACTGATTAAAACACATGCATGTCCCTGGACTTGGCACTTGAATGCTGTAGTAAATATTTTGAGAGATGTGAAAACAACAAATCGCAAAAGGTAACGTATGAAGTAAGACCCCCCTCTGCAAATATCAGAGAACGCTGTTGACAAGGCCACCTCAGCAGTGATTCAAAATCAGAGCAGGTGATGTTGGCCTAGTATAGACCAGCAGCTATACCTGTCCAAATATTAGAGAAGGGTGGGGTGGCTATCATTTTGGCTAACACTCACGTCAATGAGTTAAAGGAATATATGTCAAATGGCATTAAACGGAAAAGGGCTGGAGATCTTGTGACCCCGATTAAAGTCAAACAACTTACTTGTGGCTTAAATTATATGGCTAAAATAAATCCTGTGTCACGCCATATGAATTTAGAAAGAACGCTATTGTCGTACAAGGTGATAATGATTTTAAGCTTGAACACCACAGCCCACAAGTCAATTAGCGAAACTTGCTCAAGAAGACACTGGCAGCGACTTGTGGCCGTGTCACCCCACACAGCAAGAACACTAACTAGCCAACCAGCCAGCTAACTAACTAACCGTTAGCTAGTATGTCAACTTCTTTGGTGTGGTGGCAGTGAGCAATTCCCATTAGTTAGCTAATGACTGACAGCAAAAACAGCACTACCAAAACAAAAAAATGCAAACACTTTCTGAAAAGGATTGACCTCAATGAGTCTTAACACAAACCTACAACACTTTCTGGAAATAATTTAGCTAGCTAACGTTAGCCAGCTACCCCTCCCTTTTGCGCATCTCTTCCGTGGCATGCTGTCGCACGTCGTTAACGAACGATAGCCATTCCCAGTCATCTTTGAACATTTAGCGCTAAATATAATGCAACCAGAGAAAATAGCATGTGAAAGACGGATATACCTGAAATCTGGACGAGGCTGAGTTTTCTTGCGTTAAAACAGAGGTATCTCCCGGATACAAGAGTAGCTACAGCTCCCCAATTACTCTATTTCTGCGGACTGTGAGCACAGGAAACGTGACGGCTGACGGTCGGGCTGGCTTCCCAGGTTCTAGCTCAACTATACGAATGATGCCAAGTTAAAACCCGCCCAAAAGGCCTGAAACCTGAGAACACTGCAATTCGGGGCGTTCCTTACACAGTGTGCAGGACCGGACTAAGAAATAATAGGCCCTGGAGCTTTGTTTTTTATTTTTTTCCTACCCCTCCGCCCAGCATAAATTATAATAATTACAAAAATTACGTAATTGTTAATTTACTATTTTTGTTACTTAGGCACCATATGGGCTTGGGTCAAGCTCCTGACTCACACAACTGACCAGTGTCATGTATTTACTATAAAGTTTTTTATATATATTTTAAATGAATAAGTTACCCAATCAAGGCAGCCCCCAGTGACCCATATCAGCCCCCCACCTCCTCTCCTCCCCTCATCTGATGATTAGCAGAATGGCAGCAGCTGGCTGTATACTCTCATTGAGAGAGGGCTCCTGGGTCTTCCCGTGGTTGGCGGTTACAGTGAAAAACATATATACTACATATATACTGTATATATAATATATAAATATGTATAAAGTACATAAACTCAGCAAAAAAAGCAACGTCCTCTCACCATCAACTGCGTTTAGTTTCAGCAAACTTAACATGTGTAAATATTTGTATGAACATATTCAACAACTGAGACATAAACTGAACAAGTTTCACAGACATATGACGAACAGAAATGGAATAATGTGTCCCTGAACAAAGGGGGGGTCAAAATCAAATGTAACAGTCAGTATCTGGTGTGGCCACCAGCTGCATTAAGTACTGCAGTGCATCTCCTCCTCATGGACTGCACCAGATTTGCCAGTTCTTGCTGTGAGATGTTACCCCACTCTTCCACCAAGGCACCTGCAAGTTCCCGGACGTGCTCAATGGGAAATGGCCCTAGCCCTCACCCTCTGATCGAACAGGTCCCGGACGTGCTCAATGGGATTGAGATCCGGGCTCTTATAAAGATCGAGATTATAACAGAACATGGCCAAGATGTTCAAATGTTCATAAATGACCAGCATGGTCAAATAATAATAATCACAGGCAGAACAGTTGAAACTGGAGCAGCAGCAGGGCCAGGTGGACAGCAAGGAGTCATCAAGCCAGGTAGTCCTGAGGCATGGTCCTAGGGCTCAGGTCCTCCGAGAGAGAGAAAGAAAGAGAGAGCATACTTACATTCACCAGATAGGAATAGTTACAGGGGAGAGGAGGGGGATTAATGAGCCAATTGTAAACTGGGGATTATTAGGTTACTGTGATGGTTTGAGGGCCAGATTGGGAATTTAGCCAGGACACTGGGGTTAACACCCCTACTCTTACAATAAGTGCCATGGGATCTTTAATGACCGCAGAGAGTCAGGACACCCTTTTAACATCCCATCTGAAAGTCAGCACCCTATATAGGGCATTATGATATGTTTTAGACCAGAGGAAAGAGTGCCTCCTACTGGCCCTCCAACACCACTTCCAGCAGCACCTGGTCTCCCATCCAGGAACTACCCTGCTTAGCTTCAGAAGTAAGCCAGCAGTGGTATGCAGGGTGGTATGCTGGTATGCTGATGATACCTCCGGACAGGGCCAAACAGGAAGGATATAACCCCACCCACTTTGCCCAAGCATAGCCCCCACACCACTAGAGGGATATCTTCAACCACCAACTTACCATCCTGAGACAAGGCCGAGTATAGCCCACAAAGATGGCACAACCCAGGGGTGGCTGCCAACCCAGACAGGAAGATCACATCAGTGACTCAACCCACTCAAGTGACGCACCCCTCCTAGGGACGGCATGAAAGAGCACCAGTAAGCCAGTGACTCAGCCCCTGTAATAGGGTTAGAGGCAGAGAATACAGTATTTCTTTCAAATCACTTAGGAAAGAACAAAGACTTGGTTTTTTACAACAATATCTTTGTTGTTCCACAGAAGTGCCTGGCTATTCTCGTTTGTGTTTTGATGGGTAATCTCTACCTGCACATTCATCTTCTGCCAATCTACCATTCCAGTGTTTAATTGCTATGTTGTAATTACTTCGCCACCATGGCCTATTTATTTCATTTGCACTCACTGTATATAGACTTTTTGTTTTCTTTTGTTCTACTGTATTATTGACTGAATGTTTTGTTTATTCCATGTGTAACTCTGAGTTTTTGTATGTGTCGAATTGCTACGCTTTATCTTGTCCAGGTCGCAGTTGCAAATGAGAACTTGTTCTCAACTAGCCTACCTGGTTAAATAAAGGTGAAATATTTTTTTTTAAATGACGTCCTCAGATAAAGAGAGCTATGAAACCTGTCTGCAAATGAAGTGGTCCCAATGAAAAGCAGTGTTTCTCAGTCCTGATGTCTCAAAGAGGTGCACATTTTTATTTTTGCCTCAGCACTACACAGCTGACTCAAATGATCAACTCATCATCAAGCTTCAAGTGATATTTATTTATTCATTTGTGATGCTATCCTTGATTTGATCCTGTTATTGTCACATGCTACACATGCACACGTGTGCCCATGCATCTAACAAATCATGATAACAATGGATTGATATCAGGGATATTATACTTTGGTAATCCACAATGACCTGGTGATGTAAAAGTCTAATAATTACATTGTCTTCCATATTCCTACAGATACCTTGTAACTGGAGATTCCTTCAAAACGATTGCCTACAGTTAACGTGCAGGGCACTGCAAGGTTGGGTGTCCAGGGCCATCTGGGACTTCCTGCTGGAGGAATACAGGTGTGTGAAGGCTACCTGTGTCCTGCATAACTTCATGAGGATGGACAGGAGGGGATCTGCAGGAGGGGTTCTGCAGCTCGAGTCTGCTGCTCGTTTTCATCTTTTGAGCTAATAATAGTCATGAAATCTATGCAGCCTACTCAATCACTTTTTATAGCTACTGTTTACAGGCCTGCTGGGCCATATACAGCGTTCCTCATTGAGTTCCCGGAATTCCTATCGGACCTTGTAGTCATAGCAGATAATATTCTAATCTTTAGTGACTTTAATATTCACATGGAAAAGTCCACAGACCCACTCCAAAAGGCTTTCGAAGCCATCATCGACTCAGTGGGTTTTGTCCAACATGTCTCTGGACCTACTCACTGTCACAGTCATACTCTGGACCTATCTTAACGTTTTTCCTCATAATCCTAGACTATCGGACCACCATTTTATTACGTTTGCAATTGCAACAAATAATCTGCTCAGACCCCAACCAAGGAACATCAAAAGTCGTGCTATAAATTCACAGACAACACAAAGATTCCTTGATGTCCTTCCAGACTCCCTTTGTCTACCTAAGGACTTCAGAGGACAAAAATCAGTTAACCACGGAACTGAGGAACTCAATTTAACCTTGCGAAATACCCTAGATGCAGTTGCACCCCTAAAAACTAAAAACATTTCTCATAAGAAACTAGCTCCCTGGTATACAGAAAATACTCGAGCTCTGAAGCAAGCTTCCATAAAGTTGGAACGGAAATGGCGCCACACCAAACTGGAAGTCTTCTGACTAGCTTGGAAAGACAGTACCGTGCAGTATCGAAGAGCCCTTACTGCTGCTCGATCATCCTATTTTTCCAACTTAATTGAGGAAAATAAGAACAATCCGAAATTCCTTTTTGATACTGTCTCAAAACTAACTAAAAAGCAGCATTCCCCAAGAGAGGATGACTTTCACTTCAGCAGCAATAAATTCATGAACTTCTTTGAGGAAAAGATCATGATTATTAGAAAGCAAATTACAGACTCCTCTTTAAATCTACGTATTCCTTCAAAGCTCAGTTGTCCTGAGTCTGCACAACTCTGCCAGGACCTAGGATCAAGAGAGACACTCAAGTGTTTTAGTACTATATCTCTTGACACAATGATGAAAATAATCATGGCCTCTAAAACTTCAAGCTGCATACTGGACCCTATTCCAACTAAACTACTGAAAGAGCTGCTTCCTGTGCTTGGCCATCCTATGTTGAACATAATAAGCGGCTCTCTATCCACTGGATGTGTACCAAACTTACTAAAAGTGGCAGTAATAAAGCCTATATTGAATCTTCCATTTCTCTCAATTTTTTTAGAAAAGGCTGTTGCGCAGCAACTCACTGCCTTCCTGAAGACAAACAATGTATACAAAATGCTTCAGTCTGGTTTTAGACCCCATCAGTGCACTGAGACTGTACTTGTGAAGGTGGTAAATGACCTTTTAATGGCATCAGACCGAGGCTCTGCATCTGTCCTTGTGCTCCGAGACCTTAGTGCTGCTTTTGATACCATCGATCACCACATTCTTTTGGAGAGATTGGAAACCCAAATTGGTCTGCACGGACAAGTTCTGGCCTGGTTTAGATCTTATCTATCGGAAAGATATCAGTTTGTCTCTGTGAATGGTTTGTCCTCTGATAAAAATTTCAGTGTTCCTCAAGGTTCCGTTTTAGGACCACTATTGTTTTCACTATATATTTTACCTCTTGGGGATGTCATTCAAAAACATAATGTTAACTTTCACTGCTATGCGGATGACACACAGCTGTACATTTCAATGAAACATGGTGAAGCCCCAAAATTGCCCTCACTAGAAGCCTGTGAGACACAAGACATAAGGAAGTGGATGGCTGCAAACTTTCTACTTTTAAACTCGGACAAAACAGAGATGCTTGTTCTAGGTCTCAAGAAACAAAGAGATCTTCTGTTGAATCTGACAGTTAATCTTAATGGTTGTACAGTCGTCTCAAATACAACCGTGAAGGACCTCGGCGTTACTCTGGACCCTGATCTCTCTTTTGACGAACATATCAAGACTGTTTCAAGGACAGCTTTTTTCCATCTACGTAACATTGCAAAAATCAGAAACTTTCTGTCTAAAAATGATGCAGAAAAATGTATCCATGCTTTTGTTACTTCTAGGTTAGAATACTGCAATGCTCTACTTTCCGGCTACCCGGATAAAGCACTAAATAAACTTCAGTTAGTGCTAAATACGACTGCTAGAATCCTGACTAGAACCAACAAATTGGATCATATTACTCCAGTGCTAGCCTCCCTACACTGGCTTCCTGTCAAGGCAAGGCCTGATTTCAAGGTTTTACTGCTAACCTACAAAGCATTACATGGGCTTGCTCCTACCTATCTCTCTGATTTGGTCCTGCCGTACATACCTACACGTGCGCTACGGTCACAAGACGCAGGCCTCCTAATTGTCCCTAGAATTTCTAAGCAAACAGCTGGAGGCAGGGCTTTCGCCTATAGAGCTCAATTTTTATGGAATGGTCTGCCTAGCCATGAGAGAGATGCAAACTCGGTATTAACATTTAAGTCTTTACTGAAGACTCATCTCTTCAGTGGGTCATATGTGTAGTCTGGACCAGGAGTGTGAAGGTGAACGGAAAGGCTCTGGAGCATCGAACCGCCCTTGCTGTCTCTGCCTGGCCGGTTCCCCTCTTTCCACTGGTACAGTGCCTTGCGAAAGTATTCGGCCCCCTTGAACTTTGCGACCTTTTGCCACATTTCAGGCTTCAAACATAAAGATATAAAACTGTATTTTTTTGTGAAGAATCAACAACAAGTGGGACACAATCATGAAGTGGAACGACATTTATTGGATATTTCAAACTTTTTTAACAAATCAAAAACTGAAAAATTGGGCGTGCAAAATTATTCAGCCCCCTTAAGTTAATACTTTGTAGCGCCACATTTTGCTGCGATTACAGCTGTAAGTCGCTTGGGGTATGTCTCTATCAGTTTTGCACATCGAGAGACTGAAATTTTTTTCCCATTCCTCCTTCCTCCAGCTCGAGCTCAGTGAGGTTGGATGGAGAGCATTTGTGAACAGCAGTTTTCAGTTCTTTCCACAGATTCTCGATTGGATTCAGGTCTGGACTTTGACTTGGCCATTCCAACACCTGGATATGTTTATTTTTGAACCATTCCATTGTAGATGTTGCTTTATGTTTTGGATCATTGTCTTGTTGGAAGACAAATCTCCATCCCAGTCTCAGGTCTTTTGCAGACTCCATCAGGTTTTCTTCCAGAATGGTCCTGTATTTGGCTCCATCCATCTTCCCATCAATTTTAACCATCTTCCCTGTCCCTGCTGAAGAAAAGCAGGCCCAAACCATGATGCTGCCACCACCATGTTTGACAGTGGGTATGGTGTGTTCAGGGTGATGAGCTGTGTTGCTTTTACATCAAACATAACGTTTTGCATTGTTGCCAAAAAGTTCAATTTTGGTTTTATCTGACCAGAGCACCTTCTTCCACATGTTTGGTGTGTCTCCCAGGTGGCTTGTGGCAAACTTTAAACAACACTTTTTATGGATATCTTTAAGAAATGGCTTTCTTCTTGCCACTCTTCCATAAAGGCCAGATTTGTGCAATATACAACTGATTGTTGTCCTATGGACAGAGTCTCCCACCTCAGCTGTAGATCTCTGCAGTTCATCCAGAGTGATCATGGGCCTCTTGGCTGCATCTCTGATCAGTCTTCTCTTTGTATGAGCTGAAAGTTTAGAGGGCGGCCAGGTCTTAGTAGATTTGCAGTGGTCTGATACTCCTTCCATTTCAATATTATCGCTTGCACAGTGCTCCTTGGGATGTTTAAAGCTTGGGAAATCTTTTTGTATCCAAATCCGGCTTTAAACTTCATCACAACAGTATCTCGGACCTGTCTGGTGTGTTCCTTGTTCTTCATGATGCTCTCTGCGCTTTTAACGGACCTCTGAGACTATCACAGTGCAGGTGCATTTATACGGAGACTTGATTACACACAGGTGGATTGTATTTATCATCATTAGTCATTTAGGTCAACATTGGATCATTCAGAGATCCTCACTGAACTTCTGGAGAGAGTTTGCTGCACTGAAAGTAAAGGGGCTGAATAATTTTGCACGCCCAATTTTTCAGTTTTTGATTTGTTAAAAAAGTTAGAAATATCCAATAAATGTCGTTCCACTTCATGATTGTGTCCCATTTGTTATTGATTCTTCACAAAAAAATACAGTTTTATATCTTTATGTTTGAAGCCTGAAATGTGGCAAAAGGTCGCAAAGTTCAAGGGGGCCGAATACTTTCGCAAGGCACTGTATATTTGTGCTTGATTTATTTGGCAAAGATGGAAATATACTCTCTTCAAATCAAATCGAATTGTATTTGTCACATGCGCCAAATACAACAGGTGTAGTAGACCTTACAGTGAAAAGCTTACTTACAAGCTCTTAACCAACAATGTAGTTTTAAGAAAAATAAGTGTTTAGTAAAAAATAGAAAAGTTTAAAAATAATAATAATTAAAGATCAGCAGTAAAATATTAGTAGGGAGGCTATATACAGGGGGTACCGGTACAGAGTCAATGTGCAGGGGCACAGGTTAGTCGAGGTAATTGAGGTAATATGTACATGTAGGTAGAGTTAAAGTGACTATTCCTAGATAATAACCAGAGACTAGCAGCAGCGTAAAAGAGGGGATGGGGGGGCATCACTGCCATACCAGGCCCCGTCGATGAGAATGGGGGCGTACTCTGTCCTCCTTTTCCTGTAGTCCACAATCATCTCATTTGTCTTGATCATGTTGAGGGAGAGGTTGTTATCCTGGTACCACATGGCCAGGTCTCTGACCTCCTCCCTATAGGTTGTCTCCTTGTTGTCTGGGATCAGGCCTACCACTGTTGTGTCGTCAGCAAACTTAATGATGGTGTTGAAGTCGTGCCTGGGCATAGAGTCAAATCAAATGTTATTGGTCACATACATGTGTTTAGCAGATGTCATTGCGAGTGTAGCAAAACGCTTATGCTTCTAATTCTGACAGTGCAGCAATATCTAACAAGCAATATCTAACAATTTCACAACAAATACCTAATACACACAATCTAAGTAAAGGTATGGAATGAGAATATATGAATATGTGGATGAGTAATGTCAGAGCAGCATAGACTAAGATGCAATAGATAGTATAGAATACAGTCATGGGTGAACAGGGAGTACAGGAGGGGACTGAGCACGCACCCCTCAGGTGCCCATGTGTTGAAGATCTGCGTGGCAGATGTGTTGTTACCTACCCTTACCACCTGGGGGCAGACCATCAGGAAGTCCAGGATCCAGTTGCAGAGGGAGGTGTTCAGTCCCAGGGTCCTTAGCTTAGTGATGAGCTTTGAGGGCTCTATGGTGTTGAACGCTGAACTGTAGTCAATGTAGCATTCTCACGTAGGTGTTCCTTTTTTTCCAAGTTGGAAAGGGCAGTGTTGAGTGCAATAGAGATAGCATCATCTGTGGATCTGTTCGGGCGATATAGAAAGTTCTCAGAAACATATAACTTTCCAGTACATTAAAAAGAATTGAATTCTATATACAAATCAATATTTTCAGGACTTACTCAATTAATTAAATCTCATTTGTGTTTTGAAGAACATGTTAAGATAGATGCACAATTTATGTTAGCAGGTTGCCCCCTGCTGGATAAGAAATATAATATATAATAATACATTCATAATGTTATTTTAATGTTATTTTATGTTTCTTCAGAGAAAAATACATAAGGTGATGTCCTATGTTTTTTTGTTATTCATTTGTAATTTGATATTTTATAATAATAAAAATAAAATATATTTTTTTATAAAAATAATATTTGTTGCATATAACGCATAGAGCAGTGGAGGCTGGTGGGAGGAGCTATATGAGAATGGGCTCATTGTAATGGTTGAAACAGAGTAAATGGAACGGTGTCAAACACATCAAAGATATAGACACCACATGCTTGACTCCGTTCCATTAACTCTGTTCCAGCCATTACAATGAGCCCATCCTCCTATAGTTCCTCCCACCAGCCGCCACTGGCAGAGAGAGAAGTCGACCATGTTGGCTGTGCTGTGCAAGTTGTTATGGATTTGCAATAGCACCTTTTGTCCTGTAGATGGACAGCTAATCCTATGTTTCCACACATCGAGTCAAAGGCATATGATCAGTCTCGGATTCTGTTTGAAAATTCAACAAAAAAGTTGCTTTTTTTGCACAATCAAATTATCATAGAAAATATTATTTTTACAATATGTTTCCATAGGGCCTGTTTTCCAAATGTATTGGATAACTCACTCTTAAACACTCACAGAGGCCCCTTAGGCCCTGTCTTGGGATTTAAATAAAAAATAAAAATAAAACAAGGCAAGTCAGTTAAAAACAAATTCTTATTTACAAATACGGCCTACACCGGCAAAACCCGGACGACGCTGGGCCAATTGTGCGCCGCCCTATGGGACTCCTAATCACAGCCGGTTGTGATACATCCTGGAGATGTACTTATCATAGGCTATTGTGGCAGGTTATAAATGTTAGCTCCTTGATCCTCTAGGTTCACTTTACTATGAGGCTGGTTTGTCATTCCGAAGCCCTAATTTGTTATGTCAGTGTGTGGAGGGTTTGCTCGCTCTCTGTAACTGAAGTCGTCCAAAAGCATAGCTGTCTCAGGGCAATAAAATACCCTGCAATGTGGAGAAGGGCGCGCGTGTGTGTGAGTGCGTTCTTATTATGTCTATCCTGTCCATTGACATTGATTCCTTGGAGTTAACTATTTGGGGCTGCCTTGGGCATCTATTGTCACACGTTACCCACTGTCAAGACGGTCACGACAAATTGTGCAACTTCTTTATGCTAGACAACATAATGCATTAACTATTCCTCCATTTATTCTCAAATGCATTAGGTTCTAAAATGTTTTTAGAGGTCAATTTACAGGGAGAAAGTTGCTCACAGTTGATCCGAGGATTCGTTTGGCAGCAAATTTACGCTCCAAGGTTATCGCTCAGCTTCTCATTGGACGTCATAACTCCGTAGCACCTCCTCTAAAGACTTTGTCAGGCTTTATCCGGCTCCGGTTTGTCGGCTACAACTTCATAACATTTTCAGTAGTCAACTGACTGAGATAGAAGTTGGATACCTTGAAGTTTATTGCTCGGTGGAAACGTTGTTTATTCTGGATAAAACAAGGCGTTTTGAATAGGACAGCTGTCATTTTGAAGTTCGTTTCAATTGACACACAGATGTCAGTGAATGACAGTCTGTTTCTCATTTGAGCGTGAGTGTACGACTGACCGACTTTTCAGGTGAGTTTTTAACACTTTAAACATGCATTGCCTGTGTGTTCTATTCAACTTTAGCTCGTATTATTTCTGTTCAAAGCGGGTAACTGAAATATTTATACATTTATTGGGAGATGCTATCGGATTCTGAATACTGTATAAATAGTGGTAGGTTACACAGTCCCAGTGGTGTAAAGTACTTAAGTAAGTAGTAATGCAAAACCTTTTTACTTAAATAGTTTTTTGCGGCATCTGTACTTTTATATTTGTGATAACTGTTACTTTTACTCCAACGGATTCCTAATGAAATTGTGTACTTTTTACTCTCATAGATTTTTCCTGGCACCCAAAAGTACTCGTGACATTTCAAATGCTCAGGCAGGACAGCAATATGGTCCAATTCACGCACTTATCAAGATAACGCATTGTCATCCCTACTGCTTCTGCTCCTGCGGACTCCATTAACACAAATACGGAGTTTGTAAATTATGTATGAGTGTTGGAGTGTGCCCCTGTCTGTCCGTATAAAAAAAATCGTGTCGTATGGTTTGCTGAATATAAGAAATTTGATGTAAAGCATTTACTTTAACTTTTACTCAAGTATGATAATTTAGTACTTATTCCACCACTGTACCTTACTACATTTAAAACCAGATGCTTTTAGACTTTTACTCAAGTAGTATTTTACTGGGTGACTCACTTTTACTTAAGTAATTTTCTATTAAGGCATCTTTACTTTTACTCAAGTATGACAATTGAGAACTTTTCCACCAGTCATAGTTTGAAAAGATCATGATCCAAAATCAAGTGGGGGGGGCTTTAATTGGCTCATCGGGCTCTAGTGACTCCTTATGGCGGGCCGGGTGCCTGCAGGCTGACCCCAGTCGCCAGTTGAACCCAGTTGAACGGTGTTTCCTCCGACATTTGCTGAGCGCTTGTTGGCTGCTTTTCCTTCACTCTTCGGTCCAACTCATCCCAAACCATCTTAATTGGGTTGAGGCCAGGTCATCTGTCTCTTTGATCAAATAGCCCTTACACAGCCTGTAGGTGTGTTGGGTCATTGTCCTTTTGAAATAGAAATGATAGTCCCACTAAGCGCAAACCAGATGGGATGGCGTATCGCTGCAGAATGCTGTGGTAGCCATGCTGGTTAAGTGTGCATTGAGTTCTAAATAAATCACCAACAGTGTCCCCTGCAAAGCACCCCCACACCATCCTCCATGCTTCACGGTGGGAACTACATGTAACCGATGTGAAATGGCTAGCTAGTTAGTGGTGGTGCGCGCTAATAGCGTTTCAATCGGTGACGTCACTCGCTCTGAGGCCTTGAAGTAGTTGTTACCCTTGTTCTGCAAGGGCTGCGACTTTTGTGGTTCGATGGTTAACGATGCTTCGTGGGAGGCAGTTGTTGATGTGTGCAGAGGGTTTGAGTGGCGAGGGGACGGACGAAAATTGTACTGTCACATACACATGTAGAGATCATCCGTTCACATACTCTGCGTCTCACAAAGAAACAGCGGTTGGAACCAAACCATCTCAAATTATATGATTGTATTCCAGGTCAAGATTTCCTGGGAGCAGAACCTGGCTCTTACTGGATGTACAGTAGTTCCTGCCAATTTGACTTTAATCCTGAGCCCTCTCAATGGCCAAAGGATTTTTTCTGTAAGGGCCTTATTCCCATTGTTACAGCAGATATGTTAATCTTCTACCTTTTTCATGTGAGTTTTTCAGAATAATCTCTCCCTTGCCCATTCGAGGGAGACAAAAAACAGTTACACAAGGTCTCACTACTTCCTGTCACTTATAAGTGTCTTATAAGGGCTGTGCCTGCATATCAGCCCTGAGGCAAGCCAAAAATACACCAGAAGCTAGTGGTGTCAGTGTCACTGTTGAACCGGATGGGTTTCTGTCAGAGGCCAATATATATTCTGGGAATGTTGACAGAGACCAAAATATTCATACAGATAGAAGCATGTGAGTGGGAGACGGACGTTTTCCTTTTACAGTATTATAACTGTGATTGCTTGTGTGTTTTACTAGATAACTTTTGGACATTGTATGTCGCAAAGCATCACATAATGCACATACAGTGTGTTCTGAAAGTTGTCTACATTTGTTACGTTACAGATTTATTCTAAAATGAATTCAATTGCTTTTCAGTCAATGCTCCTGAGTGGCGCAGCGGTCTCACTTCAGGCCCTGGTTTGATCCCGGGCTGTATCACAACCGGCCGTAATCAGGAGTCCCATAGGGCGGCACACAATTGGACCAGTGTCGTCCAGGTTAAGGGAGGGTTTGGACAGTGTAGAATAAAGTTTGTTCTTAACTGACTTGCCTAGTTAAATAAAATAAGCTACACACAATACCCCATAATGACAAATCAAACTTGTTTTTAGAAATGTGATATTTCAGTTTTTCATAAGTATTCAGACTCTTTACTCAGTACTTTGTTGAAGCAACTTTGGCAGTGATTACAGCCTTGAGTCTTCTTGGGTATGATGCTACAAGCTTGGCACACCTGTATTTGGGGAGTTTCTCCCATTCTTTTATGCAGATGCTCTGTCAGGTTGGATGGGGAGCCTTGCAGCTATTTTCAGGTCTTTCCAGAGATGTTCAAGTCTGGGCTCTGGCAAGGACATTCAGAAACTTGTCCGGAAGCCACTCCTGTGTTGTCTTGGCTATGTGTAGTCACTGTCCTGTTTTGAAGGTGAACCTTTTCCCCAGTCTGAGGTCCTGAGCATTCTGGAGCAGATTTTCATCAAGGATCTCTCTGTACTTTGCTCCGTTCATCTTTCCCTCGATCCTGACTAGTCTCCAAGTACCTGCCGCTGAAAAACATACCCACAGCATGATGCTGCCACCACCATGCTTCAACGTAGGGATGGTGTCAGCTTTCCTCCAGACGTGACGCTTGACGTTCAGGCCAAAGAATCTTGGTTTCATCAGACCAGAGAGTAGGGGCCTTTCGGCAAACTCCACGTGGGCTGTCATGTGCCTTTTTACTGAGGAGTGGCTTCCGTCTGGCCACTACCATAAATGCCTGATTGTTGGAGTGCTGCAGAGATGTTTGTCCTTTTCAAAGGTTCTCAGAGAGGAGTCAGAGGTGCGTGGGGGCTTTCTTAATCGACATCAACAGCACCCAGGGAGCAGTTATTGGGGGTTGACTGCCTTGCTCAAGGGTAGAACAGCAGGCTTTTTTTCTCTCTCCTGTTACTGGCCCAACCCTCTTAATCGCTAGGCTACCTGCCATCCCTATAGCCAGTCCTCCATGAAAGAAATTCAGTACATCCTTCTCTTGGCTAAATGTGTGTCCAGGAAATAGCCCTTTGTGGTTTATTCCCTTAAGAAATATCTAGATTAGTTAGACCATTCCTAGTGAACAAGCAAACCATTAGGCTACAGCAGTTATAATGGCTTCAATGTCATGGTCTTCAATGGTAAGTCCCAAACACGCATGTTTTGCAATGGTATTAGGGTTGGGTTTAATGGTAAATGTCACTAATTACACTAAATAGATGTTTTCTTCGTGCATTGGTTTAAAATTTAATATTATTTGATTAGGTTTGTCACAACATTTTAGTCACTAGCCCATATCTCAAGTTTTGTGCTTGTAGGGAAAGTCTTCATATGAGAATTGAACCATAGCCCTCTCAGAAAGCTGACATTTGTTGGACTCAAGGAGAGTTTGGTTGAAGCATCCGGTTGCTAAAAGAAGGACACTGAATTGCTTTCATGGAGAACTGACTTGATTTGTGAGGATGACCACACCATTTATTTTCATCATGAGCAAAAGCTATTGGTTTTCTACCTAAAGTTGCAAATAAAATGTTGTGATCCATTTTAAAGCTGCAGTATGTAACTTTTTGGACAACCTGACCAAATTCACATTACAATGTGAGTTATAGATCTATCATTCTCATTGAAAGCAAGTCTAAGAACAGATCTACTGCTTCTATGTGCGCTTTTCTATGCGTTTTGTTGCATCTTTTACTTTAAGCTTTGTACATCAGCTGAAAATACAATATCTTTGGTTATTGACAATATATTTCACAGCAGTTTGCTTGTT
Organism: Oncorhynchus masou masou; assembly: GCF_036934945.1. Classification (NCBI taxonomy): domain Eukaryota; kingdom Metazoa; phylum Chordata; class Actinopteri; order Salmoniformes; family Salmonidae; genus Oncorhynchus; species Oncorhynchus masou. Next base: position 57,373,894 of record NC_088242.1, read on the forward strand.
TTGTAACAAACTGAAATTACATATCAAATGTTTTGTTACATGTGCCAAATACAACAGGTACTTACAGTGAAGTGCTTACTTACAAGCCCTTAAACAACAATGTTGTTTTAAGAACAAATGTGTTAAAGTATGTACTAAGTAAACAAATGAAAAATAATTAGAGCAACAATAAAATAACAGTAACGAGGCTATGTACAGGGGGTACCGGTACAGTCATTCTGCGGGGGCAAAGGTTAGTCCAGGTATTTGAGGTAATATGTACATGTAGGTAGAGTTAAAGTGACTGCATAGATAATAAACAGAGTAGCAGCTGTGTGTGTGTGGGGGGGGGGGGTCAATGCAAATATCCTGGGTAGCCATTTTACTAGCTGTTCAGGAGCCTTGTGGTTTGGGGGTAGAAGCTGTTAAGAAGCCTTTTGAACCTAGACATGGCGCTCCAGTACTGTTTCCGTGTGGCAGCAGAGAAAGTCTATGACTAGGGTGGCTGGAGTCTTTGGCAATTTTTAGAGCCTTCCTCTGTCACCGCTTGCCACAGAGGTCCTGGATGGCAGGAGCTTAGCCTCAGTGATGTACTGGGCCGTACTCACTACCCTCTAGCGCCTTGCAGTCGGAGGCCGAGCAGTTGCCATACCAGGCAGTGATGCAACCAGTGCAGCTGTAGAACTTTTTGAGGACCAATGCCAAATCTTTTCAGTCTCCTGGGGGGGGGGGCGTTGTCGTGCCCTCTTCACGACTGTCTTGGTGTTTGGACCGTGACAGTTTGTTGGTGATGTGGACACCAAGGAACTTGAAGCTCTCAACCTGCTTCACTACAGCCCCATCGATGAGAATGGGGATGTGCTCGGCCCTCCTTTTCCTGTAGTCCACAATCATCTCCATTGTCTTGATCATATTGAGGGAGAGATTGTTATCCTGGCACCACACTGCCAGGTTTCTCACCTCCCTATAGGCTGTCTCATCATTGTCGGTCATCAGGCCTACCACTGTTGTGTCATTGGCAAACTTAATGATTGTGTTGGAGTCATGCTTGGTCATGCAGTCATGGGTGGGTAAACGGGTAGTACAGGGGGGACTGAGTACACAATCCTGAGGGGTCCCTGTGTTGATCAGTGTGGCAGATGTGTTGTTACCTACCCTTACCACCTGGGGGCGGACCGACAGGAAGTCCAGGATTCAGTTGCAGATCCAGTTGTTTAGGCCCAGGGTCCTTAGCTTAGTCAAGAGCTTTGTGGGTATTATGGTGTTGAATACTGAGCTGTAGTCAATGAACAGCATTCTCACATAGGTGCTCCTTTTGTCCAGGTGGGAAAGGGCAGTGTGGAGTGCAATAGAGATTGCATCATCTGTGGATCTGTTGGGATGGTATGCAAATTTAATGGGTCTAGGGTTTCTGGGATAATGGTATTGATGTGAGCCATGACCAACCATTCAAAGGGTCTGTAGTCACTTAGACAGGTTACCTTGGTGTTCTTGGGCACAAGGACTATGGTGGTCTGCTTGAAACATGTTGGTATTACAGACTTGTTCAGGGACAGGTAGAAAATGTCAGTGAAGACACTTGCCAGTTTGTCTGTGCATGCTCCGAGAACGTCCTGGTTATCCTTTCGGCCCTGTGGCCAAAATGATGACCTGTTTTTAAAGGTCATACTCACACAGTCGTCTGGAACAGCTGGTACTCTCATGCATGCTTCAGTATTGCTTGCCTCGTCGCGGACATAGAAGTAATTTAGCTCGTCGTGTCACTGTGTCGCTCACAGCTGTGCTTCCCTTTGTAGTCCGTAATAGTTTACAAGCCCTGCAACATCCGATGAGCATCTGAACTGGTGTAGTAGGATTCAATCTTAGTCCTGTGTTGAAGCTTTGCCTGTTTGATGGTTCGTCGGAGGGCATAGCGGGATTTCTTAATTGTCCGGGTAAGAGTCACGCTCTTTGAAAGCGGCAGCTCTACCCTTTAGCTCAGTGCTGATATTGCCTGTAATCCATGGCTTCTGGTTGGGGTATGTACGTACGGTCACTGTGGGGACATCGTCATCGATGCACTTATTGATGAAGCCAGTGACTAATGTAGTGTACTCCTCAATGCCATCGGAAGAATCCCGGAACATATTCCAGTCTGTGCTAGCAAAACAGTCCTACAGCCTAGCATCTGCATCATCTGACCACTTCCGTATTGAGCGAGTAAGCAGGAATCCGGAGGATAGTTATGGTCAGATTTGCCAAATGGAGGTTGAGGGAGAGCTTTGTACTGAGTGTGCTAAGCTGCCAACAAGGCAGAGGGTGGCTACTTTGAAGTATCTAAAAATATATCTTCATTTAACCCATTTTCTTTTTATGGGGGGGTTACTACATGATTTCATGTGTTACTTCATAGTTTTGATGTTTTCACTATTATTCTACAATGTAGAAAATAGTCAAAATAAAGAAACTCTTGAATGAGTAGGTGTGTCCAAACATGACTGTACATTCCCAGGTCATTTAAGGCTAACGTATGAAACTGTCCATTGGGTGGGTAGACCGGAGGCCATGTCAAGCAGGAAGTTCTCTGATAAAGTTAAATGCTAATCAATTAAGAGGACTGTGACTGAGTCAGACTATGATCTTCAATGGATTGTTCTGTATTATTTTCATGATGAATCTAAGTTAGAATAGTATTAATTACATTTAATTTCTGACTGCAATGCTATTTTTTTTGTTGTCAAGTTTTGTTGTTTTCTGATTGGACGAAAGGATAACGGCTGGCCTGAATAATAGGATTATATTTCATAATGGCCTTAGACCTTCTCTGTGTTCCTTCTTCTCTTTCTCCTCGAACAAACTGTCCTGAATCAGGTCCATATTTCTCTGACATTCCTCCAGTGGATGTTTCCTGCCTCAGAGGAAACAAAGCGTGCTGGAGTTAATCAGCATCATATTTAAACCTGCATGTCACCAGCCAACCGCTTTGAATTCCCTTTCACCACACCACCACTGACACGCCTAAAACCTTAACCCTTAGTGTGACACCATTGAATCGTCCCTCAGAAAAGCAATGTGCTATGCTCCAGATTGTGTCTGACGATATTCTCATTGCCTGTACTGGACTCTACAAAGATCTGTTTACACAGGCTGTAGTGGTATGAAGAGAAGTATTTGTGAATCTCTTTAATTGGTGCTCTGAGCCAGTGAGCCACGTTTTTCAAAGGTGTTGCTGGCACACAGTCTGTCTGGCCAGGCACTTGTCGGCTCTCCTTTGATTCCTGTCTCACACTGAGAAGGCACAACTTTCTCTGCCTCGCACTGTGTCTGCTGGGCAGACAACACTGTTCTGTTCTTGACATTAACACATTAACACTCTGTGCTACTACAACTCATTTTGCTTTGTCGTCCAATTAAACTCTTTAAAGAAAAAAAAGGAGTTTGAGGGAATGTCTTACAGTAAAGATTTTTAGGTAATTATATTTGACTTTCGGTAGTTCTGGCTGTTACAAATGAAACCCTTCCTGCTGTAACTGATACCCATGTCTTGCCTGTGCATTGTACTCCTTCGTTACCTGGATGTATATACTCTATCCACTAGCTAAGGCAAATTCCAGGTAACTTACACTGTGTACAAAATATTAAGAACACCTTGTCTTTCCATGACATGGAGTGACCAGGTGAAGCTACTACCCTTTATTGATGTCACTTGTTAAATCCACATCAATCAGTGTAGATGAAGGGGAGGAGACTGGTTTAAGACGTTTTAAGCCTTGACATTGATTGTGTATGTGTGCCATTCAGTGTGAATGGGCAAGACAAATGTAAGTGCCTTTTGAACGGTGTATGGTGGTAAGTGCCAGGCGCACAGGTTTGTGTCAAGAACTGCAATGCTGCTGTGGTTTTCATGCTCAACAGTTTGCCGTATGTATCAAGAATGGTCCACCATTCTTACTCCGTAGACCTGTCGTCGAAGAGCTCCAGTCGAGGCTTGGTGAAATGCTAAGAAATTGTGACCTGTGTCTTAGCAAGGAAAGTTGTCCTATACTTGGCAGCATATATAACCCTGCTGGGTCCTGGAGTCTTGGCTCCATCACACCACTGCCCATGAGAGTCTCTGTGGAGGCTAGTGGTTGTGCTGCTCCCTGTTGATAGAGACTAGACTGGGCTTATTTCTGGATTCTGATTCTTTTGATCAACGTTGCTTTCTACTCTTTGTCCATTAAGGTCTCTCAAGATGAAGCTCTCTCTGGATAAGCTATGTTCTCTCGCGTCAATGGACCTCTGTTACGTTGTGGTTGTTTTGCATTGAACGTGAGCTGGACATTGGTACATGTTGACATGTTCACACGCCACACAGGACATAGAACAGTGTCTTTGTTCCAGTAACGTGAAATCCTTTGGACAGTGTTTAGACCATATGAATGACAGAGGGAGGCAGCTACATTTCCCCTGAGTGCATGTCTAATTACAAACGCAGGGACTTCAGTGGAAATATAAAAATGTCTTGTTTTTCCTGTACTCAATTTAAAACGGTTTCTGCAAATAGAGGCAGATTGTGAGCGCGATATCATGCTAGGCACTTCCTGTGCAAATTCCCACAACGCACAGTGCTACAATCGGTTATATATAGATTAGGCCGTGAACACTTCCATACCACACCGAGTCCCTGGAAGTGTGTGTGTTACTGTTTTTTTTTCAATGCTAGAGCAGCTGTCTTTCAATGCGAGAGACTCCGTCCGTGTTAGATTAGATGTTGTTGCTATCTGCCGAATGTGATTACGTATGAGAGATGACACCCCTTCTGGTCCACTAAAAGCAGTGGGGAGAGGGGAGCGACTGTGGACTGGCAGGCCTCAGCCACTGCAGCCAGACTTCTCACTTGTTCATGTTGCATTGGGCACATAGCCTTTCCACTATTGAAGGAGCTCCTGTTTCGGGCCTCATGGAAAATGCTTTCTCTCTCCTCTCTGGAGAAGAGTTGCCACTACTGTAGTGCTTTGATGGTATTGGGATTTTGTCAACTTCCTTTGACACATCCAGGTTTACATTCCAATTGACATGAAGGGTAGAGAAGTCATTGTTGAGAATGTATTATACAAGGTCATTGAATAATATATATTTGATTTTCCTAATAGATACACTCTGACCACATGCTTCTACAATATGCTGCTTGAAATTAGTAGTCCTTTAACTATGGAGACAAGCACAGAGGATAAACTACTGAATGGTGACTTGTTGAATAGCTGTCTAGTGAAACTTATATACAGTGCCTTGCGAAAGTATTCGGCCCCCTTGAACTTTGCGACCTTTTGCCACATTTCAGGCTTCAAACATAAAGATATAAAACTGTATTTTGTTGTGAAGAATCAACAACAAGTGGGACACAATCATGAAGTGGAATGACATTTATTGGATATTTCAAACTTTTTTAATAAATCAAAAACTGAAAAATTGGGCGTGCAAAATTATTCAGCCCCTTTAAGTTAATACTTTGTAGCACCACCTTTTGCTGCGATTACAGCTGTAAGTCGCTTGGGGTATGTCTCTCAGTTTTGCACATCGAGAGACTGAATTTTTTTCCCATTCCTCCTTGCAAAACAGCTCGAGCTCAGTGAGGTTGGATGGAGAGCATTTGTGAACAGCAGTTTTCAGTTCTTTCCACAGATTCGCGATTGGATTCAGGTCTGGACTTTGACTTGGCCATTCTAACACCTGGATATGTTTATTTTTGAACCATTCCATTGTAGATGTTGCTTTATGTTTTGGATCATTGTCTTGTTGGAAGACAAATCTCCGTCCCAGTCTCAGGTCTTTTGCAGACTCCATCAGGTTTTCTTCCAGAATGGTCCTGTATTTGGCTCCATCCATCTTCCCATCAATTTTAACCATCTTCCCTGTCCCTGCTTAAGAAAAGCAGGCCCAAACCATGATGCTGCCACCACCATGTTTGACAGTGGGTATGGTGTGTTCAGGGTGATGAGCTGTGTTGCTTTTACGCCAAACATAACGTTTTGCATTGTTGCCAGAAGTTCAATTTTGGTTTCATCTGACCAGAGCACCACCTTCCACATGTTTGGTGTGTCTCCCAGGTGGCTTGTGGCAAACTTTAAACGACACTTTTTATGGATATCTTTAAGAAATGGCTTTCTTCTTGCCACTATTCCATAAAGGCCAGATTTGTGCAATATATGACTGATTGTTGTCCTATGGACAGAGTCTCCCACCTCAGCTGTAGATCTCTGCAGTTCATCCAGAGTGATCATGGGCCTCTTGGCTGCATCTCTGATCAGTCTTCTCCTTGTATGAGCTGAAGGTTTAGAGGGACGGCCAGGTCTTGGTAGATTTGCAGTGGTCTGATACTCCTTCCATTTCAATATTATCGCTTGCACAGTGCTCCTTGGGATGTTTAAAGCTTGGGAAATCTTTTTGTATCCAAATCCGGCTTTAAACTTCTTCACAACAGTTTCTCGGACCTGCCTGGTGTGTTCCTTGTTCTTCATGATGCTCTCTGCGCTTTTAACGGACCTCTGAGACTATCACAGTGCAGGTGCATTTATACGGAGACTTGATTACACACAGGTGGATTGTATTTATCATCATTAGTCATTTAGGTCAACATTGGATCATTCAGAGATCCTCACTGAACTTCTGGAGAGAGTTTGCTGCACTGAAAGTAAAAGGGCTGAATAACTTTGCACGCCCAATTTTTTCAGTTTTTGATTTGTTAAAAAAGTTTGAAATATCCAATAAATGTCGTTCCACTTCATGATTGTGTCCCACTTGTTGTTGATTCTTCACAAAAAATACAGTTTTATATCATTTTGTTTGAAGCCTGAAATGTGGCAAAAGGTCACAAAGTTCAAGGGGGCCAAATACTTTCGCAAGGCACTGTACACAGGTAATGGGAGAGGCTGCAGGTAGCAAGTTGTGTAGGGTATACCGGTGTTGTAATGAGGAAAGATCCCTTATCTCATCCCTGGGCTTTTTTTAATGGTTTCAGAGCTGTCATTATGAGCTGATTTAATATCTTCAGCTATGCAAATTAGGGGTATTTTAGAGGATTTATGCAAAATCATCCTCATGCTTGAAACAGGCCGTTCTATTTCAAGTTTTCCTGTTTCCCTGTAACTGCTCAATGGAAATTTTGCTTTACAACCTTACAGTGCATTCAGAAAGTATTCAGACCCCTTCCCTTTTACCACATCTTGTTACGTTACAACCTTATTCTAAAATGGATTAAATAACCACCCCCCCCCTCCTCAATCTACACCCAATACCCCATACTGACAAAGCAAAAACAGATTTTTAGAATTTTTTTGCAAATGGAAGTATCACATTTTACCTAAGGTGCTTCAACAAAGTACTCAGTACATTGTTTGACGCACTTTTGGCAGCGATTACTGCCTCGAGTCTTCTTGGGTATGATGCTACAAGCTTAGCACACCTGTATTTCAGGAGTTTCTCCCATTCTTCTCTGCAGATCCTCTCAAGCTTTGTCAGGTTGGATGGGGAGCGTTGCTGCACAGCTATTTTCAGGTCTCTTCAGAGACATTCCATCGGGTTCAAGTCTGGTCTCTGGCTGGGCCACTCAAGGACGTTCAGAGACTAGTTCCGAAGCCGCTCTTGCGTTGTCTTGGCTGTGTGCTTAGGGTCGTTGTAAGGTGAAGCCCAGTCTGAGGTCCTGAGCATTCTGGAGCAGGTCTTCATCAAGGATCTCTCTGTACTTTGCTCTGTTCATCTTTCCCTCAATCCTGACTAATCCCTGCCACTGAAAAACATCCCGACAGCATGATGCTGCCACCACCATGCTTTACCGTAGGGATGGTTCCAGGTTTCTTCCAGGCGTGACGCTTGGCATCCAGGCCAGAGAGATCAATCTTGGTTTCATTAGACCAGAGAATCTTGTTTCTCATGGTCTGAAATTCTTTTTGGTGCCTTTTGGCAAACTCCAAGCGGGCTGTCATGTGACTAGAAGGTTCTCCACAGATGAACTCTGGAGCTCTGTCTGTGACCATCGGGTTGTTGGTCATCTCCCTGACCAAGGCCCTTCTCCCCCGATTGCTCAGTTTGTCCGGGCGGACAGTTCTAGGAAGAATCTTGGTGGTTCCAAACCTCTTCCATTTAAAAATGATGGAGGCCACTGTGGCCATCTTGGGGACCTTCAATGGTGCAGAAGTTTTTTTTGGTACCCTTCCCCAGATGTGTGCCTCGACACAATCCTGTCTCTGAGCTCTGCGGACCATTCCTCATGGCTTGGTTTTTGCTCTGACATGCACTGTCAACTATGGGACCTTATATAGACGGGTGTTTGCCTTTCCAAATCATGTCCAATCAATTGAATTTACCACAGGTGGACTCCCAATGAAGTTGTAGAAACATCTCAAGGATGATCAATGGAAACCGAATGCACCCGAGCTCAATTTCGAGTCTCATAGCAAGGGGTCTGAATACTTATGTAAATTGGGTATTTCTGTTTATAATTTGATAAATAAATGATTGAATCCATTTTATACTAAGGATGTCATGTAAAAAAGGAAGGGGTTTGAATACCAAGGAGTGCATGTAGTCTATTTTAAGCCTCAGACATTCTGTACAGTTAGAATGTGACAATGTTTTAAATGAAAACATTTTCAGTAACGCATCATGCTACAGTGTACTAATAAATATTATGTGGACTTGTTAAGCAAAGTCATTTTTCATTTCAGTAATAGATTGAATGTTTTAAGTGCTATTAATTACTGGGAGACCATTTCACAGAGAATGTCTTGATGATTTTTGCCTGTAGTACCACAGTCTGAGTGCAGAGTGATACTGTAGTAAAATCCAATGCCATTTCCTTTTCCAGAACCCGCTGAGATGGCAGTCTGATCATAGTCTAACTCAGCCTGAGAGCGGCTGTAGACAGAGCGAGGGAGTGACTGACAGATCAAGTCTCCAAAACAGAAGATGGGTGAAAAGGAGGATGAGAGGAGTGCCCAGGCAGGGCAACTCTTTGAGAACTTTGTCCAGGCGTCCACATGTAAGGGCACTCTGCAGGCCTTTAGTATCCTATGCAGGCAGATGGATCTGGACCCGCTAGACTACAGGAACTTCTACAGCAACCTCAAAGCCACGGTCACCAATTGGAAGGCCAAGGCCCTCTGGACCAAACTGGACAAGCGAGCCAGCCACAAGGAGTACAAGAAAGCCAAAGCCTGTGAGGGCACCAGGGTAAGAAGTTAGTCAAGCTATCACAGTATTGCAAATGCACAAGTCCCACTCGCATCTGTGGCAGATAGCACATAGGTTAGAAGTCATTTAGATTTGATACGAGAAATAAAGCGTCTAGAATGAAGGAACAAGCTTTAAATGAACAAACCCTGTATTTGCCATTGTGCAGACCTCCCACATTGGGATTGACTAGATCATGCCCATGTTAATATCCCATATCTGTATAAAGATGGATTCATAGGTGGTTGGGTTTTGATTTTTTGCTTGCTTAGGATTAGTAGATGGTTCAGCAGATGTTCAGTAACATTTAAACTAAGGCTGGTTTACCAAACGGGGCCCCCCCAGATAACATATGAATACAGGGGTTGGGGGCCCTGGAAGTAGGTGCCCCAGAGCCCTAAATGCGGTAGTTCAGCTCTGTACTAAACATTTACAAACCATCTACCTGGGACTATCCAAATAAAGTGTTAACCTTTCCTGTGTCAGATGTAGGGGGTCACCGTCGGATGGAAAAGGCTACTTTGTATTAAAGGCCTGTGCAGTCAACTTGGGTTCCCTGTTTTTTAAATATTATTTCATAGCTGGAATAATACTATGAAATTGTGAAAAATACGATGATACCCTTTTAACATTCTGTTTGAAAAGGCCATCTTGGATGGAATTTTTGCCTGCCTGGTGAGATATTTATCAACAGGTGGTAAATTGGTTAATATACCAATAAGAAAGGCCTAACTATTCAAATAGCCCACATGGAAATCTTCCATCCCCCTGTGTAGATTTGTAACAGTCTGTAAAATGGAAGTGTAGATGCATGTTATGACCCTCCATACTACTGTATAGTGTAAAACAGAAGCACATAGGGGCGGCAGGGTAGCCTAGTGGTTAGAGCGTTGGACTAGTAATCTAAAGGTTGCAAGTTTGAATCCCTGAGCTGACAAGGTGCAAATCTGTCGTTCTGCCCCTGAACAGGCAGTTAACCCACTGTTCCTAGGCCGTCATTGAAAATAAGAATTTGTTCTTAACTGACTTGCCTAGTAAAATAAAAAAAAATAGAACAGTTCTATTTAGTTATATGGTTTACAGTATGTTAGAGTACGAGCTGTACAGTAACTTCATAACGTGACTTCTCATGGTAATGTTGTGATGCAGGTGAAACAGAGCTTGTGTCTCTCTTATCATGTATCACTGTCTTGATGTGATATCCCTGCACACCCAGCTGGTAGATGCTTGTGAGCAATGTGGAGAAATGAAACGCTATGCTGCACACGTCTATGGGATCATTTTAAACAAAGAAAGCATATGAAACCTACCAAGGCATTTTTTTTGTGATAGATTTGCTGATTTTTGCAAGAATTGGAACAAAGAATGCAGACTGTTAAAAATAATGATTCTGCCCATTTTATATCCATGTTTTCTAGCATGTTTAGCAATTCCATGACCTCTCTGGGATATGTGGGATGCTAGCGTCTCACCTGGCCAAAAGCCAGTGAAAATGCAGTGCGCCAAATTCAAATAAATTACTATAAAAATGAAACTTTCATGAAATCACACAAGCAAGATAGCAGATTAAAGCTACACTTGTTGTGAATCCAGCCAACATGTCGGATTTCAAAAAGGCTTTTTGGCAAAAGCAAACAATGCTATTATCTGAGGATAGCACCATAGTAAACAAAGAGGAGCATATTTCAACCTTGCAGGCGCGACACAAAACTCGAAAATAAAAATATAATTTATGCCTTTGACGAGCTTCTTTTGTTGGCACTCCAATATTTCCCATAGACATCACAAATGGTCCTTTTGTTCGATTAATCCCGTCGATATATATCCAAAATGTCCATTTATTTGGCGCGTTTGATCCAGAAAAAACACTGGTTCCAAATTGCGCAACGGGACTACAAAATATCTCTCAAGTTGCCTGGAAACTTTGCCAAAACATTTCAAACTACTTTTGTAATACAACTTTAGGTTTAAAAAAAGTAAATAATTGATCAAATTGAAGACGGGACGATCTGTGTTCAATGCAGGAGGAATACAAACTGTAGATGGCTAGCTTTCTGGTCACGCGCCTCTAACAGTACACTTCAAGTTACCCTCGTTCAAGATGGCCATACTTCATTACACAAAGGAAAAACCTCAACCAATTTCTAAAGACTGACATGGAAGCGATAGGAACTGCAAGAAGGCCCCTTAGAAATCTGGATTCCCAATGAAAAGCCATTGAAAAGAGACCTCAATGGGTTTTTTTATCTGAATAATTTGTCCTCGGGGTTTCGCCTGCTAAATAAGTTCTGTTATACTCAGACATGATTCAAACAGTTTTAGAAACTTCAAGTGTTTAAAAAAAAATCCAAATCTACTAATAATATGCATATCTTATCTTCTCTGGATGAGTAGCAGGCAGTTTATTTTGGGCATGCATTTCATCCGGATGTGAAAATACTGCCCCCTGTCACCAAGACGTTTTAACAGAATGGTGCTGAGACTCAATGTTTTACTTTAAAATGAATGCCAAACCAAAACCATTGATTGTAAAGTTAAACAAACCATGCCACAGTATACCAGAGGTTGCACTACAATATAACTTATATAGAAGAAGAAAACGCCTTCGATGTAGCTGATCACATTTTCTATAACCACACTTCATTTCACCTTTGCAACAGTTTACCTTGGTTGTGTTTTTAATTAGTTTTTTACTGTATACTGATTTCTCTCGTTCTGCTCCCACCCCCGCCCAGTCTTTGATCATTGGAGGAGGGCCCTGTGGCCTGCGCACAGCCATCGAGCTGGCTCTGCTGGGGGCCAAGGTGGTGGTGATTGAGAAGAGGGACACCTTCTCCAGAAACAACGTGCTCCACCTGTGGCCCTACACCATCCACGACCTCAGGGGCCTCGGGGCCAAGAAGTTCTATGGCAAATTTTGTGCCGGAGCCATAGACCACATCAGTAAGTTTCATACTTTTCGTAATGCCATTCTTATCTCATTGGGAAGTATGTTAAGTAATATTATTCTTCATTGTTTTGGTGTACTGCTGGGGAAAACAGACTAAGGTATTTTTCAGATGGTAACATTGTACATGATCTGTCACTCCCATGTTCTTCAGTTAGATTTTCAATATACAGTACCAGTCCAAAAAAGTTATGACACCTACTCATTCAAGGGTTTTTCTTTTCTTTTTACTATTTTCTACATTGTGGAATAATTTTGAAGACATCAACTATGAAATAACACACATGGAATCATGTAGTAACCTGTAAAGTGATAAACAAATCTAAATATATTTGATATTTTTCAAAGTTGCCACCCGTTGCCTTGACAGCTTTGCACACTTGTCATTCTCTCAATCAGCTTCGCCTGGAATGCTTTTTCAACAGTATTGAAGGAATTCACAAACATGCTGAGCACTTGTTGGCTGCTTTTCCTTCGCTCTGCAGTCCAACTCGCCCCAAACCATCCCTAGTGTCGCAGTGGTCTAAGGCACTGCATCTCAACGCTAGAGGCTTCATTACAGACACCTTGGTTCGATTCCAGGCTGTATCACAACCGGCTGTGATTGGGAGTCCTATAGGGCGGCTCACAATTGGCCCAGCATAGTCTGGGTTTGGCCGGTGTAGGCTGTCATTGTTAAGAAGAATATGTTCTTAACTGACTTGTCTCGTTAAATAAAGGTGTGTTTAAAAAAATAAAAATGGAGGTTGGGTGATTGTGGAGGCCAGGTCATCTGATGCAGCACTCATCACTCTCATTCTTGGTCAAATAGCCCTTACACATCCTGGAGGTGTGTTGGGTCATTGTCCTGTTGATAAACAAATGATAGTCCTATAAAGTGTAAACTAGATGGGATGGCGTATCGCAGTAGAATGCTGTGGTAACCATGCTGGTTAAGTGTGCCTTGAATTCTAAATAAATAACTGACAGTGTCACCAGCAAATAACCATCACACCACCTCCATGCATCACGGTGGGAACCACACATGCGGAGATCATCCTTTCGCCTACTCTGCGTCTCACAAAGACGTGCGGTTGGAATCAAAAATCTCTAATTTAGACTCATCAAACCAAAGGACAGATTTCCACCGGTCTAATTGCTCGTGTTTCTTGGCTGAAGCAAGTCTTCTTATTGCTGTCCTTTTGGTAGTGGTTTCTTTGCAGCAATTTGACCATGAAGGCCTGGTTCACGCAGTCTCTGTACAGTTGATGTCTGTTACTTGAACTCTGTGAAGCATTTATTTGGCCTGAAATTTCTGAGGCTGGTAACACTACTTAACAACTGCAGCAGATGTAACTTGGGGTCTTCCTTTCCTGTGGCGGTGTCATGAGAGCCAGTTTCATTATAGCTCTTGATGGTTTTTGCAACAGTTCTTGAAATTTTCTGCATTACTTGACCTACATGTCTTAAAGTACTGATGGACTGTCATTTCTCTTTGCTTATTTGAGCTGTTCTTGCCATAACATGGACTTGGTCTTTTAACAAATAGGGCAATATTCTGTATACCACCCCTACCTTGTCACAAGACAACTGATTGGCTCAAACAGATTAAGAAGGAAAGAAATTCCTCAAATTAACAAGGTACACCTGTTTAATTTAAATGCATTCCAGGTGACTACCTCATGAAGCTGGTTGCAAGAATGCAAAGGGTGGCTACTTTGAAGAATCTCAAACATTAAATATATTTTGATTTAACACATTTAATTTGTTGGTTACTACATGATTCCATATGTGTTCATAGTTTTTGATGTCTTCACTACTATTATTCTACAATATAGTAAATATAGAGAAACCATTGGAGTAGGGGTGTCCAAACCTTTGACTGGTACTGTATTTCCAGGTCGCTCTGCCGAGAGATCTGATGATTGTGTGAAAGTTATACATCTCCCTGCTACTTCCTTGCCTTAGATAACATGCAAAGTGGAGGAGCCCATAAATGCAAATGTGTGTTTTTCAAACCAATGCTGCCAGATCGTGACCTTCTGGTGTCCTTTATCAGGGTCATAAATACTGCTTCTCACGTTAACTTATGAAGTTGAAAACAGACTTACCAGTTGCTAGCAAGCTACACCTATACCTCAGAATGGAATCAGTCATGTGGCATTTCACTAACCTTGTCTCTAAGCCTAGCAAGGCCACAGGTTATTGGATATTGTGTGTTGATGGATATGTGTTAAAGCCCCCATGCAGTTTTTTTTAATGATCACTGTTTATTTCATGAAAATAACACTAATTTTTTCTCATTTATTTCCCTGAGCCTCATTTTGCCATTGAAATGCTCAGTCTGATTGTGTGGGCGTGTTGATACAAATGTAGATATATTTACATAAGTCCGATTGGCGGTGATGGGTACTGACTTCTAAACTTGAAATATCCTTATTCATGCTACTGAGGGAGAGAGGCTAATGCAGAAAGTTTACATTCTGTCAGAACATATTGTTAGATATTAGGTATCCTATGGAGAGAAGGGCCACAGTCTGGTTTCAGTCAACAGATAAGGTAGGACAGCTGTGAGATAGGGAGGAATTTGGGCCCAGGTCAGATGAAGTGAGAAAGAACAGGCATCCCTTAAATCCTGTCTAGCAACGGATGTATTGGTTGTCCAGATGTAAGGCTTTCTCTTAGGTAGCTGTGATACCCAGTTGGTGAATTAACTTGGTTTGAGCTTTTACTAGCCGTTCGTGGGCTTATTTCCAATCTAACAGCGGATAGTATCATTTAGACTCTAGAGCCTACCCTTCTTTCGCCTTCAAAGTAGGAGGATGCATATTGCAAATAAAAGATGATGGTGGTGATAGTCAGAATGATCAGATCAGATTGTGATATGATATGGTATGGGCCAAAAACTCCATCCCACCTGTACATGCTGAAAATCTAGAAATTATTTTTCAAACTGCTCTTACACAAAAAGGCCTTTAACATATTTTTCATAATGGGGAAAATACTGTATCAGTAAAATCACTTTTTAAAAATATTTATTTATTTCTAAATAATATATATTATTAACTGCACTGCCACTTTAAATATACCTGATCTGTTTGTCTATGAAGGTATTCGCCAGCTCCAGCTCATGCTGCTGAAGGTCTCCCTCATCATGGGAGTGGAGGTCCATGTTAATGTGGAGTTTGTTAAACTGCTGGAACCACTGGACAACCAGGAGAATGAAGGTAACTATTTATTTTTTGTCCGAAAATACAGCTTTCGGTCCCTACACTTTTGAATCTGACCCAGTGGTATCAGGTCCGGCATCAGTCTGTGAAGGGAAGTATCAGAACTTCAAACCTCCATTAGGGCTTGCACAAGTACCGTATAATTGTGTAACCTACGATTATGGATGAAGAACATCATGAACCCCACCACCATTTGGGCTGTTGAGTCGGTTTCAGGGGTAAAATGGTGTAGCAAACAAGTATTTGGTTGCTTAGGCAATGCCCCCCTCCCTGCAGCAGCACATTTATATATTTCTTGCTTAATTATTTTGCTATTCAAATGAATATAATGGTGACCGAGGGTCATTTGGCTGAACAACAACCATCATTCAAAATTCCATGACTGTCACAAGCCTGGCCTTCATGCCATGGCAATCACTAAACAGCTGTGTTTACAACAAACAATTTATTTCTGGTTATTTTACTGTTATTTCATGCTTGCATATTTGTCATAAATCTGCTTTTTGCGTTGTTATTCTGCGAATTATCAGCTTGCAATGTTGCTTGCCTAATTTGAGTTGATGCCAAAAACAAGCCCGTTGTATATTTATGAAGCTGTATTTCAAAGTTCTTCAGAGTCCCAAAGCTTCACCAACTGTCCCATTCTTTTGATTTTGAACATTAGATTTAAACAAGCGTCCTGTTTTTCTCCCGGTTATGTCTTCAGTAGCATGTGGTGGCAGACTTGTCACTAGATGGATAAATATAGAAGACAGAAGGAAGGCTAGCCTAAATTTAGGGTTGCAATGTGTCCTTCTCTGCAGCAGTGACAGTGTCCTTCAGGGGGTACCTCAGGAGAATGGGCCTGGCGCGTTTCTGTAAGACGGTGTGGCACGAGTGTTGAGCTGATATGGAGAGGGTCACTTTTCGCTCTGCATCATTGCCACTTACCACGCTGCATTGTGAAAGATTGCAAACCCCCAGCAAGACTCCAGCTATATGGGCTCCCGAGTGGCACAGCTGTCTAAGGCACTGCATCTCAGTGCAGGAGGCGTCACTACCTGGTTCGAATCCAGGATGTATCGCACAATTGACCCAGCGTCGTCCGGGTTTGGCCGGGGTAGGCAGTCATTGTTCTTAACCGACTTGCCTAGTTAAATACAAATAAAATAAATAGTTGCAGAGAACTTGGCTATGTATTTAACCGTGCCCTCACATTAATCTAAAAGCACCATGTAGTGACTTGTCATCCAATAACAAACTTGGATGAAACCTTAACAGTCATGGAAAACAGGAAATGTTTACAATATATTGCTGTATTCATGACTTGCTGCTCTCTCGAACGCTTGTCTAATACTGTATCTTCTCCTTTTCCCAGGGCTTGGATGGAGAGCTGAGATTAGACCATCAAACCACCCCCTCACTGACTATGAATTTGACGTGGTGATCGGTGCGGATGGACGCAGAAACACGCTAGATGGTGAGAACACACGATGGAGATGTTAATGTTTGACTGTTTTAACATTGACAGGAGCCTGGAAGACCCTTGGGGCACAGCTAAAAGTTGTTTCACACCTGAACATTTTCAACTACAGAGTTTCACTCATCCATAAAATACTAGACAGGGAAAGTCCAATAGAAATGCACACAAACAAGGAAAAAAGCCTGAGGAAATACATGCACGTTTACACAGTGGATTGCTTCTAGCATACATTGAGGGAGCCCTTTAAAGCTATGGTTCAAAGCACAAGTCATTCATTTTATAGGAACCGAGGTTGCTGATTTGGGGCGAGATGGTGCAACGCTCCTTTTGTAGCTCAAAATCCTTCCTGTTGACAGTTTGAGCTGCACTCCAAGGGCACATTGGCTAACTGGTTTTGATTGTAGTGACTGGGGGTGCAACTTTCACTGGGGAAGGGGGGGAAATTAATATTTTTTTTTTAATTATGTCCCCCCCACTTCTAAAACTGAAGTTGCACCCCTGGTAGTGTCTACTACTCTTCATCTGCAGTTAACTCTAGTTAGCACTGGCAACATTTGAACTGCATCAGAGCACTTTGCCCAGAGGTCTACCTGGGAGCCTGAAGGTAAATGGCTTGTATACAGACTTACCCTGGTCATGTGACAGGTGAAAGTCAATTGCAGTATTGGCATCAGTCTTGAGTAGTCTGACTGCACCTAAAAATTAAAGTAAATGGGTAAATCATCACCCAGACAATTTATTACTCAAAGTTCAAAGGTAGTATTTTGCAATTCTACCATCGTTTTAATTTTATTTGCTTAATCTGAACCTTCATCAGTCTGTTTTATTACATGGTGCTATAAGAATAATACAATAAAATTATTACTCTATGTAATAAATCAATCTGACCCAGTTTAATATAAAATGATTGACTTCCAAAATGTTAAGCAGAACAATAACAATACTTTCCCCTCAGGTTTCAAGAGAAAGGAGTTCCGGGGTAAGCTGGCCATCGCCATCACAGCCAACTTTGTCAACAGGAACACCACCGCCGAGGCCAAGGTAGAGGAGATTAGCGGAGTGGCCTTCATCTTCAACCAGAAGTTCTTCCTGGAGCTCAAAGAGGAGACAGGTGGGTCCTCTATCAAACCTGACCCCCAACACACCTGCATTTACCCTTCTCCAGGGCAATGACCTATAGCCTGGTCTGTGATCTCTTTGTACAGTCTTGCCAATGACCATAGTTGTCAAGACAGCACAAACAGATCTGCGACCAGGCTAAATGACCTGCTATTTACCTTTTTTGGAATTCTGATTCCCTAGGTGTCATCACATCAGTCCAAACTAGTGTAGCTCCTACAAAAATGGGAGTGTTGCGTTTACGATGACGTACCAGCCTGTCGGGTAGATAAGATCTGCTTTGCCATGCTAGAACACCATGGAGGATCCTGTGCTGCTGATTTCTGTTTGCTTGGCTTTGTGAGGACAGTTGGCTCAGCAGTGAAGACAGGCTGGAATCCCTTCCCGTCCAATCCCCTTTTAACTTCTTACGGATCATTGGGACGCTTGCGTCCCACCTCGACAACATCCGGTGAAATTGCAGAGCGTCAAATTCAATTTACAGAAATCGTAATATTAAACATTCATGAAAATACAAGGGTCATACATCATTTAACTTCTTACGGCTGAGATCCCGTTAACGGGATCGATATGACAACAGCCAGTGAAAGTGCAGGGCACCAAATTCAAACAAATCTCATAATTATTTTACACCATTTTAAAGAAGCTTGTTAATCCCACCACAGTGTCCGATTTCAAAAAGGCTTTATGGTGAAAGCACACCAACTGATTATGTTAGGTCAGTACCTAGTCACAGAAAACACAGCCATTTTTCCAGCCAAAGAGAGGAGTCCCAAAAAGCAGAAATATAGATAAAATGAATCACTAACCTTTGATCTTCATCAGATGACACTCATTGGACTTCATGTTACACAATACATGTATGTTTTGTTCGATAAAGTTCATATTTATATCCAAAAATCTCAGTTTACATTGGCGCATTACGTTCAGTAATGTTTTGCTTCCAAAACATCAGGTGATTTTTGCAGAGAGCCACATCAATTTACAGAAATACTCATAATAAACATTGATAAAGATACAAGAGTTATGCATGGAACTATAGAGAAACTTCTCCTTAATGCAACCACTGTGTTAGATTTAAAAAAGCTTTACGGAAAAAGCACACCATGCTATAATCGGAGTACAGCGCTCGGAGAACAAAACAAGCCATACAGATATCCGCCATGTTGTGGAGTCAACAGAAGTCAGAAATAGCATTATAAATATTCCCTTACCTTTGATTTTCATCAGAATGCACTCCCATGAATCCCAGTTCCACAATAAATGTTTGTTTTTTTCGATAAAGTCCATCATTCATGTCCAAATACCTCCTTTTTTTCGTGCCTTGAGTTCACAAATCCAAATTCACGACGCGCAGGCCAGACAAAGTAAAAGAAATCCATTACAGTTCATAGAAACATGTCAAACGATGTATAGAATCAATCTTTAGCATATTTTTAACATAAATCTTCAATAATATTTCAACCAGAGAATTCCTTTGTCTTTAGAAATGCAATGGAACACAGCTACCTCTCACAGGAGCATGCCTGAATGACCTCAAATTTTAGGACCAAAATTTACACTCGAATCGGCAAAGAGTTGAAAAACTACACTCCTCAGATTTCCCACTTCCTGGTTGGATTTTCTTCTCAGGTTTTTGCCTGCCATGAGTTTTTTGTTATACTCACAGACATCATTCAAACAGTTTTAGAAACTTCAGAGTGTTTTCTATCCAAATTATCTACTGATAATATGCATATCTTAGCTTCTGGGCCTGAGTAGCAGGCAGTTTACTCTGGGCACCTTATTCATCCAAGCTACTCAATACTGCCCCCAAGCCATAAGAAGTTAAAAGCTTATCATCTTGTTAATCCACCTGCTTTGTCAGATTTCAAAAAGGCTTTACGGGGAAAGCACACCATGCTTTCCCCATCTGAGGACAGCGCCCCGCAGGAAAAAGCATTACATACGGTGCCTTGCGAAAGTATTCGGCCCCCTTGAACTTTGCGACCTTTTGCCACATTTCAGGCTTCAAACATAAAAATATAAAACTGTATTTCTTTTGTGAAGAATCAACAACAAGTGGGACACAATCATGAAGTGGAACGACATTTATTGGATATTTCAAACTTTTTTTAACAAATCAAAAACTGAAAAATTGGGTGTGCAAAATTATTCAGCCCCCTTAAGTTAATACTTTGTAGCACCACCTTTTGCTGCGATTACAGCTGTAAGTCGCTTGGGGTATGTCTCTATCAGTTTTGCACATCCTGGCATTTTTTCCCATTCCTCCTTGCAAAACAGCTCAAGCTCTGAGGTTGGATGGAGAGCATTTGTGAACAGCAGTTTTCAGTTCTTTCCACAGATTCTCGATTGGATTCAGGTCTGGACTTTGACTTGGCCATTCTAACACCTGGATATGTTTATTTTTTAACCATTCCATTGTAGATTTTGCTTTGTTTTGGATCATTGTCTTGTTGGAAAACAAATCTCCGTCCCAGTCTCAGGTCTTTTGCAGACTCCATCAGGTTTTCTTCCAGAATGGTCCTGTATTTGGCTCCATCCATCTTCCCATCAGTTTTAACCATCTTCCCTGTCCCTGCTTCCCTGTCCCTGCTGAAGAAAAGCAGGCCCAAACCATTATGCTGCCACCACCATGTTTGACAGTGGGGATGGTGTGTTCAGGGTGATGAGCTGTGTTGCTTTTACGCCAAACATAACATTTTGCATTGTTGCCAAAAGTTCAATTTTGGTTTCATCTGACCAGAGCACCTTCTTCCACATGTTTAGTGTGTCTCCCAGGTGGCTTGTGGCAAACTTTAAACGACACTTTTTATGGATATCTTTAAGAAATGGCTTTCTTCTTGCCACTCTTCCATAAAGGCCAGATTTGTGCAATATATGACTGATTGTTGTCCTATGGACAGAATCTCCCACCTCAGCTGTAGATCTCTGCAGTTCATCCAGAGTGATCATGGGCCTCTTGGCTGCATCTCTGATTCGTCTTCTCCTTGTATGAGCTGAAGGTTTAGAGGGACGGCCAGGTCTTGGTAGATTTGCAGTGGTCTGATACTCCTTCCATTTCAATATTATCGCTTGCACAGTGCTCCTTGGGATGTTTAAAGCTTGGGAAATCTTTTTGTATCCAAATCCGGCTTTAAACTTCTTCACAACAGTATCTCGGACCTGCCTGGTGTGTTCCTTGTTCTTCATGATGCTCTCTGCGCTTTTAACGAACCTCAGACAGTGCAGGTGCATTTATACGGAGACTTGATTACACACAGGTGGATTGTATTTATCATCTTTAGTCATTTAGGTCAACATTGGATCATTCAGAGATCCTCACTGAACTTCTGGAGAGGGTTTGCTGCACTGAAAGTAAAGGGGCTGAATAATTTTGCACGCCCAATTTTTCAGTTTTTGATTTGTTAAAGTTTGAAATATCCAATAAATGTCATTCCACTTCATGATTGTGTCCCACTTGTTGTTGATTCTTCACAAAAAAATAGTTTTATATCTTGATGTTTGAAGCCTGAAATGTGGCAAAAGGTCGCAAAGTTCAAGGGGGCCGAATACTTTCGCGAGGCACTGTACATTTTCCAACCAAGCAGATGCGAAACGAAAGTCAGAAATAGTGATAAAATAAATCACTTAACTTTTGAAGATCTTCATCTCGTTGCAATCACAAGGGTCCCAGCTACATAACAAATGGTCCTTTTGTTCGATAAAGTCCATTATATCCCAAAAAAGTAAGCTTCAATAGCGCGCTTGACTCCATAATCCACCAGTTTCCCTCGTTCAAAATGAATCCCGTAAATTACCAATAAAGTTAAGTCAAACAACATTCCTAATCAATCCTCAGGTACCCTATTATGTAAATAAATGATATAATTTAAGACTGAGAATACCGGAGACCGGAATACACTACAGCCAAAATGGGAGCCACTTAGAAAAACAACAAATTCTAGCTCATTTTTCAAAAAACAAGCCTGAAACCATTTCTAAAGACTGTTGACATCTAGTGGAAGCCCTAGGAACTGCAATCTGGCAGGACTCAGTTTTATATTCCCATTTCCAGCCATTGTAATCAGAGGTGAGCTGAATTATTATTTGTTTGGATGGATTGTCCTCGGGTTTATGCCTGCCATATCAGTTCTGTTATACTCAGACATTATTTTAAGTTTTGGAAACTTCAGAGTTTTCTGTCCAATACTACCAATTACAGTGGGGAGAAAAAGTATTTGATACACTGCAGGTTTTCCTACTTACAAAGCATGTCTGTAATTTTTGTCATAGGTACACTTCAACTGTGAGAAACGGAATCTAAAAAAATCCAGAAAGCCACATTGTATGAATTTTTTTAAAAAGTAATTAATTTGCAATTTATTGCATGACATAAGTATTTGATCACCTACCAACCAGTAACAATTCAGGCTCTCCCAGACCTGTTCTCCACTCATTACCTGTATTAACTACACCTGTTTTGAACTCGTTCCCTGTATAAAAGACACCTGTCCACACTCAAACAGACTCCAACCTCTCCACAATGGCCAAGACCAGAGAGCTGCGGAAGGACATCAGGGCTACAATTGTAGCCCTGCATAAGGCTGGGATGGGCTACAGGACAATAGGCAAGCAGCTTGGTGAGAAGGCAACAACTGTTGGTGCAATTATTAGAAAATGGAAGATGTTCAAGATGACGGTCAGTCACCCTCGGTCTGGGGCTCTATGCAAGATCTCACCTCGTGGGGCATCAATGATCATGAGGAAGGTGCGTGATCAGCCCAGAACTACACGGCAGGACCTGGTCAATAACCTGAAGAGAGCTGGGACCACAGTCTCAAAGAAAACCATTAGTAACACACTAGGCCGTCATGGATTAAAATCCTGCAGCGCACGCAAGGTCCCCCTGCTCAAGCCAGCGCATGTCCAGGCCCATCTGAAGTTTGCCAATGACCATCTGGATGATCCAGAGGAGGAATGGGAGAAGGTCATGTGGTCTGATGAGACAAAAATAGAGCTTTTTGGTCTAAACTCCACTTGCCGTGTTTGGAGGAAGAAGAAGGATGAGTACAACCCCAAGAACACCATCCAACCATGGAGGTGGGAACATCATTCTTTGGGGTTGCTTTTCTGCAAAGGGGACAGGATGACTGCACCATATTGAGGGGAGGATGGATGGGGCCATGTATCGCAAGATCTTGGCCAACAACCTCTTTCCCTCAGTAAGAGCATTGAAGATGGGTCATGGCTGGGTCTTCCAGCATGACAACGACACAAAATACACAGCCAGGGCAACTAAGGAGTGGCTCCGTAAGAAGCATCTCAAGGTCCTGGAGTGGCCTAGCCAGTCTCCAGACCTGAACCCAATAAAAAGTCTTTGGAGGGAGCTGAAAGTCCGTATTGCCCAGCGACAGCCCCGAAACCTGAAGGATCTGGAGAAGGTCTGTATGGAGGAGTGGGCCAAAATCCCTGCTGCAGTGTGTGAACCTGGTCAAGAACTATAGGAAATGTATGATCTCTGTAATTGCAAAAAAAGGTTCCTGTACCAAATATTAAGTTCTGCTTTTCTGATGTATCAAATAGTTAGTGGGGCAAGAAAGTATTTAGTCAGCCACCAATTGTGCAATTTCTCCCACTTAAAAAGATGAGAGGCCTGTCATTTTCATCATAGGTACACTTCAACTATGACAGACAAAATTAGAGAAGAAATCCAGAAAATCACATTGTAGGATTTTTAATGAATTTATTTGCAAATTATGGTGGAAAATAAGTATTTGGTCAAAACAAAGGTTTCTCAATACTTTGTTATATACCCTTTGTTGGCAATGACGGAGGTCAAACGTTTTCTGTAAGTCTTCAGAAGGTTTTCACACACTGTTGCTGGTATTTTGGCCCATTCCTCCATGCAGATCTCTAGAGCAGTGATGTTTTGGGGCTGTTGCTGGGCAACACAGACTTTCTACTCCCTCCAAAGATGTTCTATGGGGTTGAGATCTGGAGACTGGCTAAGCCACTCCAGGACCTTGAAATGCTTCTTACGAAGCCACTCCTTTGTTGCCCGGGCGGTGTGTTTGGGATCATTGTCATGCTGAAAGACCCAGCCACATGTCATCTTCAATGCCCTTGCTGATGGAAGGAGGTTTTCACTCAATCTCACGATACATGGCCTCATTCATTCTTTCCTTTACACGGATCAGTCGTCCTGGTCCCTTTGCAGAAAAACAGCCCCAAAGCATGATGTTTCCACCCCCATGCTTCACAGTAGGTATGGTGTTCTTTGTCCTCCAAACACGACGAGTTGAGTTTTTACCAAAAAGTTCTACTTTGGTTTCATCTGACCATATGACATTCTCCCAATCTTCTTCTGGATCATCCAAATGCTCTCTAGCAAACTTCAGACAGACCTGGACATGTACTGGCTTAAGCAGGGGGACACGTCTGGCACTGCAGGATTTGAGTCCCTGGCGGCGTAGTGCGTTACTGATGGTAGGCTTTGTTACTTTGGTCCCAGCTCTCTGCAGGTCATTCACTAGGTCGCCCCGTGTGGTTCTGGGATTTTTGCTCACCGTTCTTGTGATCATTTTGACCCCACGGGGTGAGATCTTGCGTGGAGCCCCAGATCGAGGGAGATTATCAGTGGTCTTGTATGTCTTCCATTTCCTAATAATTGCTCCCACAGTTGATTTCTTCAAACCAAGATGCTTACCTATTGCAGATTCAGTCTTCCCAGCCTGGTGCAGGTCTAAAATTTTGTTTCTGGTGTCCTTTGACAGCTCTTTGGTCTTGGCCATAGTGGAGTTTGTAGTGTGACTGTTTGCGGTTGTGGACAGGTGTCTTTTATACTGATAACAAGTTCAAACAGGTGCCATTAATACAGGTAATGAGTGGAGGACAGAGGAGCCTCTTATTAAAGAAGTTGTTACAGGTCTGTGAGAGCCAGAAATTTTGCTTGTTTGTAGGTGACCAAATACTTATATTCCACCATAATTTGCAAATAAAATCATTAAATCCTACAATGTGACTTTCTGGGTATTTTTTTTTTACCCCCTCATTTTGTCTGTCATAGTTGAAGTGTACCTATGATAAAAATTACACACCTCTACATGCTTTGTAAGTAGGACAGCCTGCAAAATCGGCAGTGTATCAAATACTTTTTCTCCCCACTGTATATGTATATCCTGGCTTCTGGGCCTGAGTAACTGGCAGTTTACTTTGGGCACCTCATTCATCCAAACTTCCGAAAACTGCTCACTAGCCCGAAGAAGTTAATGAAAGGTTCGGCCCCATCACTCACATGGATCATAAGATGCACACTGTATGTGAAACATGATCCACTGGGCTAATCCCTACTGTACAGTTGGTCAACTAATTCACCCACCCCACTGGTTGTACGGTCAACCTGGTCACCATGATGAAGGACATAAAGGTGTTAATTAATCTTTGTCTTGTTGTTGCAGGGATTGACCTGGAGAACATTGTGTACTACAGAGACAACACACACTACTTTGTGATGACTGCAAAGAAGCAGAGTCTGCTGGACAAGGGGGTCATCATCCATGTGAGTGATGTTTGTTTTGCTCCTTTGTTTTCACTTTCCCCATATGTCAATCCCCCACTCTTCTAATCCCCAACAGTTGAGCTATTCACAGCTGTGCCATTGTGCCCTATCTGCCAGAGGATGCTAAATCTCAGCCCTTTGTTTGAACTGGGAATAAAAGCACAGAACAAGATACATTTGAGAGAGGAAGAGGTGTTGCTGGGTGAGAAGGAATCTGGCACCTGTGTGTGTCTGGTCTCTGAAGGCTCGTTTTCATTTAATTTCTCCTTCAGTGAAGATGGACTCCTCATCCTTCCTGCACTGAATGTGACCTCTGTGTAGTCTTAAACTCTCGTCATAGCACTGCTGCCTTGACTGGTTCAAATTGTCAGTGAGCTCTTGACTTATATTTTAAATTGTACAATAGAAATGTTTGATAAAAGAATATGATGGGGATTTGCATGTGAGGGCGCTGATCCATAACAATAATGTAGTAGACTTGTAATCCCTGTAATTGCTTGCTACCTGAGGTGAAACCTGTCCCTTTGTTGTTGTTTTTTAACCAGCTGCTGAAACAGACTTGTACTACGTAGTTTTTCAAAGTCTGCTTACGTGTTCAGAAATGTTGAACAAAACTATCTAGGGCAACTAAAGTCTTTAGGGCCGGTTGCCATCACCTCAGTCTAATCTACACATGATGATGAAGAGGTAGGTAGGTAGGGCCCTGATGTTTTCCTGACCATATGATCTGACCAGGAGAATCTTAAGCCCCAGTTATAGGCTCCAACTAGGACTTGGTAGAGGTGGTGCTCTGATTCTTTCGGAGCAATACTATTCATTTTCCATCAACCCGCCCTGTTTCTTGGTCCTGCAGGATTACATTGAAACAGAGAAGCTGCTGGGCCAAGACAACGTGAACCAGGAGGCTCTTCTCTCCTACGCCCGCGAGGCGGCCGACTTTGGCACCAACTACCAGCTGCCCTCTCTGGACTACGCCATCAACCACTGCAACCAGCCCGATGTTGCCATGTTCGACTTCACCTGCATGTGCGCCTCAGAGAATGCGGCGCTGTTCAGGGAGAAGTGCGGACATCAGCTACTGGTGGCTCTGGTGGGGGACAGTCTATTGGAGGTGAGGGGGGCTTTACGTCATACTGATGTTGTGGGTGAAATTAATACACATTGTCACACCATAGCAAAATGGAGTTAAACATTTTGCAGCAGAAACCAAAGAAATGCCTTTCTTATTGGACAACTTCAGGTTTCCCCCTCCCTGTTCAGTCTGTTTTCATCCGTATGGTGTGCCGGGATATAGATTACTGTTCATTTAATTTCTCATGCTAGTTAATTCACAAAGCTTTGTCTAAATGCCTCTCAAGTCACAGGAGCCAACAGTAAATGTAGTTTATTGGGATCCCCAATGCTGCCAAGGCAGCAGCTCCTCTTCCTGGGGTCCAAACATGAAAAACAACACAAAGAAAATTAATAATATACTGCGGCAGACCAGGGGGTTGGGTCAAAACGTTTACACAGATCAGACACAGACAGAGTAGAATTAGCTCAGTATCAAAGGTATTTATTAAAAGAACAGGTTTCCCCCAAGAGACCCTCTCAGGGCTACTGTCTTCTGGGCTCCGGGTCTTTCTGTATCTTGTGGGGATTAAAAACTGAACTCTCTCCTGTTACCTCTGATACCGTCCCCAACTATACAGGAGTCCTTTCCTCCCCCAGTCTCTCCCCTGTGTGCTGCTCTTCTTGAGGCTTTATGGGACTTGTACAGCTGGTGAGCAATCAGCCCTTGATTACTCACCAATCCCCAATCAGCCCCAATTAATCCTGGCTGGAGAGCCTGTTGAGACCAGGCACGTCCAGCAGATTGATGGAGCCATCGCCTCGTGATGTCTTCTCCGTCAGTCACCAGGCCTCTGAGTCTCCCCCTGGTGGCTGACCTGCTGCACGCCCCCCCCCCCCCCGCACTAGCTCTGTCGTGGAAAGGAACTGTCATCAGTGCGAGGTATGTCGCCCGTCTCGATAGGGCATCCGTGTTTCATGCATCCGCGATTCCATGCTTCGCACCTAACCTGTGCACAACAGAAAAAGAGAGGTGTTGAAGGGACAAGAACCACCTGGTGACCGGATCGTTTGTCCCTTCCCCTGGCCATCCAGACCAGGGGTGCATGGTCCGTGACCAGTGTGAAGTGGGTACCTAACAGGTAATACTTGAGTGTCTAGCGCCCACTTCACCGCTAGACACTCTTTCTCAACAATATAGTATTTTTTTTCTCTCTGGGTATCAGCTTTCGGCTGATGTACACGGTGGGGAGGAGCACAACATGTATCTGGGACAGAACGGCCTCTAGTCCCACTTCATGCCTCCGTCTGGGCCAACATCGGCAGCTGGAAATCGGGCAATACGAGAATCGGATGGGAGCAAAGCGCGTCCTTCAGGCGGCTGCACGCCGCTTCTTTCTCGTCCGTCCATTTCACTGTTTTCGGGAGGCGGGCCCTGGTTAGATCATTGAGAGGGAAGCTATAGCCGCAAAGTTGGGGATAAACCGGCTATAGTATCCTGCCAGTCCCAGGAAGGACTTGACCTGTGTCTGGTCAGGTGCTCTTTCCAACCTTGCCTGTGGATGAGGATATCATCCAAATGGGTGAAGAACTTTGTTCATCAGTCTCTGGAATGTGGGCAGGGCTACGTGGTGACCGAACGGGAGCACCTGGTACTGATACAATCTGTCTGGTGTTGAAAACGCCGTCTTCTCCCGGGATGAGGCTGCCAACGGTACCTGCGAAGATCCTTTGGTCTTCAACGACCCAAATCCTCAACATAACTTCCACTTCCTGTTTCACGGCCTTCCTTTGTGCCTCCGGAATCCGATATGGCCTCTTTCGTACTGTTTCCCCGGGCCGGGTATGGATGTGGTGTTCAATGAGGGTCGTGCGGCCCGGATTCTCTGAGAATGTTCCGATCGACAAGCTCCCTGAGCTCTTGCTTCTGGGCCAGGTCGAGGTCCTCATTGCTCGGGACCACCACTGGTGTCCTGGCTCCCGACCATAACATGGCCAAGGCTGTCCTCTTGTGCCATTTCTTCAACAGGTTCACGTGTAAATCTGGTTTCCATCACCCGGGCTGCCACACGCGGTAATTGATAGGTCCCAGCTTCTCGATCACCTCTCATGGCCCGTGCCTTGTTGCCAGGAACTTACTTTTGGCCATGGGGATCAAGACCAACACCCTGTCTCCCACTTGGAGTTCTCGGGGCTGGGCTCCCCGATTGCCCAATGCGCCCAAGCCTACATTCTCCATATGTTCCCTCACGACTGGCCATATGGCTGTCATCCGCTCCCTCATTGTCTCCACGTGCTCTACCACGCTGCGTAAGGGGGTCAGTCGGGCTTCCCACACCTCCTTGGTGAGGTCCAGTAGGCCGTGTGGCCTCTTCCTGTAGAGGAGTTTGAAAAGGGAAAAACCCATGGAGGACTGGGGTACTGCTTGGATTGAGAACATTAGGTGGAGTAGTAGCTGGTCCCAGTTCTTCCCATCCTGCTCGATGACCGTCCTCACAGCATTTACTTGAGCGTTTAAAAAAAAAAAGTATTTTAAATCGCTCGACAAGCCCATCCGTCTGCGGGTGAAAGGAGGTCCAGATCTGCTTGTGTGCTTTCCTGCAGATCATCTTTCATTAGGCAGGACAAACTCCGTACCTTGGTCTGTCAGGATTGCATTCCGGATGCCCACCCAGCTAAAGAAGTGGAACAGCTCCCGAGAGATTCCCTTGGCCACCGCCACCAATAGGAGAATGGCCTCGGGATACCGCGTGGCATAGTCTACGATTTAACAGGATGTACCAGTGTCCTCGTGCTGTATTTACCAGGGGTCCCACTATGTCCATGACGATGCATTCAAAGGGAACCCTGATGATCGGTAGGGGGACCCGTGGGTTTCGGAAGTATGCCTTTGGGGCAGGCATTTGGCGCTCCGGGCAGCTGCGACAGCACTCTTCCACGGCCCTCCTCATCCCGGGCCAGTGGAATCGGGTGGTGATCTGTTCCCGGGTCTTCTCCATTCCCATGTGCGCCCCCAACAGGTGAGTGTGGGCCAGCTGAAGAACAGTTCCCACATACCGTCGGGGCAGCAACAATGCCTCTCAAAGTTCCCCCTGTTGGCCCGACACCTGATACAAAAGGTTATTCTTGATTTGGAAATGGGGGGGATATCGCCAGTCACTCACCCCCGGAAGTAGCTGTCCATCTACCGCTATCACTTGGGCTGCGGCAGCTTTCAAGTTAGGGTCCTCCCACTGGGCCATCCCAAATTGGCCCCCAGGGGGTGTCTTGACTGGCCCCTCGATCGTTCGGTCTCCCGGTTCAGCAGGCTCGTGGTTACGAGGGTAAACATGCTTCTGCCATTGTAATAGAGCTTCTGTGTCATGTCCATCAACCTTCACCGGGACCATGGGTGCAGTTGACTCGTGATGTAGTTCACTCCGTGACCCACCTCACTTCCTGGACTTGCTGATGGGATCGACTCCTCTGAAGCCGGGAAATTCCAGGCCATGTGCCACACTCAAAACACCTCCTTTGGTCTTTATCTACCTGTGGTTGTTCGTGGCGGGTCGGCCCGAACCCAGCCATCTCTTTGCGGTCCTTTGGCACTGCCGACTGTCGGTTCGGGGTACCCAGCAGTGGGGCTGTTCTTCCGACTCCTTGAATAGGTTGCCGACTTGCCCGGCTCCCACTTAGCAGGGCCTGAGTGTTCTGATGCATCTCCACTGCTTCCAGGAGGCCCTCCAAGGTCTGGGGCGTGCATAGACTCGCTGCCCTCTTCATGTCGTGGGGTAGTGCCCGTTGGATGCAATCCTGGACCACTTTGTCTAGGATGGAGGAGGTGGGTACGTCGGTTAGGAGCCATCCCCTGGTGATGCCAGCAGACTGGCCCACTTCTGCCTCGGCCATCCTTCCAGTAGTGCTGTCTGTTCAAATGTACAGAAGTAGGTTTCAATGTCATCTTCTGTTAGCTGACCTGCTCTACACCACAATACATACATAATATTCTGCCTCTCCCTCAAGCTTCAGAAACGCGAGATGGCTCCAGCCCTATGAGCTGTTCCGGCCAACTACCTACATAATACAATAGGTAATACATTGCAATTTGTTTAATTTCTTAATTAATCTTTATTTAACCAGGTAAGCTAGTTGAACAAGTTCTCATTTACAACTGCGACCTGGCCAAGATAAAGAAAAGCAGTGCGACACAATTAACAACAGTTACACATGGAATAAACAAGCGTACAGTCAATAACACAATAGAAAAAAGTCTATATACAGTGGGTGCAAATGGTGAGGTACGGCAAAAAATAGGCCATAGTAGTGAAGAAATTAGTTTAGCAAATTAACACTGGAGTGATGGAAGAGCAGATGATGATGTGCAAGTGGAAATACTGTTGTGCAAAAGATTATAAAAGTAAATAAAATATGAGGTAGGTAGATTGGGTGGGCTATTTACAGATTGGCTATGTACAGCTGCAGCAAATGGTTTACTGCTCAGATAGCTGATGGTTAAAGTTGGTGAAAGATGTCTTCAGTGATTTTTTTTTTTGTTGTTTTTTTTTTTTTCAATTTGTTCCAGTCATTGGCAGCAGAGAACTGGAAGGAAAGGTGACCAAAGGAGGTGTTTGCTTTGGGGATTACCAGTGAGATATAACTGCTGGAGCGTGTGCTATGGGTGGGTGTTATCATGTCTGGTGAGCTGAGATAAGGCAGAGCTTTACCTAGCATAGACTTATAGATGACCTGGAACCAGTGGGTCTGGCGATGAATATGTAGCGAGGGCCAGTCGACTAGAGCATACAGGACGCAGTGGTGGGTGGTACAGTGGGTCAAAAGTATTTAGTCAGCAACCAATTGTGCAAGTTCTCCCACTTAAAAAGATGAGAGGCCTGTACTTTTCATCATGGGTACACAAATTTATTTGCAAATTATGGTGGAAAATAAGTATTTGGTCACCTACAAACAAGCAAGATTTCTGGCTCTCACAGACCTGTAACTTCTTCTTTAAGAGGCTCCTCTGTCCTCCACTCGTTACCTGTATTAATGGCACCTGTTTGAACTTGTTATCAATATAAGACACCTGTCCACAACCTCAAATAGTCACACTCCAAACTCCACTATGGCCAAGACCAAAGAGCTGTCAAAGGACACCAGAAACAAAATTGTAGACCTGCACCAGGCTGGGAAGCAACTTGGTTTGAAGAAATCAACTGTGGGAGCAATTATTAGGAAATGGAAGACATACAAGACCACTGATAATCTCCCTCGATCTGGGGCTCCACGCAAGATCTCACCCCGTGGGGTCAAAATGATCACAAGAACGGTGAGCAAAAATCCCAGAACCACACGGGGGACCTAGTGAATGACCTGCAGAGAGCTGGAACCAAAGTAACAAAGCCTGCAATCAGTAACACACTACGCCGCCAGGGACTCAAATCCTGAAGTACCAGACGTGTCCCCCTGCTTAAGCCAGTACATGTCCAGGCCCGTCTGAAGTTTTCTAGAGAGCATTTGGATGATCCAGAAGAAGATTGGGAGAATGTCATATGGTCAGATGAAACCAAAGTAGAACTTTTTGGTAAACTCAACTGTTGTGTTTGGAGGACAAAGAATTGCTGAGTTGCATCCAAAGAACACCATACCTACTGTGAAGCTTGGGGGTGGAAACATCATGCTTTGGGGCTGTTTTTCTGCAAAGGGACCAGGACGACTGATCCGTGTAAAGGAAAGAATGAATGGGGCCATGTATCGTGAGATTGAGTGAACCTCCTTTCATCAGCAAGGGCATTGAAGATAAAAATGTTGCTGGGTCTTTCAGCATGACAATGATCCCAAACACACAGCCCGGGCAACGAAGGAGTGGCTTCATAAGAAGCATTTCAAGGTCCTGGAGTGGCCTAGCCCATCTCCAGATCTCAACCCCATAGAAAATCTTTGGAGGGAGTTGAAAGTCCGTGTTGCCCAGCGACAGGTCTGAGATCCAGATTTCTTATTGGTTGGTAGGTGATCAAATACTTATGTCATGCAATAAAATGCAAATTAATGACTTAAAATCATATAATGTGATTTTCTGGATTCGGCCCGAGAATTGAACCCTGTGTTACTTCCCCCCCAGTGAGAGACTTATTTTTTGTAGAGATTCATTTTTAAAATTAGAAGCTCGAACTGTTTGGGCATAGACCTGGAAGGTATGACAGAACTCTGCAGGCTATCTCTGCAGTAGATTACAACTCCTCCCTCTGGCAGTTCTATCTTGATGGAAAATGTTGTAGTTGCAGATGGAAATCTCAATTTTTGGTGGCCTTCCTGAGCCAGGATTCAGACACGGCAAGGACATCAGGGTTGGCGGAGTGTGCTAAAGCAGTGAGTAAAACAAACTTGGCGAGGAGGCTTCTGATTTTAACATGTATGAAACCAAGGCTTTTTCGGTTACAAAATTCAACAAATGAGTGCCTAGGAACACACAGGGCCTGGGTTAACCTCCACATCACCCGAGGAACAGAGGAGGGTACGGCTAACGGCTATCAAAACTGGTTGTCTAGTGCGTTGGGGACAGAGAATAAAAGGAGCAGATTTCTGGGCGTGGTAGAATAGATTCAGGGTGTAATGTACAGACGGTACGGGTACAGTGGATTTAAACCCAGGCACTGAGTGTTAAGAGGTTGCATCTCTGGAAGGGTTAGTTATGCTGGGTGAGGTCACATGTGTGGGAGGTGGGACAAAGGAGGTATCTAAGGCATGTTGAGTGGGACTAGGGGCTCCGCAGTAAACTACGACAACTATCCTAAACAGTGTACAAGGCATATTGACATTTGAGAGAGACAAAGCGAGGCATAAAGCAATCACAGGTGTTGATTGGGAGAGCTAGCTAAGGCAACCCCTAATCAGTGAAGACAACAACCGGTACAATGGTGATGAATGGGCAGAGACCATACAAAACATGTAAAAAATGGCAGTCCCCCCCCCCCCACCTGTCTGGTCGACTGAGATGTCAAGGAGCAACTCCTTAACATTGACACGGCTCATGGTACGCAACAAAAAGGTGATGATAGGTGGTGATAATAAATATATTTTTGTTATTCCTTAACTGAGGAAATGTAAATACAATTAACAGTGGTGTGTAGTCAGTACTCCATGTAAGTGTGTGGTTGCGTGCATAAATGTGATAATGAGGGGTGTTGAAAGGAGCCAAAGCAAACAACAAAAAACTAACAGTTTGTCTGCATGGAGAGAGTCTCCTCAATGAATGGGGAAGAGGTGTATTTATCTCGGACATACCCGGGCCCAGGTGTGTCCCATATCGCTGACGACCCTCCCAGCTCCGCTTCCTAATAAGGAAAACAAGAGTCAAGAAAAATAATACGGCAGACAGAGTGGGAGGGTCATCACATGGACAGACCTCTAACCCATTTCAGCAACCGAGTCTGTTTTGACCATGACAGCTTACTCTTTTTTTTTTCTTTTTTTAACTTTTTTATTTAACTAGGCAAGTCGGTTAAAAACAAATTCTTATTTTCAATGCCTGCCTAGGAACGGGGCAGAACAACAGATGTGTACCTCAATAACCACGTCATTCAATATTACATCCTAAATTAGGCTTAGCATTGAGTGAGTTTTTGGGAAAAATCAATGTTTTTAGTTTTTTATATATATTTAGCACCAGCCTATTGCTAGTTACCCATTCTAAAACTGACTGAAGCTCTGTTAAGTGTTAGTTATTTATTTTATTGTCGTAGCTGACATGTTTACTTTTGAGTCGTTAGCGTTCATTGAAACACAAGCTTTATTCAAGGACATTGGAAAGTCATTAGTAATAACAGAAAACAATTGCCCAAGCCGGCTGCCCTGTGGTACACTACAGAAAACCCTCTGTGTTCTATTCGATCGGTAAATCTCAATCCATAAGGCAGATGATGCAAATCCATAACACAAGTAATTTTTTTCCAGCAATGGTTTATGATCAATGATATCAAAAGCTGCACTGACGTCTAACAAAACAGCTCCCAAAATATTCTTACTATCAATTTCTTTCAGCCAATCATCAGTCATTTGTGTCAGTGTTGAGTGCCCTTCCCTATAAGCATGCTGAAAGTCCATTGTAAAGTAACTTTTTGATCAAGCACGATTATTTTCAAAACGTTTGCTAAGCCCTGGTAACAGGCTGATTGGTCAGCTATTTGAACCATTAAAGGGTGCTCTGCCATTCTTGGGCAGCGGAATGACCTTTGCCTCCCTCCAGGTCTGAGTTCACACACCGTCTTCTAGGCTTAAATTGAACATGTGGCAAACCGGAGTCACAATGTATTCTGCTACCAACCTCACTAATTTAGCATCCAGGTTGTTAGTACCAGGTGGCTTGTCACCTCTTCTTACAGTAGATCAGATGAGGATTTTTCTTCCCACACATATTCCCTATAGGCAGTTTGAGAACATTCCTAGCTTGCTTGATGTCGCTGAACAATCCGTGTGTCCTGCTTTGTATGCGTGTAGTGTGTTGACCCATGTTCTCTCTGTCTATAGCCCTTCTGGCCCACGGGGACAGGCTGTGCTAGAGGGTTCCTGGCTGCCTTTGACACGGTGTGGATGGTGAGGGGCTGGGCGCAGGGCAAGACTCATCTGGAGATCCTGGCAGAAAGGTACAGTAGGCTGGAGATGTTTACATATGAGATTCTAATGACGGCTTCCTGTGTGGCGCCGCGGTCACTACAGACCCGGGTTAGATCCCAGGCTGTGTCACAGCTGGCCGTGACCGGGAGACCCATGAGGCGGCGCACAATTGGCCCAGCGTCGTCCGGGTTAGGGGAGGGTTTAGCCGGCCGTGATTTCCTTGTCCCATCATGCTCTAGCGACTCCTTGTGGCTGACTTCGGCCGCCTGCGGGGCTGACTTCGGCCGCCTGCTGGACAGTCTTTCCTCCATGTTGGTGCGGCTGGCTTCCGGGTTAAGTGAGCAGTGTCAAGAAGTAGGATCGACCTTCGCCTCTTCCGAGTCGTAAGGGAGTTGCAGCGATGGGACAAGACTTACTTCCAATAGGATATCACGAGATTGGGGAGAAAAAGGGGTAAATGTAAAAAATAAAAAAAATAGATTATATTGACATTTTCTTAATCCAGGTTAGAGACCGGTTCCAGTCACTTTGGAAAAAATTGCTGTCAGGTGTCTACATTCAAATTATGATTAGATCCATATTGCTACATGTTAGAAACATTTGGTTATCCTATTAGTGGAAGTGATGGTGATTTTGTGTTTGTCCCACAGTATGACAGGTAATCTGTTGCTCTGGTTTTAACAGAAAATGAATGATTTCATCTCATGACATGTTTGTAGGGAAGGCCTCTACAGGCTATTACCCCAAACAACGACAGAGAACATCTCAAAGAACTTTGATCAGTACACCATAGACCCGGTAACACGGTACCCCAACCTCAACTCCAGCTGTGTCAAGCCACATCAGGTTCGTCTGAGATGGAGAATACCTTACATTTTAAACAGATACATTGTGTTGTCCTATTTACAGTGTATTCAGAACCCCTGACTTTCCACATTCTGTTATGTTACAGCCTTATTCTAAAATGGATTAAATCCCCTCCCTCCCCCCTCATTAATCTACACAGAATACCCCATAAAGAAAACATTTTTTAGAAATGTTTGCTTATTTATTTTTAAACAAACCTTATTTACATAAGTATTAAAACCCTTTGCTACGACTTTAAATTTAGCTTCGGTGCATCCTGTTTCCATTGAACATCCTTGATGTTTTTACATTTGATTGGTGTCCACCTGTGGTAAATTCAATTGTTTGGACATGATTTGGTAAGGAAAGGCACACGGTTTATGCTCTGACATGCACTGTCAACTAAGTCATGAGGTCGAAGAATTGTCTGTAGAGCTCGGAGACAGGATTATGTCGCAGCACAGATCTGGGGAAGGATACAAAAAAAATATGCAGCATTGAAGGTCCCCAAGAACACAGTGGCTTCATTAATCTTAAATGGAAGAAGTTTGGAACCATCAAGACTCTACCAAGAGCTGTCCGCCCTGCCAAACTGAGCAATCGGGGGAGTAGGGCCTTGGTCAGGGAGGCGACCAGGAACCTGCGGGTCACTGACAGTGCTCCAGAGTTCCTTAGTGGAGATGGTTGTCCTTTTGGAAGGTTCTTCCATCTCTGCAGCACGCCACCAATCAGGCCTTTGTGGTAGTGGCCAGATGAAAGCCGCTTCTCAGACACTTAAAGAAACAAGATTCTCTGGTCTGATGAAACCAAGATTGTACTATTTGGCCTGAATGCCAAACATCACGTCTGGCACCATCCCTAAGGTGAAGCATGGTGGTGTTAGCATCATGCGGTTGGGATGTTTTTCAGCGGTACGGACTGGGAGACTAGTCAGGATTGAGGGAAGGGAGACTAGTCAGGATTGAGGGAGAGATGACCAGAGCAAATTACAGACCGGTCCTTGATGAAATCCTGCTCCAGAGGGTTCAGGACCTCAGACTGGGGCGCCGGTTTACCTTTGTCCAGGACAATGACCCCAAGCACACAGCCAAGCAACGCAGGAGTGGCTTCGGGACAAGTCTCTGAATGTCGTTGAGTGGCCCAGCCAGAGCCTGAATTGAACCCGATCTAACATCTCTGTAGCGACCTGAAAATAGCTGTGCAGCAACGCTCCCCATCCAACCTGACAGAGCTTGAGAGGATCTGCAAGAAGAATGTGGAGAAACTCACCAAATACAGGTATGCAAAGCTTGAACCGTCATACCCAAGAAGACTCGAGGCTGTAATCGCTGCCAAAGGGGCTTCAGCAAAGTACTGAGTAAAGAGTTTGAATACTTATCGAAATGTGGTATTTCTGTTTTTTTTATTTTGAATAAGTTTGCAATCATTTCTAAACCGGTTT
The DNA here is from genome assembly GCF_036934945.1 of Oncorhynchus masou masou. NCBI lineage: Eukaryota > Metazoa > Chordata > Actinopteri > Salmoniformes > Salmonidae > Oncorhynchus > Oncorhynchus masou. Next base: position 57,411,265 of record NC_088242.1, read on the forward strand.
TGTCATTATGGGGTATATAGATTGCAAAATTTTAGTATAAGACTAAAGTAACAAATTCAAGGGGTCTGAATACTTTCTGAATGCACTGTAGAAAAGTTGACAATTAACCCATTCATATCCATTGCAGAAATGTTATTTATTTTAGTCTAGTTTATTTTATTATTGTTCTCTGCTTCCTAATGGACAAATCTGAAGACATTTTTAAATCAGCCAAAACATTTGTCTACAGTGAGTTTTTTTATATTGTACTATATTTAGTCTTTGGATACATGGGGTTACTGTTGTTGTTTTTTACACATTTCATGAATCAAGTGGCAGGTTCATTAAATACAGTTGAAGTCAGAAGTTTACATACACCTTAGCCAAGTACATTTAAACTCAGTTTTTCACAATTCCTGACATTTAATCCTAGTCAACATTCCATGTCTTAGGTCAGTTAGGATCACCACTTTATTTTAAGAATGTCAGAATAATAGTAGAGTGATTTATTTCAGCTTTTTTTCTTTCATCACATTCCCAGTGGGTCAGAAGTTTACATACACTCAATTAGTATTTGGTAGCATTTCCTTTAAATTGTTTAACTTGGGTCAAACGTTTCGGGTAGCCTTCCACAAGCTTCCCACAATAAGTTGGGTGCATTTTGGCCCATTCCTCCTGACAAATATGGTGTAACTGGGTCAGGTTTGTAGGCCGCCTTGCTCACACGCCTTTCAGTTCCGCCCACAAATTTTCTATAGGATTGAGGTCAGGGCTTTGTGATGGCCACTCCAATACCTTGATTTTGTTATCCTTAAGCCATTTTGCCACAACTTTGGAAGTATGCTTGGGTTCATTGTCCATTTGGAGACCCATTTGTGACCAAGCTTTAACTTCCTGACTGATGTCTTGAGATGTTGCTTCAATATATCCACATAATTTTCCTTCCTCATGAAGCCATCTATTTAGTGCAGTGCACCAGTCCCTCCTGCAGCAAAGCACCCCCACAACATGATGCTGCCACTCCCGTGTTTCACGGTTGGGATGGTGTTCTTGAGCTTGCAAGCTTCCCCCTTTTTCCTCCAAACATAACGATGGACATTATGGCCAAACAGTTCTATTTTTGTTTCATCAGACCAGAGGACATTTCTTCAAAAGGTACGATCTTTGTCCCCATGTGCAATTGCAAACCGTAGTCTGGCATTTTTATGGCGGTTTTGGAGCAGTGGCTTCTTCCTTGCTGAGCGGCCTTTCAGGTTATGTTGATATTGGACTCGTTTTACTTTGGATGTAGTGACTTTTGTACCTGTTTCCTCTAGCATCTTCACAAGGTCCTTTGCTGTTGTTCTGTAATTGATTTGCACTTTTCGCACCAAAGTACGTTCATCTCTAGGAGACAGAACGCGTCTCCTTCCTGAGCAGTATGGCGGCTGCGTGGTCCCATGGTGTTTATACTTGCGTACTATTGTTTGTACAGATGAATGTGGTACCTTCAGGCGTTTGGAAATTGCTCCCAAGGATGAGCCAGACTTGTGGAGGTCTACAATTCTTTTCTGAGGTCTTGGAATTTTCCAAGCTCATTAAAGGCACAGTCAACTTAGTGTATGTAAACTTCTGACCCACTGGAATTGTGATTAGTGTAATCTGTCTGGAAACAATTGTTGGAAAAATTACTTTTGGCATGCACAAAGTACATGTCCTAACTGACTTTCCAAAACTATAGTTTGATAACAAGACATTTGTGGAGTGGTTGAAAAACAAGTTTTAATGACTCCAACCTAAGTGTATGTAAACTTCCGACTCCAACTGTAGTAACTGTCAGGTACAGTCTCCACGACAACGGTGAAGAGGCGACTCCGGGATGCTGTTGACGTTGAGACTGGTGTTTTGCGGATGCTATTTAATGAAGCTTCCAGTTGAGGACTTGTGAGGCGTCTTTCTCAAGCTCAACACTAATGTACTTGTCCTCTTGCTCAGTTGTGCACCGAGGCCTCCCACTCCTCTTTCTGCTTAGAGCCAGTTTGCTCTGTTCTGTGAAGGGAGTTGTACACAGCGTTATACGAGATCTTCAGTTTCTTGGCAATTTCTCGCATGGAATAGCCTTCATTTTTCAGAACAAGAATAGATTGACGATTTTCACAAGTTCTTTATTTCTGGCCATTTTCAGCCTGTAATCAAATTCACAAATGCTGACGCTCCAGATACACAACAAGTCTAAAGAAGGTTCGTTTTTTTAAAATGTATTGCTGCTTTAATCAGCACCACAGTTTTCAGCTGTGCTAACATAATTGCAAAAGGGTTTTCTAATGATCAATTAATAAACTTGGATTAGCTAACACAATGTGCCGTTGGAACACAGGAGTGATGGTTGCTGATAATGGGCCTCTGTACGCCTATGTAGATATTCCATAAAAATCTGCTGTTTCCAGCTACAATAGTCATTTACAACATTAACAATGGCCACACTGTTTCTGATCAATTGATGTTATTTTAATGGACAAAAAATGTGCTTTTTCCAAAACAAGGACATTTCTAAGTGACCCCAAGCTTTTGAACAGTATGTGTGTGTACACAAACACACACATACTGTTCAAAAGCACACTACAGAATATATCCCTATTTGGTAAAAGACCAAGTCCATATTATGGCAAGAACGGCTCAAATAAGCAAAGAGAAACGACGTTCTTTCATTATTTGAAGACGTGAAGGTCAGACAATGTAGAAATGTAAAGAACTTAAAGTGCAGCCTCAAAAACCATCAAGCGCTATGATGAAAGTGGCTCTCAAAAGGACCACCACAGGAATGGAAGACCCAGAGTTACCTCTGCTGCAGAAGATAAGTTCATTTAGAGTTACCAGCCTCAGAAATTACAGCCCAAATAAATGCTTCAGAGTTCAAATAAGACACATCTCCACATCAACTGTTCAGAGGAGACTGAGAATCAGGCTTCATGTCGAATTTCTGCAAAGAAACCACTACTAAGGGACACCAACAAGAAGAGATTTGCTTGGGCCAAGAAACACAAGCAATGGACATTTGACCGGTGGAAATTTGTCCTTTGGTCTTGACTTTGGTCTTATAGATTCTTGATTCCAACCGCTGTGTGGGTGAACGGATGATCTCTGCATGTGTTTCTTAACGTAAATCATTGAGGTGGTGTGGGGGTGCTTTGCTGGTGACACTGTCAGGATTTTTATTTTTTTAAATATTTTGTATTCAAGGCACACTTGACCAGCATGGCTACCACAGCATTCTGCAGCCATCCCACCTGGTTTGAGCTTAGTCCCACTATCATTTGTTTTTCAGCAGGACAATGACCCAACACACCTCCAGGATGCGTAAGGGCTATTTTACCATGAGTGGAGGGATGGAGTGCTGCATCAGATGACCTGGCCTCCACAGTCCCCCGACCTCAACCAAATTGATATGAGTTGGACCGCAAAATGAAGGAAAAGCAGCCAACAAGTGCTCAGCATATGTGGGAACTCCTTCAAGACTGTTGGAAAATGTCTCCTCATGAAGCTGTTTGAGCGAATGCCAAGAGTGTGCAAAGCTGTCATCAAGGCAAACGGTGACTACTTTGAAGAATCTCAAATATGCAATATTTTGATTAGTTTAACACTTTTTGGCTTACTACATGATTCCATATGTGTTATTTCATAGTTCTGATGTCTTCAATATTCTACAATGTAGAAAATAGTAAAAATAAATAACCCTTGAATGAGTAGGTGTTCTAAATCGTTTGACTGGTACTGTATATATGGAAACAAGATTGAGTGGATGAAATCCTCTCGCTCATGTATTCTGACGTTGATTCCAGAGGCAGTTTGGAACTCGGTAGTGAGTGTTGCAATGGAGGACAGCTGGTTTGATGCATTACGCGCTTCAGGACTCGTTCTGTGAGCTTGTGTTGCCTACCACTTCGCGGCTGAGCTGTTGTTGCTCCATGACGTTTCCACTTCACAAAAACAACATTACTTAGTCCCCTTGGGCAGAAATTCTAACATATGAACTCTGACATACGAATGACCATCAGCAGCATCAGAGCTGGAGAAGCCTAATTACTGCCTTCATGACTCGTGACCACCGGTAATACGGTCACAGCAACAGCCCTAGGTATATACACGCACATCATCTGGACCATTGGTGTCCAATGGATAACCCCATGTGTCCAAAGGTATAGTAGGATGCAGAAATGGCTATAGTTCACAAACAGTGAGTTTATTTTGAACAGGTCAAATAACAATACTATATGCTGGTGTCAACACATTGCATTCATTTACACCAAACAGAATTTGTTCTGTGGTGATTATTTTCATATTTTACTAAATATAATACAGGGATGTGAATGGGTTAACTTGCTTAACATGTATTGACATTGGTATGCTAAAGAACCGGTTTCACAAAGCAGGTAATTCGAGTTTTAATATTCTAATATACTTCTCATGCCTCTCTCTCACAGGTGCGTCACCTGTTCATAGACGGGAAGCAGGACTCCTGTCCTCTGGAGCGGGGTGGACCCACACGTAGTTCTGTCAATCTCTCTAGACGAGGTCAGTCTTCACAAACACAAACTGACCACAGTCTGAGACTAGTCATTTCTCAGGCCTGTCATCTCAATTACTAACCTGATGCATCATCCTCTAATTATATTAGACAAGCTCAGACATAGACACCCATGTAGGCCAGGACATAGAAATGCAATTACGTCTGCAGGTCCACCCATTATGGATCATTGACTTGAATGGGAATGTCTGTTCTAGAAATTGTATTTCTACAGGCCAGGAGCTGAACGAGACGGTTTGGATTAGTCAGACGTGCAAGCATTATGGATTAGTAGCTCCTTGTGATGTACTATTAGTAATCTGATCTGTGTTTGTCCCATAAACTTGCCTCACCTGAGAGTGAATAAAAGGGCTCATCACAGTTACACCCACTTGAAACAATGACTGCGGTCACATTACATGAAGCAGGGTCAGACATGCCCAACAAAAGCGTGTGTTGGCCTACACTCCCATACCCTCATACTACTTTTAAAAAGGTATCCATGAAGACATATTACACTACAGGGATGTGTTGTATTCTCTAGCCACTGTAGCCAGGTGTATTTATCTTTCTGTGTTTTTATTTGGTGATGATGGCGTGATTGGATGACTGACTGGTTGGCCCCTCTTCTCCCACAGAGTCGGACATCCGGCCCAGCCGCCTCCTCACCTGGTGTCAGAAGCAGACACAGGGGTACAGGGGTGTGGACGTCACCAACCTCACCTCTTCCTGGAAGAGTGGCCTAGCACTCTGTGCTCTTATACACCGCCTCCGGCCAGACCTCATGTGAGAGCATGCACATGTACAGCGCCTTCAGAAAGTATTAATACCCCTTGACTTGTTCCACATTTTGTCATGTTCCAGCCTGAATTCAAAATTGATTTAAATAGATTTTTCCCTCACCCATCTAAACACAATACTCTATAATGGCAAAGTAAAAACATGTTTTTAGAAATGTTAGCAAATTCATTGAAAATTAAATACAGCAATATCTCATAAGTATACACATGCCTGAGTCGATACTTTGTAGAAGTACCTTTAGCAGTGATTACAGCTGTGGTTCTCTCTGGGTAAGTCAGCTTTCAACATCTGGATTGTGCAACATTTGCCCATTTTTATTATTTTCAAAATTCTTCAAGCTCTGTCAAATTAGTTGATCATTGCTAGACAACTATTTTCAGGTTTTGCCGTAGATTTAACTCCAAACAGTAACTCGGCCACTCAGGAATATTCACTGTCTTCTTGGTAAGCAACGCCGGTGTATATTTGGCCTTGTGTTTTAGGTTATTGTCCTGCTGAAAGGTGACTTCATCTCCTAGTGTCTGGTGGAAAGCAGAATTAACCAGATTTTCTTATAGGATGTTTGCCTCCATTCTGATATTTATTCATTTTTTTTCCCTGGAAAAACTCCCCAGTCCTTAACGATGACAAGCATACCGATAACATCATGCAGCCACCACTATGCTTGAAAATATGGAGCGTGGTACTCAGTAATGTATTGGATTTTCCCCAAACATATAACACTTTGTGTTCGGGACAAAGTTATTTGCTTTGCACTATTACTTTAGTCATCAGAATATTGTTGTTCTGTACAGCAAGGGTGTCAAACCCATTCTATGGATTTTATTTAATGTTGATTTATTAGGATCCCCGTTAGCCGAAGGCCAATGGCGTCAGCTAGTCTTACTGGGGTCCCAACACAGCAAAAAATACAATACAGACAAAATACTTTACGATTTACATACGTTTTAAAAACATTAACATGTAGTGTGTTTGTGCATCTATCAGTTACACATGCATGTCAGTATATACACACACAAGTAGGTCACATGGGGGAGAGGTATTGTGCCGTGAGGTGTTGCATTATTTTGTTTTTTTTTAACCAGGTTTGCTGTTCACCTCCGCTATATAAGATGTAAGGGAGTTCCATGCACTCATGGCTCTGTATAATACTCTGTTTCCTTGAATTCGTTCTGGACCTGGGGACTGTGAAAAGACCCCTGGTTGTATGTCTGGCGGGGTGGGTGTGTGTCAGTGCTGTGTGTCAGTTGAATATGCAAACAATTTGGAATTTCCAACACATTTTCACTTCTTGTTTTTATAAGAAACAGTCAGTCTTTCCTCAACTCTTAGCCAAGAGAGACTGGCATGCGTATTTATTATTATTAGACCTCTGATTACAATGAAGAGCAACACATGCGGCTCTGTTCTGCGCCAGCTACAGCTTAACTAGGTCTTTCTTTGCAGTACTTGACCATACGACTGGACAATAATCAAGATAAGATCAAATTTGAGCCTGCAGAACTTGCTTTGTGGAGTGTGGTGTCAAAAAAGCAGAGCATCTCTTTATTACTACCCATCTTTACAACCATTTGAATCTGTTTGGACCATGACAGTTTACAATCAAAGGTAACTTCAAGAAATGTAGGTTCATCGACTTGTTCAACAGTCACACAATTCATTAACAGATTCTGCTATGGTGTGGAATGTAGGAAATTATGTGTATCAAATATAATGCTCTTAGTTTGAGATGTTGAGGACCAGTTTATTACTGGCCACCCATTCCAAAACAGACCAACTCTTTGTTAACTTCTCTGAACCACCCATCCTGGATCCGGTATAATTGTCATCAGCAACGCTGAATAGCATAGCGCCACAGTCAAATAAAACTAAGTACACTTAGCATCAGGTAACTTGGTCACGAAAATCAGAAAAGCAATCAAATTAATCGTTTACCTTTGAAGATCTTCAGATGTTTTCACTCACGAGACTCCCAGTTAGACAACAAATGTTCCTTTTGTTCCATAAAGATATTTTTTATATCCAAACACCTCCGTTAGTTTGGTGCGTTATGCCCAGGAATCCACCGGAAAGAGGTCACGACAACGCAGACAAAAATTCAAAATTCTATCCATAATGTCCACAGAAAAATGTCAAACGTTTTTTGTAATCAATCCTCAGTGTTTTTCAAATAGCTATCCGATAATATATCAACCGAGACAGTTGGCTTTTCACTAGGACCGGGAGTAACGATAGCTGCCTTTCTCTTTGAGCCCCCACTATCCACTTACACAATATGGTCGTTCACGCTCATTCTTCAAAATAAAAGCCTGAAACTATGTCTAAAGGCTGTTGACACCTTAGGGAAGCCATAGAAAAAGGAATCTGGTTGATATCCCTTTAAATGGACAATAGAGATGCATAACAACAGAGGTTTCAAAAACAGGGGCACTTCCTGATTTGGATTTTCCTCAGGTTTTAGTCTGCAATATCAGTTCTGTATTTTCTATCCGAATATGTCAATTATATGCATATTCTAGCATCTGGTCTTGAGAAATAGTCTGTTTACTTTGGGAACGTTTTTTTTTCAAACATAAAAATAGTGCTTCAAGAGGTTTTAAGGGTTTCAGTGACCTCATTGACTGTGGTTGCTGATGTGTATATGGTTGAATCATCTGCATACATGGACACCCATGCATTGTTTAATTCCAGCGGCATGTCATCGGTGAAAAATGTAGAGGGCCTAGACAGCTGCCCTGCAGTACACCACACTTTCCATGTTTGACATTAGAGAAGCTTCCATTAAAGGAAATCCCTTGAGTTATATTAGATATCTATGGTTCTATGATATGGCAGAGGTTTAAAATCCATACACATACGTTTTCTTAACAACCGGTTATGGTCAATAATACCAAAGGCTGCATGGAAATCTAACGGTACAGTGACCACAATCATCTTATTATCAATTTATTTTAAAAAAATCATACGGGCAAAAAAGTATTTAGTCAGCCACCAATTGTGCAAGTTCTCCCATTTAAAAATATGAGAGGCCTGTAATTTTCATCATAGGTATACTTCAACTATGACAGACAAAATGAGAAAAAGAAATCCAGAAAATCACTTTGCAGGGCTCTGGCAGTGGTCCTCCTGCTCCTCCTTGCACAAAGGCGGTGGTAGCGGTCCTGCTGCTGGGTTGTTGCCCTCCTACGGCCTCCTCCGGGTGTACTGGCCTGTCTCCTGGTAGCGCCTTCATTCTCTGGACACTACGCTGACAGACACAGCAAACCTTCTTGCCACAGCTCGCATTGATGTGCCATCCTGGATGAGCTGCACTACCTGAGCCACTTGTGTGGGTTGTAGACTCCAGCTCATGCTACCACTAGAGTGAAAGCACTGCCAGCATTCAAAAGTGACCAAAACATCAGCCAGGAAGCATAGGAACTGAGAAGTGGTCTGTGGTCAACACCTGCAGAACCACTCCTTTATTGGGGGTGTCTTGCTAATTGCCTATAATTTACACCTGTTGTCTATTCCATTTGCACAACAGCATGTGACATTTATTGTCAATCAGTGTTGCTTCCTAAGTGGACAGTTTGATTTCACAGAAGTGTGACTTGGAGTTTCATTGTGTTTAAGTGTTCCCTTTATTTTTTTGAACTGTGTGTGTGTGTCAACCCCTCCCCATAAGCATTCCTGTCTCTTCTATAGATGTTAGAGCAGCAGCAATAAAAGTGTATAACATCAAATTAATTAGTCTCATAAATGTCTATATAAATGTTATTGATTTCATGAACCTTATTTCTAAGGCTAAATATATTGATATGGGATATTTTCATCCTTTTCCTGGGTAGCTTATAAGAGCAAAATATGGAAAAGAAGAATAAACCAGGCAAGAGAAATATGTATGTGTATATGTGTGTGTGTGTGTTCAGCAGTCCATTCATCAATTGGTGTGTGTGTGTGTGCTGCGGGGTTGAAGGGGTTGAAGCTACGAACCCATAGGCTTGGCTCTCTCATCCTTTCCGGACTTTTGAGAGGGAGGGTAGGCTATGAGCCTGTCATAGAAGGTTAAGTAATGTCCCTACGCTCTCTGGCAGCTTTCATGGCTGGGATAAGTTCTTTCCTCTTCTGGCGCACAGCTTCAGGATAGTCCTCGTTGAGGAAGATGTACGTTCCTCTCAAGTTCTTGGCTCTTTCCAGAACAGCTACCTTGTCCTTGAACCTCCAGGAATTTTGACCACTGTGGAGATTCTGCAATTCCATCCACAACCATGTTGTTCCGCTTTGATTGCACCTTGATAACAATGACAGAGAAATCAAATTATCATGGATTCACATACAGAAATTATGTCCTCTCTCAATGACTTACAGGTTGCTTTCATCATGCCATTCTCCTGTTTAACCTCATCGAGCTGACCCTGGGAGATGTGCAAACTGTTCTACAGGTCCTGGACCTCTCTGGTCAGGTCATCCAATATTTTATTAGTTGACTCCACCAGTATTTTGACAACACTTGAAGCTGTTCTTGTTGTAACAACTGCTTGTATAACACTTTTTTTGTTAGTTTAAAAAGATCTTGCACCTGTGATAGACATCACTGTCCTCAACGGTACTCCTGCCTGCTTTGGTCTTTGTCATGGTAGGTTACGCTGTTACTCCCCGCAGTTCCAGACAGGGTAGATCGCTGGGAGGATTGGAAACCAGAACAACAAACAGCAAGGATCTACATTGACACAAGGCCTGGATAATCCGCAGTCCCAGCCACAATGGCTAATCGCATCTCGGGCTGCATTCAAGGCCTCAACCCAGCTAGCTTGATAGGCAGCTAGTCTAGCTGCCTACGCCAAGCAGCTACTCAGACCCGGCCTTGGTCACTATACAGATAGTATCGATCCCAGCAACTGACGCCATCCTCTCTCACACCAACTTCTCTCCCTCTTCTTATCGCATAACTTCAAAGGGCCTAGTGTCTGTTTTTTTATTCTTCTTTCAAATAAGACCTACACAACCAGGTAATGGAAGTTCCTTAGTAATCAGTGACCTTTTTAATTTATCAGTTGAATACAAGGGAGGAACGAAAACCCGCAGCCACTCGGCCCTCTGTACAGTGTGTCAAACTCATTCCACAGTCTTCCCTCTTCACTTGTCAATTAGGTTAATATTGTGGAGTAACTGCAATGTTGTTTATCCATCCTCAGTTATCTATCACAGCCGTTAAACTCTAACTGTTTTAAAGTCAACATTGGCCTTATGGTGAAATCCCTGAGCGGTTTCTTTCCTCTCCGGCAACTGAGTTAGGAAGGACTCCTGTATCTTTGTAGTGAGTGACTGGGTGTATTGATACACCATCCAAAGTTTAATGAATAACTTCACCATGCTCAAAGGGATATACAATGTCTAGTAAAAAAAGCAATCTACCAATAGGTGTCCTTTGCGAGGCATTGAAAAATCTCCCTGGTCATTTGTGGTTGAATCTGTGTTTGAAATTCACTGCTCGACTGAGGGGCCTTACAATTATCTGTATGTTTGGGGTACAGAGATGAGGTAGTCGTATACAAATCATGTTAAACACTATTACACACAGTGTATAGATGCAATATATTATGTAACTCGTTAAGCACATTTTTACTCCTGAACTTATTTAGGTTTGCCATAACAAAGGGGTTGAATACATATTGACTCAATACATTTCAGCTTTTTGATTTTTAATTCATCTGATAAATGTATAAAAATAAACATTCCACTTTGACATTATGGGATGTTGTGTGTAGGTCAGTAACACAAGCATCTACATTTGATAAATTTTAAATTCAGACTAACACACAAAAATATGTGGCAAAAGTAAAGGGGGGTGAATACTTTCTGACGTGTGTGTGTGTGTGTGTATATATACATACATACACACAGTCATGGTCTTATTGGCACCATCAAAGCACACACTGATTGTAGTCTTGTCTATGGTCATGCACTGCCTTTATCTGTCACATGTTATGCTGTTGAAAAATGTGAACAGCGATATTGATTATGTTGTAGACAACACTTCTGTTTAAACTCTAGGTGTGGGATTCATAAATTAGGAACTGTACTATGTGTACTGACCTTTGCGGGCAACAGCTAGGTTTGTCTAAATGGAGAAATGAGAAAGCGAGCATTCTGGTTTGGCTTTCATATTGCACGTCCAATTATGTGTATAAAGCATTTGTACTAACAGTATTAGATACTGATGGCACGGTTGAGCAACTCCACGCCTTGAAATCTTTCCGTCTTACCTAAATAACAAGTGGGTGTTTTATCCTTCATGCGGTGTGAATTTGGCCCGCTCAAATCGTCTTTTATATGTGTGTGTGTGTGTGTGTGTGTGTGTGTGTGTGTGTGTCAAAATGCATGTGAGCTGAGGGGGTGCAGCCGTGGTGACCTCATCACCCTCCCCCCCTCTCTGTGTCACAGGTAGATGTGATTCGACAGTCCATTCTGAATCATATCCTTTTTATGGAAAGGAAATGTGTTTACAATCTGTTTATGACATTGCTATGGGCTGTTGCTAAGGGACTTAGACTTCACCTTTTCAGCTAGTGCAATGCATCTGTTGGTGGGAGTCTGGTGGTGCGGAAAGTATAATGATTATAAAATGCAGCATTAAACCAACGTTTTAATGCTTATCAACAAACCGTTTTAGGGCTAACATTCTCACTCCATAGGGGAAACAACTTTATTAAGGTCTTATAGGAGGTGAACCTTATGCCTCGTCTCTATCTCCCTCCATCCTAGTGACTTTGACTCCCTGAATGAGAAGGACTCGGCCAAGAACAACCAGCTGGCCTTTGACATAGCCGAGCATGAGTTTGGTGTCCAGCCTGTGACCACGGGGAACGAGATGGCTCTGGACCAGGACCCAGACAAGCTTATGATGGTGCTGTACATCTCCAAGCTTTACGAGATGTTCCGCAACTCGCCTGCATCCATCACTGGTAGGCTGCTGTTTTTGGTCATTCTCTCACCACTCTGATGCCTCACGCAGTATAGACTCGAAAACAAGACTCTAGGAAACAGACGTTTGTATTTTGGCAACTTCGGAAAAGGGGGGAAAACAACATTTTTTTGGGGTGAATTCGCTTCAGCACGAAAACTCTCGCAACAAATCATGAGGCAGACATGCCAGAAGGTCGCTATTCGAAACCAAAGTTTGCAGGCAAAACCTTTGCAGTGGTTTTAGTGGAGGTAGTTGATGCAAACTAGCCACTTACGAAATGCAGACATTAACCCTTTGACGCGTACCAACACACGTGTGTGTGTGTGTGTGTGTGTGTGTGTGATCATTCTCCAGTGGTCTCTGCAGCGTACTCTCAAACCAATGCGACTCAGAACATCCAGTTCCGATTGACACAACAGTCAGCGTTTGAGCTGGCAACACTTTTTTTTCACAAACAGTCCTTACAACCTTATGTCCTGAATGTGACCAGTTTATTTTTGGATGCAATGCTCAGACATTCCCAGAAGTTGCGACAGCATAACACAATCATCCAAACCGGAAAATGTACAGTAGGCTACATTAGTCCTTGCGCTGAGAAAAGATTGACCTAACACAAGCGGTCATATTTACAGAACTCTCGGCTGACAGAAACCATAATATGAATTAGCTATAGAAATGACCATTTACAATTCATTGTGTGTCTACCATCATTCACTTCTGGACGTTTACTCATTTTTTTCTATAACATCTTTGGTCTGACAGACTTTTACATGACACCCAGAATGCCTTTTATAATGTCAAAAACCTTGTAACCATAATAGCTGGCAAATATCTTTGCATTATCATCATAATCAGTACAACCTTAAAAGCATTTTACACACGTGTGTAAATTAATCAATGATGCAAGAGCCCGAATGCATCATTTATCACCAGTACTTCAAAATCTGAATAACAGTAAATACATTATGCTCCATATATACATAGTTTTCTACAGTAGAAACACCAACATGATATACAGAAAATAAGGCACTTACTTTGATAGGAACGCACACATGTCCAATGTTATTATTTGTAAGGAGAACAACAATGAAGGCAATGCAAGAGCCTGCCAGAAAATGTGCCAGGGGGAAAAAGTTCATGCTAGACTGTGCAAACATCTGCATAGTTGATCTGGGGAAACACTGGGGATGTACTTGGGCTCTCATCGAAAGAGAAGTTTGTCCGGTTCAGTAAAGCCTCAAACATAAATTGTCCGCAACGGTGAAATGGGCAACTTCTATGCGAATTAATGAGGAGGTGGAACACACACACTCACTTCAAACTGTTGTTGGAAGAAGAAACTTGTTAGAAAATTATTTCAAATTGACAAGTTGAAATATAGCCTGTAGATAATTATCAGGCAGCGTGTGTCTTGGTTTGAGGGCAGCGCTGGTTAACTGTCCTGTTGCATGATAATCACATTTTGGAACAGTGAGTGCATTCTCACATCACAAGTATAACTCACGCTGGGCGCAACCTTTAGAGATATTTGGAACTCATGCGTGAAAAGGCTAAAAATAACCTCTGTGAGCTTTATCTTGCTAGCTACTATTTTTGTATTTTTATTCAAGTGGATAAGGTACTGTTGGCAGTGACAGTTCCTCTGCCAACTGACGTTCTATTAAGTACAGACATGAACGCTGGAACATTTTGAAAATTGTGGGAGGTGACCCGGATGTCTAGGGAGATGGCACACACTAAGGAACAGTTCCTGCAGTAACTCAAGAGTCTGTTTCCTGATGTAATGATGTGGGCTGAGAGTCGGGAAGCAAGTTCAGGGAGTGAGTTTTTTTAAAATAAAAATAAACATAATACAAAACAAACACTAACAGCACACAGACATGAAACAGAAACAATCCCTTATATATGTATATGAGAAGGTAATCAGGGAGGTGATAGTCCAGTCTGACACGCAGGTGTGCGTAACAATGGTAACAGGTGAGCGCCATAACGAGCAGCCTGGTGACCTCGAGGCCGGAGAGGGACCACCCGTGACACCTGAAGCCTCAGAAATTGAAACTCCATGCACAAGGGTTTACGTAATGGGATCCTGAAGTCTGATATGTTAATTAACATTATTAATTTAGATTGAATTAAAAAAATATATACTACATACTATTAACCATAAACTACTCCATAACTGGAGTTTTACTACTCCGGAGGAATGATTTGTTTGCAGGATTGTGAAGGTTAGATTGAGTTTAAGATTGATCCCTTAATGAGGATAGTGTGACCTGAGTGGTTATTACTTTTTTTTCTTTTCCATCTGTCATGATGAGATAAGATTTGCATGTTACCACACTCTCATAACTGACCAGGTTGTGTATGTAAGAAATGCATTCGGGCCCCAGTTCAGGTCATCTCACAGGGCCATGGTAATAATAATGCCTCTATGATCTATAGGGCTGCCTTTTATAGAATACAGTAGGAGTTTATGTTAAATGGCTGACAATTCCTTCACTTAAAATACTAATGATTCAGCCCTACTGACTATTGTAATGCCCTGATAATAGTTTCTGACACTTGGCGATTAATCAAAGGGAATCTGTTTTGAATTCTGGATACTACAGTTTTGGGGGTTTATTTTCACATTACTTTATCTGGTTACCCTCTTGATTTGGCTTGACCTAGGCTTAGAGGGCTGGTTTATAACAGTGTGCGTATTAGAGTATGTCTTGTATCAAAGCACCCATAACATACTGCTATGCTTTGTTACAGGTACAAGGGAAACAGATGAGAACAATGAAGCGACTTCATCGGCGTCTGCACACTCTGTTTACAACTTAATGAACCGAACACAGCCCAAAAAAAGGATCCCAAAGGTACCGTGGGCTCACCCTCTCCTCCTCCTCACCCATCTACAGGCTTTAAAAGGAAAGCATTGCAACAACAAAGGCATCCATGTAAATGTGATTTTTAGCCTACGTAAAGTGTGTCAAAATAGGTGCATGTTTACTTGACAGATGAAAGGAATTCCTATGTGCCAATAAATTACGAGAAGTAATTGAAATGTAGATTAGATAAGGTACTGTATGTGAACAAGACTTATAGACCTAGATAATCTACAAGGCATACTTTCATAATGATTACCCTCACACTCGATAACCTTTGACTGTGACGTGAATGACTGTGAATGAAGTTGTTTTAGGTCTATTTTGTACTACCTTTTCCTCAGGATAACGGGAAGCTGGAGGCGAACGACCCGATGAACAAAAGACGAAGAAAGGGCAGCACCTATTTAGAGGAGGTGTGTTAGTGACTACAACAAGCATATCTCTGTCACCAGTATGGCCTTAGATGCAGCCATTTTAATGTCGATAAAGGGACTGATCATTCATTGTTTTGTCAGTTGTCCTGTCAGAGTGCCCCCCCTGCAGGTGACGGTGGGGAGCAGAATAAAGTGCGCTCAATGGCCACACAGCTACTGGCCAAGTTTGAGGAGAATGTATCGCCTGGAAGTTCCCTGCGCAATAAGGTGAGCAGCTCCAGGTGTACAGTACTCTGACGAGGGGTCAAGGTCCCTGTACACTGCTGTGTAGAGACAATGGGGGGGGGGGGGGCAACAACAACACATTGTAAAGTCACATACAGACAATAAACCGTCGATGGTTACTGTCAGTGCCAATGGTTACTGTATGACTCTTCTGTTGGTTCTCTGATGGTTGATCATATCTGATTTTAGAAATCTGTACTATTGTATAGTACTTTCTGCTGTGTGTGTGTGTGTGTGTGTGTGTGTGTGTGTGGGGGGCAGGGGTTTAATCATACACATGTGTTTTTGTGTTGAAATTTCAGATAATGAAGGCTCTGTGGAACCTACTTGTTCTCTATGGTACATAACATTCTGAGAGAGTTTGGAAATGGATGAAATTCATTTCATAGATCTGCTTTTATGTCTGGGAGAGCACTTATGTCCTTGTATCCAATTCTGCAACATCACTGCCACCATAATCATGTCTGAATAGAGCCCATTGTTTTGTAAGACTGTACAATGGGACAAATCTACCACACCCACAGCCACTACCCTTGGGTACAGTTTGAGTACAAAGTTTTGACGAGGTATAGGTGATGGTCAAGAAAGCTATGAAGAGATTGAAGATGAATTTACTGTATCGTTTTACTTCTACCAATAACATACTTTGAGTATATCGACCGCTATCTTAGTCACACAGTATGATTAGCTACTCCATCGTAAGAAGAGGATGTCCCTGGATTATAGGATTAAAGAAAGCAGGTTGTGCATTTGGAACCTTGATGAAGAAGTGGCTACAGTATAATCTGCCTGTGAAGCCCCATCAAAGGACTGAGTGGCTCTGTCTGATTATGGTGTGGAATACCATAGATATGGTTATGGTGCATATACGATAATGCCAGAGAAACTGGTATTTGGAGGTAAATATTGGCATGGCTGTTATGCCCGATTCAACGTCGAGGGCCGGCAAGCCGTACCAATATATCCTCCAAACACCGGCTTCAAGGGTATAATCGCTTTTATACAACGGGTTACCAACATATTCAAATAATGATTTGCATATTTTCATTCATTTATTCATGCCATTTCATCCTTCCACAAGAGAAGTCCCGACACAAATCTAGGGTTGCTTCCCAAGCCGGCTGGTTCTTCGTTCTATCGGTTCGGTTGCCAGAGACGCGACCCAGTCGTTCGTTCTAAATGTCCCATTGCCATACTGGCTGGCAACGTTCTTATCCCTTGCTTGCTAGCGAGCCAACATAACTTAGAGTCGTGTCAAACAGTGCAGCCAGAATAACAGCAAAGCTGCATTTGCATTTGTTTAAGCTGTTTTTTAGTGACATTTTATTTGGCAACATCCATAATATTGAGCAAATATTGCGCGACTTTGCCTGGGGTATAAAATGTGCTCTCTCGTCAAGACACTGTTGTTCAGAGGAGCTTCAAACTGAAGCTAGAAAGACTGCAAACTTGCTGCACTTCGTTTTTGTTTCGTCTGTTTATTGATAGCATCATTTTTATGGATATATACAAAGAACTGACTCATGATTTCGACTGGCTGAAAAAAGCAGACAGCAAGGTTTATACAAATCTCTGCTGTTAAAGTAAATGTTAGTTTAAAAAGCAGAATTTTTTTTTTTTTTTTATAGTGCAGATCAAGTTTTAGAAATTACCTGTCTGGGCTGAAGAGACAGTGGATTGCTCCGTCAGATGGAACAGAGTAAATAGGCATTTTAACGTCATAGATTTAGCCTGTGGTAACTTGTGGAATAGACACCGGATGGAATGTGGTTTTAACCAATCAGGATCAGACCCATCACACTTTATGCAATGAGTGGATGATGGCAGGGTGTGGTTTTGAAACAAATCATTCTGCACTATTTTTTTTCTCCTATTCCTCCTGCTCGTCCTTCCCTTCCTGCCTCATCTCGTGTCTGCTGCTCTGTCAGTCTGATTTGAACTCCGACTCTGATTCAAGCCGTCCTTCATCTCCTCCTCTGGATATGATGGAGAACCCTCGCTTCGCTAAGCCCAAGAAACAGCCCCTTCCCTCGCCTCCACCCCTACGCCCCAAGTGGCAGGTACAGTCACGTCAATCTGGTGTGTGTTGAGACCATGAAGGGTCAGCCGCTGCATCATAAACTCAATAAATCCCCTCCCCCTAGCATAGGCCCTATGTTAACAAAAGAACCAATAGTCTTCTAGACATTGAAAAGACACCCCTTTAACGTCACCCTGGAGGTTCGCCCTCTACTGGTTGGAGGTCCGTGCTGCTTTACACATTGCTTTGTGTGTATATCTGCTTTCAGCCGTCCATCTATATGCGACTCTTAGAAGAGCCTGCAGCTATGGCGCAACCGACTCCCCTTCACGTTCCAACAAGGTCCTGGAGTCCTCCCCCACGTGATGATCAAACACAGGCCTCTCCGTGCGCAGACTTGGTGCAGCAGAGAGTGTGGATTCCACACACTGAAACCCCAGATGACGTAGATTACCCAGAACAACCTTCTCCTGGCCCCACAGGGAAGGGCCTAGAGAAGCTGGAGCGAAAGATGAGCCAGGTGACAATGAGCCTCCATTATATCTGTCTGGAAACACCATGTTAGCCCCATTCACAGCTATGCCTTACTTCTGCACTCTCAGAATATTTTTTTTTTGTTTGCGTGGAAATAGATTTTTATGCCCATTCAAAACAGTAAATACACATGCGCCTTAGCCACAAAAGTCTAGCAGACAGCACAACTCGGCAACAAAAGCAGAATTGTTCAAAAGATACAAAATTGCCATACCCCACACCATCAGCTTTACGGATTATGTTTGCTGTTCAGTATTTATTTGCCAACTTCCTGCAGTTTCACACTTGCTTTTCTTTCCTTTCCTTGTTGCTGTTCTAAAGAAAAAAGTGCAAACCGTAACTACCGGGGAATTTAACAGGAAGAGTATAAAGGAGAGAGCTGTGCTTCTGCGTTCTATGTTTCCTGAGTCCGAAACTCCTCTAGTGAAAGAGTATAAGGTGAAAGTGTAGCGCCTGCCTGCCTGCCTGCCTGCCTGCCTGCCTGTCTAACTCCATCTAAGGAAATGAGGCACAGTATGTTTGACCCTGTACACAAGTTCTGTTTGACCGTCTCAGACTGTTTAGAAGGATGCAATGTCACCAGTCAAACCTACTCTCATTTTACTGAGAGTGGAGCATGTTTTTAAAGGCTGGTAAACAGCTTGGTAATCCCTTTTAAATCCATTTGTTGGCAGAGGTTGTTTTCTTGCAGCATGTCTTGTTTCCATGGTGTTACAGCTCTGCGAATTAAAGGTCAGGTGACTTCTCTCTGCATGATGAAAGTGGTCCGTGATGATACTAATGAGTGAACATTCATATCTTCATTAAAGAGATAAAGGTTTGAGCTGTTGAATATTTCTCTGACCAATTGTTCCTCTCCTACTTATATTCAGCTTGCATCTCCTCAGTATTTTGGGGGTGGGATATGAAGAGCTAGAGATTTTGGAGATTGCTCTCATTTCTGATATGAACCCTTTTTTTCTACAGACAGATCGATCTGCCTTTGTTCCTAAAATCACTTCAATACACCCTGTCCCTGAACCGTCTGCTCTGTCTTGCGTCTCTTCTCTTACCCCAACATCTCCTGTGCATCATTACAAGGTGAAAACGACTGCCGCTTGCAGTACCTTGTGGTCCTGACCAGCCCAACCCTAAGAAAATATCAGCTCACTCTGACAATGTTTTTTTAATGGTTTTAGTGCGATGGAAGTGCTGCATCAAGTAGACTCATTCAAACGCCAATCGAATGTCCTGTGAGTTATCAAGCTGAACCCTTCAAGCCTGACATGTCTGCCGAACAGGTACCAGTAATTTGAAATGCATTTGAAGTATAAGAATAGTAGAAAGACTCAACTCACTCCAGCCATGTTGTTGGTTTTAGTGCAACGGGAATGCTACGTTAAGTAGACTCCTTCAAAAGTCAATCGATCGACACGAAAGCTGTCATTCTGAACCCTTCAAACCTGACAAACAAGTTTCAGTAAAAATAAAACTCATTTGTAAAAATAGAAGAAAAAAAAGACTTACTTCAACTCACTGTATTTTTGATAATTTAAGTGCAATGGGAGTGCTGGATCAAGTATTCAAAAGCCAATCATTCGATTTGAGAGTTACGAAGCTGGCCCTTTAAAGTCCACCGAACAGGTATCAGTAAAATTCTCACTCTACATTTGACATGAGAGAACAGAAGACACTGTTGTATCAGCTCACTCTGACATCATCATTTATTTAGCTTTTAGTGCAATGGGAATGCTAAGTCTCTAGTAGAATAATTAGATCGGAGCGTTATCAAGCTGAACCCTTAGTCTGCCCAACGGGTATCGGTAAAAATTTGAAATGTAAAAAGTAGAAGCTTCTTAGAGTGTACATATATATATTAAATCAGCTCACTTTAACCATGTTTTTATTGGTTTTAGTGCAATGGGAGTGCTGCACCAAGCGTAATGATAAAAAAAACAATTGATCAATCTGAACGCTATCCTGCTGAGCCCTCTATGCCTGCCAAACAGGTAGGAGTAACAACTTTCTGCATCTCCTCTCATGTCTGAGTAGAAATGTCTTTCTTTTCCTTCATCTATACTATTCTGATCCTTACTTTTTCTGTTTCCTTTTCTCTTTTTTCCCCCCTTTTAATTTCTCTTGTCTTTGTGCGGCTCCCTCCCTCTACCTCTGACTGGGTTCTGTTAGAGGACAGTTGGGAAGGTCTCTTCTCACATAGGCGCTAGGGCTGAAACTCTAGCCATCCTTTATGAAACTGACCACAGGCCAAATGCCTTGCCGGTAAGCACAGTGTGACTAACGATTATGTTTGTGCCAACACAGCCCAGTGGGAATATACATCACAAGACATATATACACACACACACACACACACACACACAAAAGTGGGCTCTATATCTATTACCACCCCAAGCTTCAGGAGTTTTGGTAACCTTCTAAACATCAATCAAGTCATGTCTTGCTTCAGGATACTACATCTGTTATTAGTAGGAAAGATAATCCTGTTCACTGTAAAACATTCTGACCTGAATCTTACTGGGACTTCTCCAGTCATGAGCCATGGTGTTTTGTGTGAAGGGCCTTCAGGGGCCACGGCAGTAGTAACTCCATGCACTCATGTGGGTGCCTGTTCACAGTGTTTGGCCCCACTTCAGGTCTTCAGGTCGAGAGCAGTGAACAGCATTTTGCTTTGCCTCACTATGCAGGCAAAGCGAACTGCAATCTTGTGTAGAGCTTTGTGAAACCAATGTATTTGACTAGTTAGTTCTCTGCTATGGTCCCAAGAATTGTTGATTCATCTCTGTTGATTCATGATCATCCTCACTGGACTGGAGAAATGCCCTACTAATGACACATTAGTAAAAACGTTCCCATTCCATGTTTTATTACTCAGCTACAGTTGCACTAGTTCCATGTCACTGCCTGCCTTAACATCCACGTTATGGTTAGGTGTTGAGACTTGTTAAGTGGTCACACCACCACTTAATATTGTACACCGTTAGAAGAAAGGGTGCTATATAAATTCAGCAAAAAAAGAAACGTCCTCTCACTGTCAACTGCGTTTATTTTCAGCAAACTTAACGTGTAAATATTTGTATGAACATAACAAGATTCAACAACTGAAACAAACTGAGCAAGTTCCACAGACCTATGGTCACTTATGTGACATAGGAATAATATGTCCCTGAACAAAGGGGGGGATCAAAAGTAAGTCAGTGTCTGGTGTGGCCACCAGCTGCATTAAGTACTGCAGTGCCTCTCCTCCTCATGGACTGCACCAACTTTGCCAGTTCTTGCTGTGAGATGTTACCCCACTCTTCCACCAAGGCACCGGCCAGTTCCCAGACATTTCTGGGGGGGAATGACCCTAGCCTTCACCCTCTGATCCAACAGGTCCCAGATGTGCTCAATGAGATTGAGATCCGAGCTCTTCGCTGGCCATGGCAGAACTCTGACATTCCTGTCTTGCAGGAAGTCGCACACAGCACATGCAGTATGGTTGGTGGCATTGTCATGCTGGAGGGTCATGTCAGAATGAGCCTGCAGAAAGGGTACCACATGAGGGTAATGCAGTGTTGAGATTTCCTGCAATGACAACAAGCTTAGTCCGATGATGCTGTGACACACCACCCCAGACCATGACGGACCCTCCAAATCGATCCCGCTCCAGAGTACAGGCCTTGGTGTAACGTTCATTCCTTCGACGATAAACGCAAATCCGAATGTCACTCCTGGAGGGGGGAAAAAAGTGCTCAGTGCAGTCCTGTCTGGTCCAGCGATGGTGGGTTTGTGCCCATAGGCAACGTTGTTGCCGGTGATGCTTGGTGAGGACCTGCCTTACAACAGGCCTACAAGCCCTCAGTCCAGCCTCTCTCAGCCTATTGCGCACAGTCTGAGCACTGATGGAGGGATTGTGCGTTCCTGGTCTAACTCAGTTGTTGCCATCCTGTACCTGTCCCGCAGGTGTGATGTTTGTACATGATGTGCAAATCATGTTCAGGTGTTACACGTGGTCTGCCACTGCGAGGATGATCAGTTGTCCATCCTGTCTCCCTGTAGCACTGTCTTAGGTGTCTCACAGTGCTGACAATGAAATGTATTGCCCTGGCCACATCTGCAGTCCTCATGCCTCCTTGCAGCATGCCTAAGGCACGTTCACGCAGATGAGCAGGGACCATGGGCATCTTTCTTTTGGTGTTTTTCAGAGTCAGTAGAAAAGTTTTCACAACTGTGACCTAAATTGCCTATCATTTGTAAGCTGTTAGTGTCTTAACGACCGTTCCACAGGTGCAGGTTCATGAATTGTTTATGGTTCATTGAACAAGCATGGAAAACGGTGTTTAAACCCTTTTGAAATGAAGATCTGGGAAGTTATTTGGAATTTTACTAATTATCTTTTGAAAGACAGGGTCCTGAAAGAGGGACATTATTTTTTTGCTGAGTTTAGAACCAACAATGCTCAATGACTCATTTCATATGGCCCTCAACCACCCTCATTGTTAGCAGTAGACGACTACAGTAACAGCTTGCCTATTACGTTGTTCTCACGGTATCACTAACCAGCTGCTGTTGTCTGTCTCCTGACAGTGTATCGTGCGGAAGGAGTTCCCTCAGAACCTGGGAGGCAGTGACACGTGTCACTTCTGCTCCAAGCGTGTGTACGTGATGGAGCGACTCAGCGCTGAGGGCCACTTCTTCCACAGGGAGTGTTTCCGCTGTGACGTCTGCAGCTCCACACTACGCCTGGGAGGACACGCCTACGACTCCCAACACGGCATGATGCTGACACACCGACACCAGCCCCTCTCCCACCTGGGGACAGAAGCTGTTTGTGAATTAATTTGATATTTAGTGTCAGCCGGCATGTGTTTTTACAGTGTTTTGTGTTTCAGGCAAGTTTTACTGCAAGCCTCATTATTCTCAGCGTCGGTCCAGCCTACAAAGTTCAAGCAAGTTCCTGAGGAGAACGGTAAACAGATTTCAGTAACAGCAAACATAAACACAGCCATTTTTACTATTCATGTTATTTTTTTATTTTAATGTGTTTTACGTGGTCTGATTTCAATTGTATGTTGTCTATCACACGCAGGAGGACCAGGAACGTCTGACGTCTTCGCCGGACCGGAGTGACCCCTACTCGGCCACAGACAGCCTGCAGAGCCAGCCCTCAGGTACCCTGAGTTCCTTCCTTAGGAGAAGCCTGCGTTGGCCGCTGCACGCGGGCCGGGCAGTGTGTTGGACGCCCTGCCAGCTGGCCCGCTGGGTGCATGTGGCGGTTGGCCAGGCAGGGCTCCACCTCATAGACCACTCAGAGGACTACGGCTTCCTGTACGAGCTGCTGAGTCTGGGCATGCCCCTACTGAGCATACTGCACGAGCTCCTGGGCCAGATGTACATGGAGGCTGAGCCAGCCTGAGCCTCAGCCTACTGCACTAAGCTCAGCAGCACCTAGGCCTCAGGCTCACCTAGAGGGGGCAGAGACTGGTGCCTCTGGGTCTCATGGACTTAATGATGCACTTGTACTGTACTCGCTGCTAAAGCACAGGCACTTGCTTCAGTCTGTACAGTACTCTATGCAGACTGGTTCAATTTCAAAAGTCTTATTTGTTCTTCCATGATTATGATTTGATGCCGAGAAACAAATCTGTTTGTTCATCAAAGTATTATAGCAAGTGTGACACGTGGCCCTTAGCATTTGAGGTCATGCATCCTTTCAATTGCTTAATCTTTTATTTCAGTATTCCCATGCTTATGTTTGGGTTCAACTTTTATTTTTAACTCCAAAGTAATCCAAAAAAAGGATCCACTAAAAGCACTTGAGTTGGAGGGGCTGCTAAGGCCTCTGCGTTGTGCCTGGTGTGCTTGTGATGTGGGAAGTTAGAGAACGAAGTCCTGCTATGCTTCTTGAACTGCACTGCTATATTGCACATGTGCAATGGAAATGCCAAACAGTATTTATTTTCTGACAATAGTTTTTTTTCTATTATTAAGATGATTCTGGAGACTATTTTGTTATTTTTTTTAATGTGTACATTTTTGGTTTTAGAACAGCTTTCGCACAGTATTATTTTTGATTTGTCTCGGCCGTTTAATGGACATTTGATTTTAGATGTATCTGTTTGAAAAACGGATTGTTATTGTTGTAAAATATTAGGGAAGTGGGGTAGAAACGGATGTCTGGAAAGACAGAGGATTCTAATTTTTACTTCCTACACCAGGTACTGTAGCAAATTCTTCCAAAAATATATTTTTATTTAAAATATTTAGTTATAGTTTTTTTGCTTTTGTTGCTGGTATCAAAAGCCTTGGATTTAATGCACATTTCTGCACATATTCTAAGATATTAATTATCACAAATGTTTGTGCTGATGTGTTGTAGATGTTCAATCAATAGCTTGTTCCAGTAGTACAGTATTATTATCTGTTATGGTACAATGATGCCACAAAGCTTTTATTTAATTTGTGATTCTAAGTACTTGTGTCTTCTGTTTTCCCTTCCATATATCCCCATTTTCATTCCTCCATTATTTATTTCACTTCATATGTAGTTTCCAATGCTGCAACCTCTGATTGGCTGAATTGTGGCTGCAGGAAGGTGATGTGGCTGCTTGGGTCACGTGATCAATAGTGTTGCTTTGCATTAGCTGCCTTCATAGCTCTTCTTAACCACACATGTGCTATTCATGTTGAAAACTAGGCATGGGTCCTGTGTATGACGAGTTAATTTAGTTAGCCACACATTTTGTTTGTTAATTGACGCATGTCTCGAAAGCCTTCCATTCCTCCAAGCTAACCCACATGCTCAAGGTCCGCATGCCCCTACGTTTTTGGCATGCAGTTTTTTCAACCCATCTGACACATGATAACCTCCCTGTCTCTACTCTGTATGTCCCCTTGTGATTCTCTGTTGCAGAAGGTGGTTACCTCTCAGAAACCTTCTCAAAGGCTCTCTCATGTTCCTCCTAATACACAAAGCTGAGCTCATTGCGCTTGAGAGGATCCTATTTTTTTGGGGGGGGGGGCACAATTCTGCATGTCAGCTCCAGAATATTTTGTTGTACATTTTAGTTGTTTAATCATTTGTTTGCTACCTTGTATTTTTCCATAGTGAATAAACGGGTTGCTTAATTTATGCTATTTAAAGCTGTAAGTATAAATAAATTGATTTGATCACAGAAGTTACTTGCTTCCTCTTTTTTTTTTTTTTTTTTAACTTGCAAAATCTACCAGCTATCATCCATGGCTTAAGCTGTTAAAGATTTGCTGTTTACAGTTGTCATATAGCATTTCATGGTTGATCCATTACATTTATAACATTCTCACAGCTTTCAAATTAACAGCAGAATTAACTATTTAAATATTAAAGACTTCGGGGGGGGGGAATATATATACAGTGGGGCAAAAAAGTATTTAGTCAGCCACCAATTGTGCAAGTTCTCCCACTTAAAGAGATGAGGCCTGTAATATTCATCATAGGTACACTTCAACTATGACAGACAAAATGAGAAAAGAAAATCATATTGTAGGATTTTTAATGAATTTATTTGCAAATTATGGTGGAAAATAAGTATTTGGTTACCTACAACAAGCAAGATTTCTGGCTCTCACAGACCTGTAACTTCGTCTTTAAGAGGCTCCTCTGTCCTCCACTCGTTACCTGTATTAATGGCACCTGTTTGAACTTGTTACCAGTATAAAAGACACCTGTCCACAACCTCAAACAGTCACACTCCAAACTCTGCTATTGCCAAGACCAAAGAGCTGTCAAAGGACACCAGAAACAAAATTGTAGACCTGCACCAGGCTAGGAAGACTGAATAAGCAATAGGTAAGCAGCTTGGTTTGAAGAAATCAACTTTGGGAGCAATTATTAGGAAATGGAAGACATACAAGACCACTGATAATCTCCCTCGATCTGGGGCTCCACGCAAGATCTCACCCCGTGGGGTCAAAATGATCACAAGAACGGTGAGCAAAAATCCCAGAACCACACGGGGGGACCTAGTGAATGACCTGCAGAGAGCTGGGACCAAAGTAACAAAGCCTACCATCAGTAACGCACTACGCCGCCAGGGACTCAAATCCTGCAGTGCCAGACGTGTCCCCCTGCTTAAGCCAGTACATGTCCAGGTCTGTCTGAAGTTTGCTAGAGAGCATTTGGATGATCCAGAAGAAGATTGGGAGAATGTCAGATGAAACCAAAAATATAACTTTTTGGTAAACTCAACTTGTTGTGTTTGGAGGACAAGGAATGCTGAGTTGCATCCAAAGAACACCATACCTACTGTGAAGCATGGGGGTGGAAACATCATGCTTTGGGGCTGTTTTTCTGCAAAGGGACCAGGACGACTGATCCGTGTAAAGGAAAGAATGAATGAGGCCATGTATCGTGAGATTTTGAGTGAAAACCTCCTTCCATCAGCAACGGCATTGAAGATGAAACGTGGCTGGGTCTTTCAGCATGACAATGATCCCAAACACACCGCCCGGGCAACGAAGAAGTGACTTCGTAAGAAGTATTTCAAGATCATGGAGTGGCCTAGCCAGTCTCCAGATCTCAACCCCATAGAAAATCTTTGGAGGGAGTAGAAAGTCCGTGTTGCCCAGCAACAGCCCCCAAACATCACTGCTCTAGAGGAGATCTGCATGGAGGAATGGGCCAAAATACCAGCAACAGTGTGTGAAAACCTTGTGAAGACTTACAGAAAACGTTTGACCTCTGTCATTGCCAACAAAGGGTATATAACAAAGTATTGAGAAACTTTTATTGACCAAATACTTATTTTCCACCATAATTTGCAAATTCATTAAAAATCCTACAATGTGATTTTCTGGATTTTTTTTCTTCTAATTTTTTCTGTCATAGTTGAAGTGTACCTATGATGAAGATTACAGGCCTCATCTTTTTAAGTGGGAGAACTTGCACAATTGGTGGCTGAGTAAATACTTTTTTGCCCCACTGTATATATGTTTTGCACCAGCTGCCTCACATTAATAACCCTGTTAAAGGCATAACCTCTGTTCACAAAAAAAATTGTCATTTGTTGACTGGCACATTCCCATGCGCATAACCACTTCTGATATTTGTTTTTATCCAAATAGCACAGTCACTGTCACAACAACAAATGATACATTAGACCTAATACAATAGTGCTTCAACTATGAACTTAAATCAAATAATAGTAATAGACCATTGCACGTATCCTTTCACTTTATGGCTTTGTCTTTAGGGTCTTTCTCATCTTTCCTGTTGGGTCACCTCTGGGTCAAATCTGGTCTGCATTATAAGAGTTCTCGCTTATAATTAATTTACAAGTGGTGCTTTTCTGTTATTCTGCATTGGAATCCTAACCATAAATCTGACAATCAATGTTTGGGGGAATTACCATATAGGTTATCGTTCATGTATGTGTGTTGAAGCTGTGTTGCCTCGATAATCACACCCGCTTCCACAATATACTACACAACCAAACCAATCCATTCGGGTGATTCCAATACTGAGCATGCCCCATATATTTATGTATAAATCTAGATAATGTTTGTATAGGTTTTTTTTTAAATTTTCTTTATGGTTAGCAAATGTAATTAAACTAATCGGAGGAACTTCTCAAGAGAATGTATAAAACAATGTCAATATGGCTTCAGTTTAGTTCTGTAAGTAATCGGCTAGCTGAATTCTCCCTGTAATGTTTCATGTCACATGGTTGGTTTCAAATGTTTAACATGCTTTTCCAAAGTCTCAGTTTATACCTGTATATACAGGTGACTTCCAAAATAAAGGAAATGCCAACATAGTGTCTCAATAGAGCGTTGGGACACCACGAGCCAGAACAGCTTCAATGTGCCTTGGCACAGAGTTCCAGACACTTGTAGAATCTATCGGATGGATGCGACATCATTCTTCCTTCATAAAATTCCATTATTTGGTGTTTTGTTGGTGGAAAATGCTGTCTCAGGTGTCGCTCCAGAATCTCAATTTAGTTGGGTGACAGACTCCCATGACATATGGTTGACATTGTTTTCATGCTCATCAACCCATTCAGTGACCACTCGTGCCCTGTGGATCGGGGCATTGTCCTTCCTAGGGGATCATAGCCATGGTAGCCAAAATAATGGTTCTGACTAGGTGGAATACAGCTACGACCGTGACTTTCGTAGCAGGTTAGGAAAACTTACACAATAGGTTAGGAGAATTAACGTAGCATGTTAGGAAGAACGAGGTTAAAGTTAGCTAAACTGCTCTCCTAACCTGCAACGAAAAGTAAATTCCGGTCATCGCTATACTCCATCTAGTTACAATGCCCAGCATTTTTATACATGACCCGAAGCATGATGGAATGTTACCACACCTGTGTGGAAGCACATGCTTTTAATATACTTTGTATCCCTCATTTACTCAAGTGTTTCCATTATTTTGGCATTTAACTCTATAAAATGTATAGATGAGACTTCACTGCATAATGACTCATGCAAATATACACTGAGGATACTTAAGCAATAAGGCCAGAGGAGGTGTGGTATATGGCCAAATACCATGGCTAAGGGTTGTTCTTAGGCACGACGCAATGCAGAGTGCCTGGACACAGCCCTTAGCCGTGGTATAGTGGCCATATACCACAAACCCCGAGGTGCCTTATTGCTATTATAAACTGGTTACCAATGTAATTAGAGTAGTAATAATACGTGTTTTGTCATACCCATGGTATACGGTCTGATATACCACAGCTGTCAGCCAATCAGCATTCAGGGCTCAGACCACCCAGTTTATAATAAACATTAGGAAGACCTTCATAATATTGAGAACAGCCTCAATTCGTCGGACATGAGCTCTACAAGGTGTCAAAAGCATTCCACAGGGATGCTGGCCCATGTTGACTCCAATGCTTCCCTCAGTTGTCAAGTTGGTTGGATGTCCTTTGGTTGGTGGGCCAGTCTTGATACACACAGGAAACTGTTGAGCGTTAAAAACCCAGCAGTGTTTCAGTTCTTGACCCAAACCAGTGTGCCTGGCACTTGCTAGCATACCCCATTCAAAGGCACTTAAATATGTTGTCTTGCTCATTCCCCCTCTGAATGGCACACATACACAATCCATGTCTCAAGGCTTAAAAATCCTTCTTTAACCTCTCTCCTCCCCTTCATCTCAATTGATTTGAAGTGGATGTAACAAGTTAAATCAATAAGAGATCATAGCTTTCACCTGGATTCACCTTGACAGTCTATGTCATGGAAAGAGCAGGTGTCCTTTAATGTTTTATATACTCGGTGTATAAAGTAAGGTCAAATGTTAGTTGTTACCATAGCAATAATGCAACCTGGGACTGTGTACTAGGCAGTTAGAAAAGAGCCAGACGTAATTACACGTAGTAAGAGTAGTCGTGTTCCAAAAAAGCTTAGTCACCAAAGATATTCTTGTTTGTTTATAGTAAACTTAGTGTCATAAATAGCTATACTAAATCTGGCAGAATGTATAACCTAATAAGATGGGTTTGTTTACAGGGCATCACTACAGATACACGGGCCTGTTGAATGGACTGTACACCTGCATGGTGCCTGAAGTGGCAGAGGAGGAGGCCGTGGACCTGGACATGCCTGACTCCAACAGGACGTGAGTCCACTAGTACAGCACAATGCTCAGAATGTGTCCTTGTTCACAATCCAAATGGATATTTGCCATTTGCTCGTTGTGTCTGTTGTCTATGACCATTTGCAGTGCCGACTCGGAGAAACAGGACAACTTGAATACTTCTCTCCGACCACAAGATTCTGCACAAGAGAAGAAAGGTGTGCAGGTCTCCCTGACATTCGCCACCATGAGAAACACATTGGCCTTCTGATTTTTCCCTAGCTACAGCGATCGCTCTTTCCCTATTCTCACCGTCCACAGCCTTGGCCTTGTAGCAGCCTAACTTCTCTCCCAGGATCATTACAGACATCAGTCTGGATGTCGGGAGCATGTAGGAAATGATTCCATCCGTTTAGTGATTTAGCCCTAGTCCTGTGGGATATAGACATAGTTTATTATGCTCTGAGTGAGTTAGGAGCACCTCACCATACGTTGTTCCCCCAAGTGTGAGACTCCCACTCCTCCAGTTAAGGCTCTGAAATCTGGGTGGGGCAGACAAAGCCATTCTCCCTTATTAATTGAATAGTTGTCTTGGCATGGGGAGCCCTGAGCACTGTGAATGGCCTGAACATTCTGTTCGGCTACACGGATAGGGCTGTCTGTTGGCTGTCTATAGACCACATCTGTTCTGTTCTCCACGCTACATTGGCCGGGCTCAGTTATAGGTTTGTTACGACACCCCATGGCTGAGTTGGAGGAACTCTGGAACGAGGTCTCCTCATTGGCTTGGTTCACATGTACATTCAGAACTATACTGTAGCATCGTTTATCATTGTTGTGTGACAGACATCCTGTTCAAATGTGTTGGCACAGATCAGTACTGTGTGTGGCATGTGTTCCTTATTACGTATTCTCTCCCTCTCCTACCCACACCTGTAGAACCTTCCGGTTCCAATTCATCTCTCATGTCTGGGAACAGCCGATGGAAGAGGAAGATCCGTGCTAGTGAGTAGACTATCTGCTGTTGACAATCTGACATGAACCTTATACATTATCTGGCCTATCCATCACCCCCTGTCCTTATCATACAGGCATAATCTCACCCCTTTTTATGCCCTACTGTGGCTTTACTAGCTCTGTGATGTTTGTGCTTTGTAGAAGTGTTGTAAAGAGCTGTTGCAGTTAGGGGTCTACGAAGCGCACTTCATGCCTTTTTAAGAATCCCAATGGGTCATTGACCTTCAACTCTCTCGCTGTCAATGCAGTAGTGAGCTATACTTCTAGCGGGCTCTCCCTGGAGTTTGTATATACCAACTCGTCATCCATTTTATGGAGTTAGACCTGAACGACTGTAAAGCCCCATGGTTCAATAGAGCAAGATAGTGGAGATTAAAATCCAATCGGACCACTAATGACTTTCTACTGATGGATATAAGGTTTATCGTCTTTAAGCCGGTGACATGCAAGAAAAACAGGCAAATTAGTGAGAAGACCTGAGTGTCAGAGCTGTTCTCTCCACACTAGAGGGAGCTGCTGATCTCTGGGCAAAAGAGTTTTAATATTAGTTTTTATCTGGCGTTGTCTACAATTGAATGAGATTAGATTAGTGTTTAGAAAAAGGTCATTTTTCGGGATAAACAACATAAATGTGCTCTCTTGCTGATGAAACGCAATAATTCTGGTTTCCTCAACTCTTTTGAACCATAAGGGTTTTGCATACATTATTTGAAAATTTCCCACATGATTGGTCATTCATGCGTGATGACCCTAATGTTATGCACAATGACAACACAGCATATGCATGTCAATGTGAATGCATCCGAGTTGTGTGTTAGTCTGTAGTCTGATCTACAGCACTGTGCTGCTGTATGAGCTCTGATGAATGTATGTTATCTATACTAAACAAAAATATAAACACAACATGTAAAGTGTTGGTCTCAGGTTTCATGAGCTGAAATAAAAGATCCCAGAAATGTTCCATGCGCACAAAAAGCTTACGTCTCCAATTTTGTGCATATATTTCTTTACATCCCTGTCCGTGAGCATTTCTCCTCTGCCAAGATAATCCATCCATCTGACAGGTGTGGCATATCAAGAAGTTGATTAAACAGCATGCTCATTACACAGGTGCACCTTGTGCTGGGGAAAATAAAAGGCCACTCTAAAATGTGCAGTTTTGTCACACAACACAATGCCACAGATGTCTCAAGTTTTGAGGGAGGGTACAATTGGCATGCTGACTGCAGGAACTGGCAACAGCCATGGTGGACGAGGTTTGAATGTTAATTTCTCTACCATAAGCCGCATCCAACGTTGTTTTAGAGAATTTGGCAGCACATCCAACTGGCCTCGCAAACCACAGACGACGTGTAACCACGCCAGCCCAGGACCTCCACATCCGGCTTCTTTATCTGCGGGATCGTCTGAGACCCACCCATTGCTGCGCCACTTCCCAGTCATGTGAAATCCATAGATTAGGGCCTAATGAATTTATTTCAATTGACGGATTTCCTTAAATGAACTGTAACTCAGTAAAATTGTTGAAATTGTTACATGGTGCGTTTATATTTTTGTTCAGTATATGTTGTACTCGACTCCTTTAGCTCTCCCTCTCATCCTGGTGAGGCACTTCTCACATGAAAACGCTACAGAAAAAGAGGAGCCCATCATTGAAGAGGCCAACTTTGAATTCAACGTGATTGAACCACCAGTAAAACACAAAATTCATACAGATACTCAACAATTTCCTATGTTATAGAAACATTTCACATATAAACCTTATTGCAATTGAGCAATAAAACAATATTTTGGTACTGAGCAATAATAAAATACTTTGGCATTTTTTCAGCAGGTCTCCCATGATGGTCCTAAACTACCTCCAGATTCTCCAAATCAGAATCCATCGATGGGTAAAGAAGCGCCTCCTGTCACCAAAGTGCCACAGCTGGAGGAAGCAGTCGGCCCAAAGAAGAGGCTGACCCTGTCCCTGTCTGAGAAACAGAAGCTCCTGGACTGGAACCTGGTTACTCCAGAAGAGGCCGGAAGCCCTGGAGGAGGAGACCCATCCAAACACTCCAAACCTGGGGACCAGATCCTCCCATTGCCTCAGGTAGAGGCAGAGCCAGTCCCAGCTCAGGCCCAGCCGGCACCGTCCATGTTCCAGATTTGGGCAAATGCCTTCAGAAGGTCTTTTGGAGTACCAGGGACAACCACAGACTCCAACGCAGTTGTCACCAGGAGGAACAACAACGGGCCCACCAAGCCCAGGCCTCTGTCTGACGGTGCCTTCAGCTTTAGCTCCCTGTTTGGGGCTACTGCCCAAAGCCAGGAGGCCGAACCAGTGGATTTGGGTCAGAAGAGCCAGCAGACCCCACACCCATGCAAGGCCTCCATGGGTGATAGACCCGCAGACCTGCCCATGCTACTGGACCAGGTGTCCCTAGGCAGCAACAAGTCCGTGGGATCCTTCACCACAGACGATATGGCCTCACTGCCGCCCAGGAAGCTCAACTTCTTCTCCTACCTTAGGCTGAAAAAGAGAGAGGGGCCGGATAGCGTGGGAGCGGGGATTCTGGAGAAGGACATCAGGACCATCCTGTCCAACATCAGGAACAAAGGTCAGGGGTCAAGAGGATGTGATGAGCATTATGATATGCTTCTACTCCTTTGCCGTCCGTGGCTACTAAATGCTACAATGCTATAAGGAAATGCTATAAATTAGATTACAATATTAGCCTATACTTGGTGTTTAATGTCGATGGGTTTGGGTTTCTGAGCTTAAGCTATTATTAATCTTTAGTTATAATAGAGACATGAGGGGTGCCATAGCAGAGGGTTTACACTAGGAGTTATCTGTAGGAGGAAGGGTTATGGTGGGTGCCGTTAAGCTTGGGAGGGGCTGAGGGCAGGGAAAGCGGTCTCATGTGGCAGTACTGATAAGGGGAGAGAGCCATGGATAAGGGGGTCGAGGTCACGTTAAAGGGAATTGGAACCGTTTATTGCCCGTATCACTTTGTTTCCTGCCGAGCAATAAAGATTCAATGTTTTAGCGAGAAGGAGGAGACTCCACCCAAAGTGAGGTACATATACCACCACTATTATAACCATGTCTTTGTCAATTCAGCTGTTCGATCCTTTGGGAAGAATAAACTTGGTTTAAGCTTTCATAGTGTCCGTCGAGTTCTTACTCTGATAATTAGAACCTAACAATGTAAATCACATAGTTGAAGTGAGTGTACAACTACAGTTTGAAGACCACTGCCCCAGTGTAATGTCCTTGTGTCGTCTCATCTATACACAGCCTCCAGCGAACAGCAGAAGGATGAGTCCAACTCCTCAAGTGACGATGAGCTTGTCCCAGCCAAACCTTTGTCCCAGCCGAAGGTAAGGGCCCTCTACCAATACTCTTACATGCATCATTCCTTCCTGCCTTTCTTGGAAGTAATCACTGATCGTGACGTTAAGTAATGGGTGAAGGCAACAATCCATGTCACGTCAGATCCAGTGGCGGTCAGTGCCGTTTAAGATGAGGGAGGACCTTTTTTTTATGAGCATGACCTTGTTTTTATTACAGAATATTGGATGTCTGTCAATCATATTCCATTCACCCAGTTCAATGTAGCATCGATAGGTTTAGGCTACTACATGATCATTTTCCCTATACCCGTCATGAGGTTGCTATAACCTAGCCTAAGAATTAACGTTTACAAGGTAGGTACACACAGGTCGAGAGAAAAGGTGACAGACAGTGACACATGGACAGACAGTGACAAATTCAATACCACCTTGCACACTCTTACCTGCATTTAGCTTATCTAGGGTCATTAGTCCAACAGTTGCAAACGAGAGTTTCTATTGGACAAATTCAGGTATTTTTTTGCTTGCTTCCGTTTAAGAAATGTTTTTCAACAGAATTGGCAGAATGAATACAACCCTGATCACGCGTAAACACAGTTCACATTTATAGCAGCTACGTTGTATTCCTTCTCGCATCTATGTACTCTCCTCCTCTTACCTTTTCCCTTTGTTTGTGGACTTCAATGCTCAACACATCAGCTGTATGTGACCAGGCAAAAAACACTTTCCAAGCCAAACCATATCAAAACCGCTGCACACAACCTACATCGTTGACCCCATATTAGCTCAAGTAACATTCTTGTCAAAATAGCTAATAGAACTAATACGTTAGTAAACCAGCTACAATCATGAGGTAACGTTAGTGTATAGTCAGTAAGCAGTTTAGCAGTTACACCGGCAGGCCCGGTGGCAATTAATACAACCAAAGGCTTACCTTGATTTGGAAGAGTTTCAGTGTTGTGTTGGATAGTCATAGCCAGCTAGCTAACATAGCATCCCTCTGTTTGAGCTGGGTGTTTGAATAGGCTAAACTAGATAGCTGCATTTGCTAAGTAAGTAAATGAAACTGAAAGTGAGAAAAAAATACTCTTGCTTCTCCTTCATTTTTCAATAAATTAATTTGTTGAAAACTGTTCAACTATTGTCTTTTTACCTCTGAGTCAACTACTCAACACGTTTTTTTTGCAGTGCAGTAGCTAGCTAGCTGTAGCTTATGCTTTCAGTACTAGATTCATTCTCTGATCCTTTGATTGAGTGGACAACATGTCAGTTCATGCTCCAAGAGCTCTGATAGGTTGCAGGATGTCCTCCCGAAGTTGTCATAGTTACTGTGCAAGTCCATGGAAGGGGGAGAGGACCAATAGTCTCCTAGGTTTTGTATTGAAGTTAATGTACCAAGAGGAGGACAGACGCTAGCTGTCCTCTGTCTACACCATGGTGCTACCCTACAGAGTGCTGTTGAGGCTACTGTAGACCTTCATTGCAAAACAATGTGTTTTAATCAATCATTTAGTGATGTGAATATATTTAGTATAGTTTTATCTAAAAAAGGAGAACTTATTTAATGTTTTACAGTTTTTATTTTTTATGAATTTCACTGAGGATGGTCCTCCCCTTCCTCCTCCGAGGATCCTCCACTGGTCAGATCAGCGATTAGATGCACCTCTCCTCAAGGCAGAGGATACAGAGTAGGCAGAAGGAGGCCGGTGGGGAACAGATAATCCATCCTCCATTAGAGAGTGATTATTGGGAAGGCTGAAAGGAGTACATCATGACCTGCTCTTATCACTTTACATACAGGGAGGAAATCCCACTCTGGTGTTGCAGTAGGTCTGGGCCATGGCTTCACCGCGTACACCCCACCCTCTCATTTTGAGCACTGTTTTTTGCACTTCTCTGTTAGGAACAATCTCTGCTTCATCTGCCAGGTCAGGATAAGTGCATGACTGATGGGGCGGCAGGGTAGCCTAGTGGTTAGAGTGTTGGCCTAGTAACCGGAAGGTTGTAAGTTCAAACCCCCGAGCTGACAAGGTACTCAGGTACCGTAAGTTCAAACCCCCGAGCTGACATCTGTCGTTCTGCCCCTGAACATGCAGTTAACCCACTGTTCCTAGGCCGTCATTGTAAATAAGAATTTGTTCTTAACTGACTTGCCTAGTAAAATAAAGGTAAAAAAAAATAAAAATAAATATCACCCTGTTGTGCACAGAACACTAATAGTTGTGACTACGAAAATAGGGTTCAACTCTGCTGTGAGGTAAGTGGTAAGTGGTATGTGACACTGTCTTGCTGGTCTGTGTTTAGACCCATGGGAGCTCAGAGAGACAGAGGAGGAGGCAGGAGGAGACTGTGATTCAACAGGACAAGAGAGAGCAGCTGAGGAGACTCCACAGAGCCCAGGTACAGTAGGGCTGTGATCATTTGCCATTCGTTTACATGTTTTATAGACGGGTTGGTTGTTTAGCAACAAAACCGAGGCATGCACAACTATGGGGAAAACATATGGGTTGGCTTAGATTGCTGGCAACATGTAAGCTATATTTTGTCCCTGATGTTTATTGAAAACACAATGAGCACTTGTTGTCTCTCAAATACATTGTTACAGTTATAGGTTAGCTAGTTATCGAATTTGAGAATATTAGCATTGACATGAAATCAGTCAAAACACCTTACAACAAGACATGGTATCAATAACAAGATGAAACGAGCTGAAACGAGCCCATTACGATTTCCCACATGGTAGTTTCTTGTCATTCTTGCTAACAATCTGGCCATCCAGTATCACAACAACACGCTGACTTCTGCCCCATGAAAGTGTGCACATGGTTTTTGTGGCATTGTCAACTAACCTATCTATATAGATTTTTTTTTCCTGATACATTTGAATCACTCATGAAGTCTTCCACAAACGTATTTGATTTGTTGGGGAGATGAATGGAATATAAATATGATGTGTCGAGCTACATTGTGAGCCTGTCTTGGTTGTTTCTGACCTGGTTGTTTATTGTGTGAAGGTCATACAGAGGCAGCTGGAGGAAGTGGGGGAGAAGCAGAAGGACCTGGAGGAGAGAGGGGTGACCATTGAGAAGGTCCTTCGAGGCGAATCCCCAGGTGAGCCATGCTGTGTCCTAACTGCATGTACTGTACCTTTGGCGAGTACTGTACATTTGTCATCCCATGCTGTGCGGATTCCAACAGCTGCACCGTGTACAGTATGAGTGAAGTACATAAAAGTGTATCCGTTCAGTTGACGTATCTGACTCGTGGCCAGAGAATTTTATGAGTTTAGGAGAATGGATTGGAAGGGTCAAAATCAGAATGTTCAGTAAGTTGTAATCCTTGTCCTTGCATCAGAGATGCCTTATTCTCTGAAGGTACCGCACAAAGACATGGCACGTGTAGACCGCTATGAACAGAGAGCGGAGAAAGGCATGGCTGATAATGGAACTCTCTTCATCTTTGTTTGACCTCAGCCAAGAACATATAACCGAGACACGTAAATACTGTATTCAGAAAGACCTATGCTCGTTCTAGTTGACCGGTTTCTGTGAGGTTTGAAAGTGGCAATGCTTTTCTAATCATTATTTCAATTTCCTTATCTAGAGTAGTCTACAGTCAGAACTACTCTGATGCCTTTGCTAGGAAAATATATAATAAAAATGGCACCAAATTATAGTCATTTGCATTCAAAATAACCTTAATATCCAAAATAACCTCAAGCTAAAATTGTTTTGAAATCACTACAGTGGCAATTGGCCTTGTGAAGAGAGGAAGGTGGTGGGAAAGCAACCCATGTTTCATTTCCACTGCACATCGTGATATACAAGTTAGCCATTAAATACAGCCATTTTAGAATGAAAAACAGTCATTTCTTTTAACAAGTAATGTTTTTATACTGATAATCATAGTCCTCAAAGGTAAATTGTGTTTTGCCGGAATTGTAAATGGGATTTTCATACGTTTCTCAGAAATGTGTTTGTTCCTTCTGCACCCTCCAGATAAATAATTATTGGGAGTTGAAGCATAGTTAGCTGTTACTTGTATTACCATTATATTAAATTAGATTACAGTGCATAAAAGCACACAGAACTGAGTAATGCAATTGTTTCATCCACATTTTCTCTCTTCTATTCTCAAATGTAAAGCACATTTTTGTGTAAACTCACGTTTCGTTCAATAGTCAGGCTCTATGTTAAAAGCCTCCACTAAATGACTGAGTGTATCTTGTCTAAGTACCATTTGAGACAGATACATTAAGGCAGGCAGGCTCCTCTCAGTACAGTGAATGACCTTGCAAATTCTGATTCTAAAACTACACAGAGATATTCTCTTCTGATGTGGCCGTCATTGTGCAGATGTTTTTGCTTTGTTTGGATAATTGCATTATAGCGAAGGGCTCTTGGCTCAATAGACTCTTTGTTCATTTACGTTATTAACGTACTCCAAATGGATAGAAAGAGGGCAGGGGTAGTTGTCAGACAATGACAGGTTTATGTGCATGGCAAGATTCTGAGTTTGAAAAAGGAACACAAAGTT
The DNA here is from genome assembly GCF_036934945.1 of Oncorhynchus masou masou. Lineage (NCBI taxonomy): Eukaryota > Metazoa > Chordata > Actinopteri > Salmoniformes > Salmonidae > Oncorhynchus > Oncorhynchus masou. The sequence goes on from NC_088242.1 coordinate 57,450,060, forward strand.
TAGACTTTGTATCGGACTCTCCTCAATCAAAATAGATTTGTCTAGGTAAAAAAAAAAATGAAAAAATGAATCAATATATGTTTGAAGGGGTATTTGGAGGCAAGGGTCACAGTGCTCTACAGTATGTGGCAATGGTAGAGAACAATCTTCTGTTAACCTTCTGACAACAAAGACGGCATAATGTTTCAGAAGATTTAGAAAAGGCACGAGGAGCTGTCGTTCAATCAAACACACTCTTCTAATGGGTCTAATATGTCATATCTGTAGTTAATTTAAATCTTCGATGTTTAGTAGCTTTGACATATAAATCAATTGCTCCAGATCCAGTCACCCACTAACTTGTTTAAATGACACACTAGTATGGAGAATGAGCTTATGCAGTTTAAATAAATACCTTTAGCCTGTTGTCTGCGCGTTACACTTTCATGCTATTACATTTTCAAAAGTTAACTCTTTAACCTCTGATAGTTACGACGGTCCATTATAAAGTGCTTTATGAAGTCGCTAGCGTTAGTATTAGGCCGTTCCACGAAGTGATTGGCTTTTGCGTCCCTTTGATATTTTAAGTAGAAATTGTGGATCAATGTTGAATTTTAAAAGTTGGTTATATGAAGTCCCCTTTACTATAGACCCCATGGAGAATTCAATCAATCAGATTTTTCATCTGAAAAAGGACAGAACCCACTGGGCACAGATGTCAGTTCAACGTCTATTCCACGTTGGTTCAATGTAATGTCATTGAAATGACGTGGGAACAATGTTGATTCAACCAGTGCTGAAGTGCCAAAAAAGCTGAGGTTCCAAAATTCTGCATTTTGAAATGCCCCTCCATGTGACCTTCCAGGAAGGTTTTAACTCCCTTAACCCCAACATTTCTCCAAGTTCACCTTCATTGTAAAGCCTTAGGGTATTTTGTTTCTTTGGCAAAGTCAATTTGGAATATTATTATTTATTTCATGTGATTAGTGATTCATTTACGTCTGCCCCTCATTTTAAGGTCATCTCTGTTACATGAACTGAACTCGTGTTCTAATATGGTGAAACTATTCATATTTTGATACGTTTTTCAAAAGAAACCTTGAACATCTAATAGAAAAATCACAGTGTAAAAGTAAGTGAGCTGGTTCTACTCTTTTTTGGCCATTTGCTGGTGTTTTGTGGTGGAAAACTGAGCAGGTCGAGCATAACACGTCAACCCTGTTACGCACAAATAGACAGGCTAGAAATATTTGAACAATAAATACAAATTGTGAAGCTTGCGTTCAATTGCCACTCTCTGTTCCACACAACAAGCTTCCAATCCCCTTGTGACAGGGGGATTTATGGCTGATTTAAGATGAAATCGTCAACCCTGTTACTTTATTTGGCACTTAATAGGCACTTTCTATATTAATTTACATGTTTTATTTATTGAGATGGGGAGAACACATTTTATAAAGATGAACGTGTGCTCTCTATTACACCAAGTTATACTTCTCAAAAGGCACCGAATTGATGGAATGACCCATTTATGTTATCGGCTCATGTACAGTTGGACGATTACTATGTCCGTCTACTGTATAACCTTGTGACAGGGAGCTTATTAGTCGACCTTGGACGTAATGAGGAATGAAGAAACAGGATGATCAAATTTCTATATGGGGTTGGGGTAACTGATTGTGACCTTGCTCTCTCCCACTATCAGACAAAGGTGATGGTCTCTCTGATGAGCACGAGCTCCTTCAAATGTGGTTCAAGCTGGTCCTGGAGAAGAACAGACTGGCACGCTATGAGGAGGAGCTGGTCATATTGTAAGTAGGAAAAGATGAGAGGCACAGTGCATTCTCAGATAGTGTGAGCGCCTTATGGAGTGAAGAGTGTTCGAAAATGGGTTGTCTTGTCTGTTGTTAGTGCTCAGGAACTCGAGCTGGAGGACAGACAGAGTCAACTACAGAGGGATCTACGATGCAGGATGTCCATAGACGGTATGGGTCACATACTGTGTGATTGTAGCGTAGTACTGTGCAAATGTAGTGCGCAGCTGTTGCACATTCTGTACTTACTACTGTTATACGTTTGCGCCGCTGCTCTTTATCCGCTGTGGCCCTTTTTGCAGATTCCAGGAAGAGCTCCAGTGAGCTGGCGGAGGAACAGGAGATGCTGACGGAGATCATGAAGGTGGTGGAGAGGAGAGACACTCTGGTCAGCCTGCTGGAGGAGCAGCGGCTGCAGGAGAGGGCTGAGGACAGAGACCCGGAGAGCCTGGTACTGTCTAGAGGCTACCAGTTCCACTGGACCTGAAGAGAATCAGCCCTCTGGGGCAGGGAAAAGGCTACAGCACCATGCAGCTCCACAGGCAGAAGAGACAAGTGACTTCACTACTAGGGACTACCCTACTGGATTTGGCCGCACGTGGCATGATGACCCTTTTGAATATGTATATCAATTTGACTTGTCAATTCCTACTTGAGGACCACACCTCTTATGGACCTGAGGGTTGTACATCAAATGTTTGTTTAGGCTAGTCTCCCGAGACAGCCTTCAGAGATTACTGTATGCTTTACCAAGAAAACCTTAATGTTATGCAGCCTTATAAATAGAATAATATAGAACACGTGTTCAGTTGCACTGGAAAGTACTTATAAACACTACAGAAACCCATAGATTCATCCTATCAAATGTGTTTTCCCTCGCAAAGAAAAATATTGCTTATGTACAGTAGCAGTCAAAAGTTTGGACACCTACTCATTCCAGGGGTTTTCTTTATTTTGACTGTTTTCTACATAATAGTGAAGACATAAACTATAAAATAACACATAGAATTTGAGATTTGAGATTGTTCAAAGTATTCACCCTTTGCCTTGATGACAGCTTTGCACAGTCTTGGCATTCTCTCAACCAACTTCACCTGGAATGCTTTTCCAACAGTCTTGAAGGAGTTCCCAGGTCGGGTGACTGTGGAGGCCAGGTAATCTGATGCAGTACTCCATCACTCTGCTTCTTGGTCAAATAGCCCTTACACAGCCTGGAGGTGTGTTGGGTCATTGTCCTGTTGAAAAACAAATGATAGCCGCAAAGCTGTCGTCAAGGCAAAGGGTGGCTACTTTGAAGAATCTCAAATATGATTTTTATTTTATTTGTTTAACATTTTTTTGGTTACTACATGATTCCATATGTGTTATTTCATAGTTTTTATGTCTTCAGTATTATTCTACAATGTAGCAAATGGTAAAAATAAAGAATAACCCTTAAATGAGTAGGTGTGTCCAAACTTTTGACTGGCACTGTATATATATATATCCATTAATTCTTGAAGAATATAACTTAGAAAATGCCTCATGATCTTAGTTCAACTGTCACACTCCATAAGAACCCAAAATATAAGCTTGTTTTTCTCCAATGTTTGTAAACAATGTAAATGTAAACTAACACGGTATAACCTCATAACATGGCTAAAACAATCATGTTGATATCATGGATGGTCAGTCCTTGCATCCATAGCTCTGTCTGTTATTCTGAGAGTGGTTACATTTCTCCAGGCCTATCGCTCAGCTTTTTACCAAAACAGAGGTGGGATGGCTGTTTATTTATTGTTTCACTGTGGATTTGCCCTTTTAACAGCTGCATATTATCAAGATATCAAAGTGTTGCCAACAAAAAGTGAAACAATAGGCCTATTGCAAATGATGCATATGGTATTCATTTTTCACATGTAAATAGCACTTTTCAGTAATGCTCAAACCAAGCAATTCCATGAGAGCAGCATTTATTTTTCAACTCGAATCAATGAGCCTAATCAGTCCTCCATGACAACAAAATCATAAACAGAGTAGGGCTGGCTAATAAATCCTTTGTTTTGGGGTTATGCTCAGGTAAAACAATTTGGCAAATCTATACTTCCATATTTCCAAGTCCTATTCTTGAAGATCAAGGGGTATAACATTTATTGGAATGACTGGAATTCTGATAGATTTTGGTTTTTAATGTAAAGATATAATTTAATAGTAGAACATGATGGGTTAGAAGAAGCCTACATAACCAACCCATAAAGTAAAATTTAACATCCATATATGACCAGCTATGTAAAATTTAACATTGATTTATCCTGCAATAGATGTGGTTCAATTGGTAACATACATTTTTGTCTTCTTCTAATGCCTCTTAAGGGGAAAGTAATCTAAAAGTAACCGAATGTTGGCTGGTGTAGGCCGTCATTGTAAATAAGAATTTGTTCTTAACTGGCTTCCCTAGATAAATAAAAAAGTATTAAAAAAAACCTTGGCAAAGGGTGGCTACTTTGAAGAATCTCAAATATAAAATATATTTTGATGTGTTTAACACTTTTTTAATTATTACTACATGATTCCATGTGTGTTATTTCATAGTTTTGATGTCTTCACTATTATTCTACAATGTAGAAAATAGCAAAATAAATAAAAACCCTTGAATGAGTATGCGTGTCCAAACTCTGGTACTGTTAGTAGGGGTAAAGTGAATAGGCAACAGGATAGATAATAAACAGCAGAAGCCGCGTATCTGATGAGTCAAAAGAGTTAGTGCAAAAAAAGGTAATTGCAAATTGTCCTGGTAGCTATTTGGTAACTATTTAGCAGTCTCATGGCTTGGGGGTAGAGCTATTTAGGGTACTGTTGGCTCCAGACTTTGGCTTGCTGTGCGGTAGCAGAGAGAACAGTCTATGACTTGGGTAGCTGGAGTCTTTGACAATTTTTAGGGCCTTCCTTTGACATTACCTGGAATAGAGTAAGAGGTCCTGGATGGCAGGGAGCTAGGCCCCAGTAATGTACTACCCTCTGTAGCGCCTTGCGGTCGAATGCCAAGCAATTCCCAGAAAACATAACCCCATTGGCCTCATGTGGACAGGGGCAAGCCCACAAAAAGCCATAACAAGTCCACACCTACCAAATACAGGCTATCCCAGCATGGGCCAGCCCACAGCCATCCCGCATCAGCCCAACACGGTTAATCCCAACACTGGCTAGCCCACACCAAGCCCAGCACGGGCTAGCCCACACCAAGCCCAGCACGGGCTATCCCACACCAAACCCAGCACGGGCTATCCCACACCAAACCCAGCACGGGCTATCCCACACCAAACCCAGCACGGGCTATCCCACACCAAGCCCAGCACAGGCTAGCCCACACCAAACCCAGCACGGGCTATCCCACACCAAACCCAGCACGGGCTATCCCACACCAAACCCAGCACGGAATATCCCACACCAAGCCCAGCACGGGCTATCCCACACCAAACCCAGCACGGGCTATCCCACACCAAACCCAGCACGGAATATCCCACACCAAGCCCAGCACGGGCTATCCCACACCAAACCCAGCACGGGCTATCCCACACCAAGCCCAGCACGGGCTATCCCACACCAAGCCCAGCACGGGCTAGCCCACACCAAACCCAGCACGGGCTATCCCACACCAAGCCCAGCACGGGCTATCCCACACCAAGCCCAGCACGGGCCCTTGAGCTCAAATGTTTTAAGCCGCATTGGACCCACATCGTACCAATATGGACATGTTTGCTGGGTTGCCATACCATGCGGTGATGCAGCCAATCAAGATGCTTTCAATGGTGCATCTGTAGAACTTTTTGAGGATCAAAGCCTATTTTGGTGGTATTAGAATAACGCCTATAACAATGTCTATGCATCCTTACTGATATCACTAGAAAAATATGATAATGAAGAAATGTGTTTGTGATAAATCAAAAGTTACATAGCACACTGGTCAAAGCAAACAGGGGCCAGTTGCTAACTACAATGTATTCAGCCAGTAGGGTTTTATGTACAATAGAAATAGGGGAGGGAACAAGGAAGGGATTTAAGCCTGGATGAAATTCCGTTTCCGCTTTAGGGAGTGAAAATTGATTTGAGCAGAACTTGACTTGAAAATCTATTTATTTCAGAGACCCACTCAACTTTTACAATATTGATTGTACTTTTGGATAAATTGTATCATGGCTACTTCGCCGCAAAAGTCGCCATCCTCTCCGTCGCCGACGACTCCGAAATCACCCTCTTCCAGAAAGAAAGATGACTCGTTCCTGGGAAAACTTGGAGGAACTTTGGTAAGAAGAAAGAAGGCAAAAGAAGGTACATTTCTGATCAAAACAATACTGTCACGAACATGTCTGAACTTTACTTGCGTTAAGTGGCATGTGTATAAAAAAACAAATAAAAAACATCAGCAAAGCACAAGCAGAAAATAAGTATTTTATGGAACGACCGTGTAGCTCATTGTAATTAGCTAGTCGCTACAACATTGTTTCAATCCATTGTGTAATGAAGTCACGCCTCGACCATTGTCTGATTCTGTCTATTCGTTATTGGTAAAGGAATATCGCCTTTGCCTGCTTTCCGAACTGCAGATTCATTGAAGAGATCAGAATGGAGTAGGGTACTACATAAATATCGGTAAACTAGCGTACACACTCACTTTCTTGTAATTCGACATTCTTGTATTGACCCGAGTTGGCCTGCAGGGCAGCCTGGGAGCGCATGCAGTGCCTAGTAGAGTTACTCACTGTAGCTGCAGGCTATGGTTGCCATGTAGGGTATGCTACTACTTCAGATGCAATTACTCTGGAATGAGGCAAGAGCAAACACAACTCCAGGAGCAGCTGCACTGCCAGTGTATGTCCTTTATTTCACTGCTACGAGATAAACACACCTATAAAATGAACGAGCTGCTATTTAACCAGGTAGGCTAGTTGAGAACAAGTTCTCATTTGCATCTGTGACCTGGCCAAGATGAAGCAAAGCAGTTCGACACATACAACAACAACAACAACACAGAGTTACACATGGAATAAACAAACATACAATCGATAATGCAGTATAAAAATCTATATACAGCATGTTCAAATGAGGTAGGATCATCATCAAATGAATTAGTTGCACATTAAGTGGAAATGTTCCCACTTCGTTTGTCCTGTTCAGAGTGCCCCCGATCTCCAGGGGGCCCCCAAAATGTGGTTCCCCGGCCCTGCACTTGTGTTATGATTGGTTTGTATCAATCAGGGTTCACAGGTCTGAGTGGTTGACACACCACAGCTGAGCCCTATCCCGTCTCTCCCTCATACACATCCACAGTGGAGCACACTGGCCAGGATGTCCGCAGTGTGTTCCTAGTGATTTGATGGAAAGCGTCTCTGGTCCCGCGTTGCGGCAGTATATTTAATTTAAAGCTCTCTGACATTTTACGATGGGGAGGAAGAGGGGGGGGCATGGCCTTGAACAAGCCTGTTGATTGGACCGCGGCAGGAGAGGGAGGAAAGGGTGAGACAGAGAGTGTTAGAGACAGGACAGTGGATGTTAAGCAGGCTGGAGGAGAGGATGAGTCAGTGAAGGGAAGATGCTGGAAACTCAGAGAATGGAGAGATGGGCTGTGGAGCACTCTGCCCACCAGGTAAGACCGCCTGTTAGTATTCACCCACCCACTGCTGGAGCATGAGGAGAGGTAGGAGAAACACTGTGGCTGCATTTCAACAATCTAAAGTGGTGTCCTTTGTTGCTTTCCCTTTCTTCATTTACACATAGATGGTGTTGCAGGATGGGTGTAAGCAATGTGTGGTGGATACCTACCCGTTACTTGCTTTCACCAATCCAGGTCCTTCACATCAGTTCATATGAAGGAAAGTAGACGAGGAATGGAGCCCCAGTGTCTGTAGCAGGTCTGGGACAGGATTAGCACCCCAACTTATAGCATCATATGCTCTGTGTGTGAATCTCTGCTGGTCAAGAGGACATTGGTTATGGAGATTATTTAAATGTGTGATTGGGAGGGCAGTGACAATTCCTCAATTGTTTTGTAGACACGCTGATGCATGCAATTTTCAGTCATACAATTATTTCTGAGAGAAGGCATAGTGTGCCCTCAGAGTATTCATACCCTTTTACTTATTCCACATATCAAATTTTATTTGTCATACATGCCGAATAATTTTAACCAACAATGCAGTTCAAGAAATAGAGTTCAGAAAATATTTACATAAAAATAAAAAGTAACACTTAAAAATGACAGAGGCTATATTCAAGGGGTACCGGTTCCGAGTCAATATGTGGGGGCCGGGGTACAGGTTAGTCGAGGTAATTTGTACATGTAGGTAGGGATAAAGTGACTGCTCGGTTACAGCCTGAGTTCAAAATTGATTACAAAGGTTATTGTCACCCATCTACACACAATACCCCACAATGACAAAGTGAAAACATGTTTTGAGAAATGTTTGCCAATTCATTGAAAATGTAATGCATCTATATGTCATTTACATAAGTATTCACACCCCTGAGGTAATACTTTGTAGAAGCATTCGTGAGTCTTTCTGGGTAAGTCGCGAGGAGCTTTCAACACCTGTATTGTGCAACATTTACAACATGTGCACAATCCCATTACTCTTTTCAAAATCTTTCAAGCTCTGTCAGATTGGTTGTTGATTATTCCTTGACAACCATTTTCAGGTCTTGCTGTAGATTTAAGTCAACTGTAACTCAGCCACTCAGGAACATTCATTGTCTTCTTGGTAAGCAACTCCCATGTAGATTTGGCTTTGTGTTTTAGGTTATTGTTCTGTTGTAAGGTGAATTCATCTCCCAGTGTCTGGTGAAAAAAACTGAACTAGAATTTGTCTCTGCTTAGAGCCGTTTCTTTTTTTATCCTGAAAAACTCCCCAGTACTTAGCGATTTAAAATCATACCCATAACACTATGCAGTGATGGAAAAAGTACTCAATTGTCATACATGAGTAAAAGTAAAGATACCCTTAATTTAAAAAGACTCAAGTAAAAGTGAAAGTCACCCAGTAAAATACTACTCGCTTAAACGTCTAAAAGTATTTGGGTTTTAAATATACTTAAGTATCATAAGTTAATGGAATTGCTCGAATGTACTTAAGTATCAAAAGTAAAACTATAAACTAATTCAAATTCCCTATATTAAGCAAACCAAACAGCACAATTTTATTACATTTTTTGGGTGGTTGGTTGGGGGCACACTCCGATATAATTTACAAACGAAGCATTTGTGTTTAGTGAGTCCGCCAGATCAAAGGCAGTATGGATGACCAGGGATGTTCTCTTGATAAGTGTGTGAAATTGACCATTTTCCTGTCAAAACAAGTACTTTTGGGTGCCAGGAAAAATGTATGGAGTAAAAAGTACATTTATTTTCTTAAGGAATGTAGTGAAGTAAAAGTTGGCAAAAATATAAATCAAAAAGTACTTAGGTAAAAAATACTTTGAAGTACTACTTCAGTACTTCACACCACTGCCACTATGTTTGAAAATATGGAGAGTGGTACTCACTAATGTTATATTTGATTTGCCCCAAACATAACAATTTGTATTAAGGACAAAAAGGGAATTGCTTTGCTAAATTTTTTGCAGTACTACTTTAGTGCCTTGTTACAGACAGGGTAACTGTTGGAATATTTGTATTCTGTACAGGCTTCCTTTTCACTCTGTCAATTAGGTTAGTATTGCAGAGTAACATCATTGTTGATTCATCCTCAGTTTTCTCCCTTCACAGCCATTAAACTTTCATGGTTTTAAAGTCATCATTGGCCTCATTGTGAGATCCCTGAGCGGTTTCCTTCCTCTCCGGCAACTGAATTGGAAAGGACGTCTGTATCATTATACTATCCAATGTGTAGTTAATAATTTCATGGATATTCAATGTCTGCCCCCCCCCCCCCCCCCCATCTACCAATAGGTGCCCTTCTTTGCGAGGCATTGAAAAACCTCCCTGGTCTTTGCGGTTGGATCTGTTTTTGAAATTCACACCTCGACTGATGGACCTTACAGATAATTGTATGTCCATTTATCAATTTTAAATTCAGGCTATAACACAACAAATTCTGGAAAAAGTGAATACTTTCTGAAGGCACTGTGTGTCGTGCTGTCAAGGCACAGGATATTCTCCTTAGTCTTGATGTGACGCTACACAGGCAGTCCGAATTAGGGCTGCTGATGGTGTTGATTATGAGGATGTCATCCTCGCTGGGAAGGAAGGCTGAGAAATCCAGCACAGGATGTTCACACCACTACAGGTGTCACTGAAACTGACACGAAGCAGTATAGTGAAACGCATGCTTGGGCAAGGCAGGGGTTGATGGGAAACCAGGAAGTTCTGTGTGATAAATAGGCTACTAACAGGTGGGGAAAGTACATTGTCTTGATTAACTGAGAACAGTGTCAGATCAGATAAAGCTGATTTTTAGGAACGGTGACACAGAAAGCTGAGGTGGTGCAGTGATCAAAGGACAAAACGTGATATTGGTTTAAGAATCAATTGTAGCTGCTGATATTGATTTAAGAATACATAAGAATCACCCCCTTTAGAACACGTCTCCTCTGTTGTGAGATATAGCCTAGGGAGGAGGAGTGTACGGATGAGGGCCAATAAGTAGTAGACTATGAGGAAATGCCTGTCTGGAGGACAGAAGGGCATTACCTGGACTTGAGATACAATTGCCGTGTTTTCCCAATGAGCAGCAGCTTCTAAGAAAATATTCCTTGACGAGTGAAACCACTTCCAGAAAAAACCGCTACGCCTCAATAATATACCATATTAGACATGATAAAGAATGCAACGCCCTGTCCTGTGGGGTTATGTTTGCTGGGATCTGCTTGGCATTCGATCGCAAGGCGCTACAGAGGGTAGCGCATACGGCCCAGTACATTACTGTGACCAAATAGCTGTGGTAGGAGTTAGCTAGTGTGTTCGTGGTGTGGGAACACTATTACATGTATCATGTGCTGGTCCCTATTCTAGTAGTTGTCCCCCACCTTAACAACAACCTCTCATTTCCCCTCCATACTGGCAAAGCTTAGCTGATGCTAAGAGCAGCAAAGTACTGAGCAGTATGAAACGTGTAGTAGCCTAAGTTGTAGAAAGCTGCTTTTTTTTGGTCAAATTATCACAGTTAGGAGGCACAAACATTAAGCCACTTACAACCTACGTGAATTTCTAGCTGTTGCACTGAAAGATGGCGGTTTGAGAGGATGCCTTGTGAGTGACGTGACGTGCTCTCCCTACAGTGTCTGAGCTCCAGGAAGAGGGGATGAACGCCATCAACCTGCCCTTGAGCCCCACCCAATACGAACTGGACCCAGAAGACACCATGCTAGGTAAGTGCAGTACAGTGAAGTCTCGATCTGAGATCCCTGGCCATGGAAGATGAGACACCTTGACACTGGCTATATCTAATCTTGCTTTCTGTTCCTACAGAGGAGAATGAGGTCCGCACCATGGTCGACCCCAACTCCAAGAACGACCAGAAACTCCAGGAACTCCAGAAGGTGTTGATCGACTGGATCAATGATGTGTTGGTGGGGGAGAGGATCATCGTGAAGGACCTGGCTGAGGATCTATACGACGGGCAGGTTCTGCAGAAACTCTTTGGTGAGGAACAAGTCCATTTAATGGTTCTCCATCAAACTTAAAGGATCACTACTACCGCTCGCCTTCTCCCTCTGACCATTTTCTCTCAGGCCTTTCTCTCATTGTGCAAATGCCTGTATTTATGCTAAAGAAGACTCCTGACCAAATTGAATACATGCTGTTTTCTTTGTATATGTGTTTCAGAGAAGCTGGAGGGGGAGAAGCTAAACGTAGCTGAGGTGACCCAGTCGGAGATCGCCCAGAAACAGAAACTACAGACGGTGCTGGAGAGGATCAACGACTCCATCAAGGTCTCTGCCAGGAGCATCAAATGGAACGTGGACTGTAAGTAGAGGCTGAGAACTTGGTCGTATTAATTAGGGCACCACACCGTAGCAAGACATTACGCAACCCTAAAATTATAACAAGCGTTCTTATTGGACAGTCCCTCCATGTTTCAGTCCATTTTCCTCTCTTTGGTGAGAGAGACTCAGCATACAGTAGTTGTTGAGTGAGCCAAAGCGGTCAGACAGGTGGAATACATGGGGGCTTCAGCTTGTTACCAGTCCATACACTGGTCGTCGAGTTTTCTCTGCTTCCCATTGAGCAGGTCTCTAATGGAGAAGGAATGTTTGTCCATACAGTACATTTAGGTAAAGCACTTTAGGTTTGCCGTGATGTCTCTATTTTATGAGGCTTTTAACAAGAATATGATGACACTGGTAATAGCGTTCTAGCTTGTGTTTTATCATTAGCGTACATGTATGAAAAAAGGAAAGAGAGTTGTAGGGATGAACCGATTTGAGGGAAGTAGTCCAGAAATATACATATTCATTAAAGCTGGACTCCGTAGCGGTGAAACTGCCACGTCTGTTTGTAATATTCCAAACAACAAAGACGTGACTTAAAACAACACTGTTTTAATCATGGCACATCATGGCACGTGATAGAACAGCAGAGTATGTGCGATGTTTTATTTTTTGTATTAATTTGCTTTTCAAAAACCATAATAAATGCGCCTGGGGCAGCCAGTGGCGCTAATGTGGATCTCGGCTTACGGTAAGAGGTAAATGCATGACTACATCACGAAAGAGGAACACTTGTATGATATGATGGCGTTTTTGATCGAATTTACAGCAGAATACTGTCAACCAAGTGCTAACCAAATCAATGCGTTGTTCCCTGCTTTCAACCTTTTTCTTTTAAGCTGAAGAAAACACTTAAGGGAGATGTAACACACACTTCTGTTCTGATCCTCTTAGGCTGAGAGGATCAGGCCGATATCAGAGGGCTTTTAGATGCCTCTCCTTTAATTTAGCTTCTTTTTATTAGGCGGGAATCAAAACATTGTTTCCTTCATTGATTGTTCTTCCAACCAATGAAAACTAAAGCAAATCCCAATTTCTTTCTGTCTCTTGCCCAGCGGTCCATGCTAAGAGTATAGTGGCCATTCTTCACCTGCTGGTGGCGCTATCTCAGCACTTCAGAGCACCAATCAGACTTCCTGATCACGTGTCCATCCAAGTAGTGGTGGTTCAGGTACTGTAAATCCTCTTATTTTGCTTGGTGCATAGTACACATGAATGAAACTTGATGTAAGTCTCTGAGGTCATACACCTGTTTTGTTACGTGTTATAATAACTTCGCTATACATGCTTATAAATGCTGTTTTACGATAAATTGAAGTACGACAATACTTGTCAAATTATAACACGGGTGGGTCTAATCCTGAATGCTGATTGGTTAAAACCACATTCTGGCTAAATCTGACTGTTAAAATACCTATTAACTCTGTTCCTTTTCCTGTTTCTTTTTTTCTTTATTTTCTCTCAGAAAAGGGAGGGGATTCTGCAATCTCGCCAGATCCAGGAGGAGATCACGGGCAATACAGAGTAGGTCACGTTTTTCTCTGATGGGATGAACCAGTCATTGAGAGAACACACTCCTTCTCACTCAGTGTGAGAGCTCTGTTTTGTCAGAAATAGGGATGGGTTCACCACAGCAGTAAGCCACATACCACTGTCTTCCCCAAAACACAATGCAATCTCCTATTTAAAATATGAAGTACTTTGATATAGATTTGTATCTCTCAAATGCAATCCCCTCTGTAGCCTTTATGTAATAACCACATCCTATTAATACGTTTTTCAAGCACAATTATTTCACCAGTGTGTATGAAGACAGTTGACCATTGTATAAACAGGGACGTGATGGTTCCTTGCCAGTGTAGCGTTGCCCCAGCTGAGGTTGGAGCGAACCAGCAGGTCCAGAGCAGCTGGGGAGATTAGTGGGCGAGCAAAGCGCTCATATCATGGTCACGGTCACAGGGCTGTTATCATATGACCAGGACCGTTGCCCTGCCATCAGGGATTACACCACGAAGAGAAAGGGTGTCGTGTGTGCGTTTGTTTGTGCGTGTCTAAGGCCCTCTTTTGTGTGATCGCTGTTGGGATGTTGCAGCAGCACCTTGACTCAACATGTGTGACAATGCCTAGTGGCCCATTCTGTTAATGTTCAGTGAAGTTAATCGCTTGTGTACAACAACATTACTGTATTCACCACCAACATTCCTCTGTATCAGGTTGATATCAATGTATCAATAGTATTTTTTATTTTTTATTTAACCAGGCAAATCAGTTAAGAACACATTCTTATTTACAATGACGGCCTACCAAAAGGCCTCCTACATGGGCCTGGGATTAAAAATAAGTACATATAAATATAGGACAAGAGAGACAATACTATGTAAAGAGAGACCTAAGACAACAACATAGTAAGGCAACATAACAACATGGTAGCAGCACAAAACATGGTACAAACATTATTGGGCACAGACAACAGCGCAAAGGGCTAGAAGGTAGAGACAACAATACATCACACAAAGCAGCCACAACTGTCAGTAAGAGTGTCCATGATTGAGTCTTTGAATGAAGAGATTGAGATAAAACTGCCAAGTTTGAGTGTTTGTTGCAGCTCGTTCCAGTTGCTAGCTGCAGCGAACTGAGAAGAGGATTGACCCAGCGATGTGTGTGCTTTGGGGACCTTTAACAGAATGTGACTGGCAGAATGGGTGTTGTATGTGGAGGATGAGGGCTGCAGTAGATTTCTCAGATAAGGGGGAGTGAGGCCTAAGAGGGTTTTATTAATAAGCATCAACCAGTGGGTCTTGCGACAGGTATACAGAGATGACCAGTTTACAGAGGTGTATAGAGTGCAGTGATGTGTCCTATAAGGAGCATTGGTGGCAAATCTGATGGCCAAATGGTAAAGAACATCTAGCTGCTCGAGAGCACCCTTACCTGCCGATCTATAAATTATGTCTCTGTAATCTAGCATGGGTAGGATGGTCATCTGAATCAGGGTTAGTTTGGCAGTTGGGGTGAAGAGGAGTGATTACGATAGAGGAAACTAAGTCTAGATTTAACTTTAGCCTGTAGCTTTGATATGTGCTGAGAGAAGAACAGTGTACTGCCTAGCCATACTCCCAAGTACTTGTATGAGGCGATTACCTCAAGCTCTAAACCCTCAGAGGTCGTAATAACACCTGTGGGAAGAGGGGCATTCTTCTTAACAAACCAGATGACCTTTGTTTTGGAGTTGTTCAGAACAAGATTAAAGGTAGTGAAAGCTTGTTGGACACTAAGAAAGCTTTGTTTTAGAGCATTTAACACAATATCCGGGGATGGGCCAGCTGAGTAGAGGACTACCATCTGCATATAAATGGATGAGAGCACTTCCTACTGCCTGAGCTATGTTGATGTAAATTGAGAAGTGCGGGGGGCCTAGGATCGAGCCTTGGGGTACTCTCTTGGTGACCGGAAGTGGCAGCAGATTTTGACTTTATGCACTGCACTCTTTGAGAGGTAGTTAGCAAACCAGGCCAAAGACCCATCAGACACCCCAATACTCCTTAGCTGGCCCACAAGAAAGGAATGGTCTACCGTATTAAAAGCTTTGGCCAAGTCAATAAAAATAGCAGCACAACATTGCTTAGAATCAAGGGCAATGGTGACATCATTGAGGACCTTCTTAAGGTTGCAGTTACACATCCATAACCTGAGCGGAAACCAGATTGCATACACGAAAGAATACTATAGACATCAAGAAAGCCAGTCAGTTGATTATTGACAAGTTTTTCCAACACTTTTGATAAATGGGGCAAAATAGAAATAGGCCTATAACAGTTAGGATCAGCTTGATCTCCCCCTTTTAAATAAAGGACGAACCGTGGCTGCCTTCCAAGCAATGAGAACCTCCCCAGAAAGGAGCGACAGACTTGGCGATGACAGGGGCAGCAACGTTAATGAAGGGGCTAAACCATCTGACCCAGATATTTTTTTGTGGTCAAGATTAAGGTGCTCCTTTAGCACCTCTGACTCAGTGACTGCCTGCAGGGAGAAACTTTGTAGCGGGCAGGGGGAAAAGAAGGAGAAGAATCGGGGATAGTCACATTAGAAGGGGTGGGAGATGAGGAAATGTTGAACAGGCAAGGAGGCATGGCTGAGTCCAATAGGAATCCTGACTTAATGAAGTGGTGATTAAAGAGCTCAGCCTTGTGCTTGTTGTCAGTAACAACCACATCATCAACTTTAAGGGACATGGGCATCTGTGAGGAGGGTTTATTCCCCAGGTCTTTAACCGTTTTCCAGAACCTCTTGGGGTTCGACCCACAGAGAGAGAACTGCTCCTTAAAGTAACTAACTTTGGCCTTCCGGATAGCCTAAGTGCACTTATTTCTCATTTGCCTGAACGAGAAACAGTCAGCCGGAGTATGCGTGTGCCGAGCCTTTCGACAAATGCAATTCTTGAGGTGGAGTAACTCTGCAAGATCCCAGTCGAACAAGGGGCTAGACCAGTTTTTAATACTAATTTTCTTTATGGGAGTGTGTTTGTTAACAATACCACTGAAAATATCAAGAAAAGAAGGTCCAAGTGTCTTCGACAGAGGGGATCAAGCTGATTCTATACCATTTTAGAGGCCAGTTCATGAAGGAAGTCTTGCTCATTTAAAGTTTTTTAGCAAGTGTCTATGACAATCAAGACAGGTTGTTTCATTGAGCAGCCATTACAGACACTGGCTGTAAAACAGTGATCACTAAGGTTATTACAGAAAATTCCAGACTGATGCCTATCAGGAATATTTGTGAGGATTACATTGTAGAATTGGTAATAATTTTAAAGATTAGTAGTTGTGGAATAATCCCATGTGGCTCACTTGGTAGAGCAAGGCGCTTGCAACGCCAGGGTTGTGAGTTTGAATCCCATGGGGGACCAGTATGAAAATGTACTCGCTCACCACTGTAACTCACTGGATAAGAGCATCCGTCTGCTAAATTACTAGAATGTAAAGTAGGCTAATGTGGACATTTTAATGAAGTTCTTCGTGGGCTGTCCTTGTTGACCAAATGGAGCTTTTATATCTTGTTTTGTCTTTCTCTTTTCCCTCAGGGCTTTATCTGGCAGACATGGTATGTCTTCTACTTGGTCTATTCTCTCCTAATGCATCTTTTAATCAGTCGCAGTAAATTTGACACTTATTTTAATTTTTTATTTTAAATCGCTGTTTTCACTATATGACAACCTTGATGCTTTTTACCTAGTTTCTGTGAGTAACGGTATGACTGTTCTCTCCGTCCATTAAGAGCGAGATGCTTTCGACACCCTGTTTGATCACGCTCCAGACAAGCTCAATGTGGTAAAAAAGGTAGTGTGTTAATACTAGTAGTAGAAGAGTTTTCTGTTGTACTGTTGGCGTGCCTCACAGACAGAAATGACTGCTGTTTCCACAGACTCTCATCACCTTTGTGAACAAACACTTGAACAAGCTCAATCTGGAGGTGGCTGAACTGGACACACAGGTACAGTATGAACTAGAATTACAGTTGAAATCGGAAGTTTACATACACCTTAGCCAAAAACATTTAAACTCAGTTTTTCACAATTCCTGACATTTAATCCTAGTAAACATTCCCTGTCTTAGGTCAGTTCGGATTGCCACTTTATTTTAAGAATGTGAAATGTCAGAATAATAGTAGCGAGAAGGATTTTTTTCAGCTTTTATTTATTTCATCACATTCCCAGTGGGTCGAAAGTTTACATACACTCAATTTGGTAGCATTGCCTTTAAATTGTTTAACTTGGGTCAAACGTTTCGGGTAGCCTTCCACAAGCTTCCCACAATAAGTTGGGTGAATTTTGGCACATTCTTCTTGACAGAGCTGGTGTAACTGAGTCAGGTTTGTGGGCATCCTTGCTCGCACACGCTTTTTCAGTTCTGCCCACAAATATTCTATAGGATTGAGGTCAGGGCTTTGTGATTGCCACTCCAATACCTTGACTTTGTTGTCCTTAAGCCATTTTGCCACAACTTTGGAAGTATGCTTGGGGTCATTGTCCATTTGGAAGACACATTTGCGACCAAGCTTTAACTTCCTGACTGTCTTGATGTTGCTTCAATATATCCACATAATTTTCCTTCCTCATGATGCCATCTATTTTGTGAAGTGCACCAGTCCCTCCTGCAGCAAAGCACACCCACAACATGATGCTGCCACTCCCGTGCTTCACGGTTGAGATGGTGTTCTTCGGCTTGCAAGCCTCCCCCTTTTTCCTCCAAACATAGCAATGGTCATTATGGCCAAACAGTTCTATTTTTGTTTCATCAGACCAGAGGACATTTCTCCAAAAAGTACAGCCTTTGTCCCCATGTGCAGTTGCAAACCATAGTCTGGCTTTTTTATGGCGGTTTTGGAGCAGTGGCTTCTTCCTTGCTGAGCAGCCTTTCAGGTTGTGTCGATATAGGACTTGTTTTTACTGTGGATATAGATACCTTTGTACCTGTTTCCTCCAGCATCTTCACAAGGCCCTTTGCTGTTGTTCTGGAATTGATTTGCACTATTCGCACCAAAGTACGTTAATCTCTAGGAGACAGAACACGTCTCCTTCCTGAGCGGTATGACGGCTGTGTGGTCCCATGGTATTTATACTTGCGTACTATTGTTTGTACAGATGAACGTGGTACCTTCAGGCATTTGGAAATTGCTCCCAAGGATGAATCAGACTTGTGGAGGTCTACAATTGATTTATTTTGATTTTCCCATGATGTCAAGCAAAGAGGCACGGAGTTTGAAGGTAGACCTTGAAATACATCCACAGGTACACCTCCAATTGACTCAAATGGTGTCAATTAGCCTATCAGAAGCTTCTAAAGCCATGACATAATTTTCTGGAATTTCCAAGCTGTTTAAAGGCACTGTCAACTTTGTATGTAAACTTCTGACACACTGGTATTGAGATTAAGTGAAATAATCTGTCTGTAAACAATTGTTGGAAAAATTACTTGTCATGCACTAAGTACATGTGCTAACCGACTTGCCAAAACCATAGTTTGTTAATTATCAAGAAATTTGTGGAGTAGTTGAAAAACAAGTTTTAATGACTCCAACCTAAGTTTATGTAAACTTCCGACTTCAACTGTATCTAATTAGAATCATACCTCTTGTATATTGATATGAATAAGCATGTTTTTTTTATTCTTTAGTTTGCTGACGGTGTGTACCTTGTTCTGCTGATGGGATTGCTGGAGGGCTACTTTGTTCCACTCTATAATTTCTTCCTGACTCCTGAGAACTTTGAACAACAGGTATGTTGACATTTACTCTCCATTTTTCCAAATTCTATCTTTGCTCGGTGTGGTACACTTTAATGACAGTGAACACACTAGTCTTTGTTTTGTTCCATTTCATACATTTCCAGCAAATTATTGTTTTTTTTCAGGCCCTAATTGTTTAATTCAAACATTTGCATAATTTTTTACTTCAAGATGGCTAATCCCTCAGTGATTAATTATATTTTCTGATATTAGTATTTATCATGAAGATTATTCCATATTGTCAGACAGACAATGTGCAACCCAAAGCCTCTATTCTTAGCAGGCTTTCTAAAGGGACGCCCTGTCAGGCCTGAGACTGGGTCCTCTCCAGCCGGCTGTGCTGTGCCAGGCAGTGGGCACCCGGCAGGCAGCATCTGTAATCTGCTCCTGCACAGAAAATCAATAAGTGGCCAGGAGATTAGCGCTAATGCAGGGAGAGGGGGGAGAAGGGACAAGGGGTCTTTTCAGGGACAGCTGCTATATAGGAGTCCCTGGTACTCGCCTGAAGGAATCCTCCGATGGTCAGTCTCGGTATTGCTTGATTTTTAACTCTTGTTCTTCCTTTTCTTTCGCTCTCACTCTTTCTTCTGTCTCAAGTGCTCTTTTACTCTTAAGCTTTGGCTACTAATTATCCACTCCATATTTCCTTAATTGCCTTCACCTCCTAGCTGGTCTGTTCCAAGGCTTCCCACATTCAGTACTGACACTCAGTACCACACTTTTACATGAACCAAACAACATCCAAATTCTGATAGAACCCCCCCTCCTCCTTTTTGCCTGGTGCTGAGTGACTGTTTGTCCAGCTGTAAAGAGCTTATGGGTTTATGGAGCTGATGTTTACACATCTAGGAACCTGTGGTAGGGGAGCTGTAATGACTTGTGTGAATTGTATAGGTGTGTTATGGTTTAGGAGCTGTTTCCTCATACTCTCGGCCTACCTGTGTGTGGCTTGCTCTTCTGTTGTGTAATGTTGTTGTCATTGTGTTTCTCATGCAGGTACACAACGTGTCCTTCTCTTTTGAGCTGATGCAAGACGGAGGTTTGGAGAGACCCAAACCTAGACCTGAAGGTAGGTGTTTTCCTTTAGGATGCTGTTTATATAGTTCCCATGGACAATTATTTTTTGTGTTACTTTTACTTTTTTTTGTCCTTTTTCTTAGTTTTAAGAAGATTAATTCTGGAAATTTGGTGCAAAACCATAATGGCGCAATACATTTGCCTCCTAATTTAAAGTCCAGTATTTTTTTTTTTGAGAGACTTCTGTCAGGCAAGAAGCCCTGAAAGCAAAACTTATGTGAGAATATCGCTGTATCTTCCATTCGAACTGTTCCGAGAGAATTGGCTATATTCTCCTCTATGGTACAAATCCATTCAGTAAATCTTAAATGCCACACTTTGCTAAAGTAAAAGCACTACACACCAAGCCCCTTAATGGATATGTTTACTTGTTGGGGTTTGTGAGTCTTTGTTAATTTGTCCTTAGTATTATGTAGTAGTGTGTCTGTGAATGCGTGTTGAAACACATTCATGGTCGGTGTACCTTTTTCATTGGCAGTGTTGTACCTGAATCATTTCTCATGGTCAAAACATTTCCTTTATACTGCATATCCTGATAGAATTCAATTAATATAATAAAAAATAAACATTTTACTGGTATTGACTCTATCAAAACATTTTTTTTGGGGAGAGAGATTGCAGTCTGTGTTTATTTAAATGTTATTAATTCCCTTATTTCCCAGATATCGTGAACTGTGACCTCAAGTCAACCCTGAGGGTGCTGTACAACCTCTTCACCAGGTACAGAAACGTGGAGTGAATATGCTGTGTTGGGGGTGACTCATTTTATGGGGTATCACATTCAAGTTTCAAGCGTTTTTCCCCCGTTACATGCTTCAAGGGAAGTTGTCCCTTGCAAAGAACACTACGAACCAATTCAGGACATTCAGCATTGGTATTATCAATATTTTTTTTTATAGATTCCATTATTCCATTATATGTGCTATAATAATAACTTCTACTATTGAATGTGCTGTTAGCCATTTTAAAATACACTACATACTATATGTATTTTTGTTAAATTAATGCATATTAGTCTAAGTAAAAACAGTCATTGGTTTTTTAATTATAATTGTAATAGATGAAAATTCCATTTTTTTTTCTTAATGTCATATTTCAAAAGGTTGATATTGTGATGACATTTCTTCATGTTTCCATCGCTAAAGCTTGTTTCATTTATTTACTAAACAAATGTTTGTTAACCTACATTTATTGTGCTTTTGTGTGCACCTGACCTTCTCATTCACTTAGCTGTTTTCTACTTTCACTAGTGGATAAGTGCCTTTTTAAAATAAAGACTGTACTGCATGCCATTTATTAGGAAGACACCACTTAAAGTGCTGACTGTGATTGAATATGCTCTTTTACTTTATTCTCAAAACTGCTTTGCATGTCTCATAATGTTTTAATAACCCCAAACTGAAATTCCTAAAATGTTGTAATGTTAAAACAACCTTGTAAAGAAACAGAAGGTCTCCCTCACGGTAACACTTTGTTTGGATAGTCCATCTGTAGATGTTCTACAGCAGTGGTCACCAACCCTTTTGGAGTCCATTACTTTCTGAGTCAAAATGCAAGCCGAGCTCTACTGTGGAACATGTGTACAAAAAAATAATAATAACTTGAACGTAAACCTATGCAACATCACCCTATTAAAAACAGCACTGTATTAATGAGTTTTGTACAGAACATTATCACTGCCAATGCATTATTCTTCAGACCATTAAAAAAGTATATATATATTTGATGTAGGCTATAGGATCACACCAATAATAGATCAGTTGTTGTATTACTTGTGTAGCACGGCTGAGTGAGCGTACATTTTAAATAATTCACTTGTTTTCTGTTTACTGGTCTCACGGTGCCTGCATCTGATGGTCAGTCTCAGCTGAGGGAGAGCGCATCAGACTGAGGGTTCGTCTCAACAGCCCTCTGCTCTCTCTTTCCTCCGCTGACACTGACCAAGAAGGGCCACCGTCTTCCAGCTGATGGCGAAACTCGAGTCGCACCGCATTATTTCTGTCATGCACAAATTCATGTTGTTACTCCTATGAAAAGAGAAAGTGAGGTATTCCTCGATATTAAATAAGACCGAAGCCGCTAATAATAACGCAAGCCAATCGATACACTTTCCTACTCATTCTTTGCTGTATTTGTTGAGTCTCTCTCTGGTCATGTACCACTGACAGCGCAAGATTAATTAATAAAATAAGAACGCAAGGCTTACCGCTGTTTTTTTGTTTACAGAAACGTTTGGCGATTAGACTAGGAATGCCTTGGAGATCACTGCTCTATAGACTTACAGCCTTATTCTAAAATGGATTAAATAGTCCCCCCCTCATCATTCTATACACAACATCCTATAATGACAAAGCGAAAACAGGTTATTCAGAACCGCTTTGTCATTATGGAGTATTGTGTGTAGATTGAGGGAACAAATGATCTATTTTAGAAAGGGGCTAACGTAACAAAACGCAAAAAGGGGAAGGGGTCTGAATCCTTCCTGAATGCACTCTACCTACTAATCATATCCTTAACCCTGACCCTTATTCTTTACCCTCGCCGTAACCTTATCAACATATAGTCATACTATCTGTAGAGCATCTACAGATGGATAAAATCCGGACTATCCAAATCAAGTGTGACCTCGCTCACTAATGCAGAGGTCTTTAAAGATTTGTCAAATGTGTGAGAATTGGGGGTTTTGCAAACACTTTTTCAAATGATATACACTACAAGCTTTTGTATTTTGAGTTAAGTCATCCGTAGTTTCTATTGCTCATCTGTTAATTCTGAAATAAAACATTGTCTGTGGATATTATGGTGATTGAATGTTATTCCATTACTGCAATGTTACCAGCGTCCTCACTTCCCTCTTTAGAATAGGATATATTTTGGGAAGCTGAGGTTTGATCAGAGCAGTATTTCTAGCGGGTCTCAGCCTTTCCTGTCATATATTCTACAATAGAGCTGAGTGACCTCTACAATACTATTAAAGATTGTCAGCTCTGCGATACTATTAAAGATTGGGAGCAGGTGGTCACTGTTGGGGGGAAAACGGCAGAAAAACAAGGTTATTTCTGTATTTGATCATTTTAAAGGGGAAAGTAAACCAGTGCACCAATGTACCAGGTCATGTCTGTTAGTGCAACCTATATGATATTTGGTTTTCCCTGTAAGAATAGGGTAGAGCTGTGCTTTATTTCTCAGTTGAAGCCAGATGGCAGTCCGGCTAGTATGAAGCCACTACGACCATCATAATGTTAGTTTCCAATTGCTCTGACTCTGACACATTCACTACTGAGCTATTATCACTAAAGCTAAGGGAGAGAGCTTTCAGTACATTTGAGTACACGTCCGCCCTATAGAGAGAAAATAACAGAAAACGACAGCAGAGTAATTGACTGGTCGTGTAAGGTGCCCTGACTGCTGAATACTAGTGTTACCCCCATTAGAGGGTAATTACCCCTATCTCTCTCCCTCTACATCCCTCTCCCCTTTATTCCTTTCATTACTTTTCCTCAGCAGTGCTAGTGCTTGTGCATCTGCCGAGTCTCTGCCTCTCGTACCTCACCTTTTAGCAGGCGTAAGTTTATAGAGAGTACAGCAGAGGAAGAGAAGGGACCATTGGCAGAGATGTGAAGAAGAAAATGTGATATCTTTGGCCTCCTTTATTTGCATGTGAGGTTGATCATTCATTTTTGGAAAAAGCTGAACACATGTAGGCTAAACACCATAATAACTCCATAGAAACGCACACAATGTCTGCTCTGTTAGGCCCGTTTCGCTAGGGGTCATGTAACCTGGCTGCCCTTTCTCCTTCAAGTGTTGGGATTTTCACATGCTGCTAAGAAAGCAGGGCCACATCAAAGGCTGAGGCATTCACCCGTAACATCACAAGCAGCCCTGTGGACTATGAATCAGAGAGACGATTGGTGCACAAACATTCATGTATTTACTGTGCATTTGGAAAGTATTCAGACCCCTTGACTTTTTCCACATTTTTATATGTTACAGCCTTTTTCTAAAAATGAATAAAAACATTTTCCTCATCAATCTACACACTACCCCATAATGACAAAGTGAAAACTGTTAATTTATTAAAAATAAAAAGTACCTTACTTAGATAAATATTCAGACCCATTGCTATGAGATTTGAAATTGAACTCCGGTGCATCCTGTTTCCATTGACCATCCTTGATGTTTCTACAACTTGATTGGAGCCCACTTGTGGTAAATTAAATTGATTGGACATGATTTGGAAAGGCCCACAACTGTCGATATAAGAACCCCCACTTGACAGTGCATGTCAGAGCAAAAAAACAAGCCATGAGATAGAAGGAATTGTCTGTAGAGCTCTGAGGCAGGATTGTGTTGAGGCACAGATCGGGGGAAGGGTACCAGAAAATTTCAGCAGCATTGAAGGTCCCCAAGAACACAGTAGCCCCCATCGTTCAAAAATGGAAGTTGTTTGGAACCACCAACACTCTTCTTAGAGCAGGCTGTCCAGCCAAACTGAGCATTCGGGAGAAGGGCCTTGGTCAGGGAGGTGACCAAGAACCCGATGGTCACTGACAGAGTTCCTCTGTGGAGATGGGAGAACCTTCCAGAAGGAAAGCCATCTCTGCAGCACTCCAACAATCAGGCCTTAATGGCTAAGTGGCAAGATGGAAGCCACTCCTCAGTAAAAGGCACACAACCACGTGCTTGGAGTTTTCCAGAAGTCACCTAAAGGACTCAGACCTTGAGAAATTAGATTCTCTGGCCTGATGAAACCAAGATTGAATGCTTTGGCCTGGAGGAAACTTGGCACCATCCCTACGGTGAAACGTGGTGGCAGCATCATGCTGTGGCAATGTTTTTCAGTGGCAGGGAGACTAGTCAGTTTGAGGGAAAGACGAACGCCGCAAAGTACAGATAGATCCTTGATGAACTATTGTAAAGTGGCTGTTCCACTGGATGTCAGAAGGTGAATTCACCAATTTGTAAGTCGCTCTGGATAAGAGCGTCTGCTAAATGACTTAAATGTAAATGTAAAAATGAAAACCTGCTCCAGAGCTCTCAGGACCTCCGACTGGGGTGAAGGTTCCTCCAACAGCACAATGACCCTAAGCACACAGCCAAGACAACACAGTAGTGGCTTCGGGACAAGTCTCTGAATGTCCTTGAGTGGCCCAGCCTTGAACCCGATCAAACATCTCTGGAGAGACCTGAAAATAGCTGTGCAGTGACGTTCCCCATCCAACCTGACAAAGCATGAGAGGATCTGCAGAGAAGAATGCAGAAACTCCTGAAATACAGGTGTGCCATGCTTGTAGCATCATACCCAGGAAGACTTGAGTCTGTAATCGCTGCCAAAGGTTCTTCAACTAAGTACTGAGTAAAGGGTCTGAATAATTATGTAAATATGATATTTATGATATTTCATAAATTTTCTTGCAAAAAAATACTAAAAGTGTTTTTGCTTTGTCATTATGAGGTATTGTCTGTAGATTATTGAGGGGGGAACAATTTAATCAATTTTACTAAATAAGCCTTTAACATAACAACGTTTTAAAAAGTCAAGGGGTCTCAATACATTCCGAATGCACTGTATGTGTATAGTGACATCAACCCCTTCAAATGTCCCATTGAAAAGGCCTGCAGCTAACCAGTTTTTCTATAACACAATCTACTAGAAGAACCATGACCATGAATGTACATACCCTTCAATGAAGTATACTTCATTTATCAGACCATTTGATATACATGGATGTGCATAGAGAATGCAGGTGCCATCTAAGTTATTGAAAGAGTGGATTATATGACAAATTTAAAACAATTAAATAAATCCTGCGTAGTCCACCCCGAGCTTTAAATGTCATAAAATCTGCTCCCGTTGACAACTGTCATATGTTTGTCTCATCAGATGACCTTGTGGTATAACGACAGTGTAATAATGAAGTGAATTTATGCTGCCTGTGAAAAAATAAGAAGTTAAGCTATGCTCAATCACTTTATGGTTCAAATTCAAATGACTGTCCCAGAGGCTCAATTGCCAATGACCTGAAAGCATTTGGATGCTCAACATCCCTTCCTGTCATTCTATTTACCCCGATCAACACTGCTTTCTTCTGACCACAAGATGGCGACTGCTCACATGCTGAGATCTAATTTACCAGCTCTTCTGTCAAAGGCAAATGATGTTCAAAACAAGTAGCCAGTTCATGATACTGCAGCCAAGGGACTGTCACGGGCCGAGGCAGAGAAGAGGAAATGGAGGCAGAGCACCGTAGCATTTTTATTTTATACAATATAATGTTTATTATACAATATATAATGTTCTCTGTGTGATTTCATCCCCTGTCCATCCCCCTAAGTATTTAACTCCCAGGATCTATTATATTGGTGGCTGTTCTGGGAGATGGATTAGGAGAGATCATACGTCACCGGTATAGGGTAGTAAATCAGGCCAATTTAACCTCTGACCTCAGGGTGAGAGGGGTCAATTTAAGCCAGCAGAGACATTAAACATCAACACACGTATGATGGAGAGGCAAGCGTTTCTCTACTTAATCATGACTGTTTTTAGTCATGTTTCTGGTTTCCATGAAAATTGCTCTGCATGTGTATTATATTGACAACGCAGCGTCATATCCTCTGTGCCTGTGTGTGCGTCCGTGCGGCGCGCTTCTATTTGCGTGTGTGAGTGTGTGAGCGTGATTGTGTGCAGGCGTGTATTGCTGAGCGATTTGAGAAATGGGGAGGACAATCTTATCTGTCCCCTGCTGTGGATAAAGAGACCGGCTCTGAGAGGGGTCAGGATGCCCTGGTGTCAGGTTGTGGCTGCTGACTCAGGTCATGACCCAGGAATACCTCTTGGCTTTGTGCCAAGACCCTCCTCATCTGAAGACATGGCTTAAGAGCCCCAGGGCTGAAACCTGAGCTGGGATGAGTTTCAAAAAACAACTCCTTAAAAGTCAGAGGCAGTGCTGCAAGGGTGCATATTAATTCATAAATGTTGGTATGATTAGATAGAGGTATAAACATTTAACAACCAAAAAATGTCCTTAATCTAATTGTGATGATTTATCTCCTTGAAAGATGAGTTGGCTTTTACACGTTTGCAAACAAGTGGTTGTGAAACACTCCCTCTCCGTTTATGACCTTACAGCCTTTTGTAATGGTCAAAAGTAATGATTTGGTCATCAGGTCAGCTGTAGGTACAGTTCCATTCACATGCTGCAGGATGGAAGGTTATAGACTTGACACCAACAGACATGCCATGATAATAACAATTCAGGTGCATTGCTGGGCAGCTTGAAAATCAGCTTTGACGGGAACGTTCTCTTTTCTGCTACAAAAGAAATACCTACAACTGTTTGTTTTTTTTTTAGTTGTTTTTACAATGTCTATTTGG
Organism: Oncorhynchus masou masou; assembly: GCF_036934945.1. NCBI lineage: Eukaryota > Metazoa > Chordata > Actinopteri > Salmoniformes > Salmonidae > Oncorhynchus > Oncorhynchus masou. Next base: position 57,477,551 of record NC_088242.1, read on the forward strand.
AAAGAAAGTTATCCTATTGATAGTATAATGCCAACCAACAGTCTTATTAGTTCGTGGATCATTCTTAGAATCAAAGTTGTCTTTTTTTCTAAACAGAAATATCAAAGAGAGTTAGTGGATAGTCTAGGTATAATATGCACAGATTTTTCGTTTTGTCTTTTGAAGGAAGTTTGGGCGCACTACTGCTCTTTTGTTGAGTGTGTACAGTCCCTCCCACCGGTCTGGCTCAATGGCTTCAGAGTTTAGAATGACGCCACTCACGCCCCGCCCCGAAAACTCAATCTTTGCGTTCATTTCATTCCTGCTCCCATTCCGCGCATACTTCGCATCCCTGTAGATACGCGGCGAATTTTACGCACTAGCCGGCTGGTCTGGAGAAAAAATACCTTGTCAGATCTGAAAAAAAACATCTCAGTTCTTACAGCAAAATCGTAAAACAGCGTAAATTGTGACAATTAACCATTAATAGAGGTGTTTAAGGTAAGTTTCCAACTACTTTGTATGATAACTTATTGTGATGCGTTTGTAGGCAACTGGAAAATCAGTAGTCAGATTTAATTGGAAAATATTTAAGGATGACTATAGTATATATATAAAAACAAATATGTAGCCTATCTAATAGAAGTAGGCCACTGGTGAAATAGATTGTAGAAACTGCAAGCGTGTTATATTGGCTGGCTGAACTAGTATACATCGGAGATCCGTCGCTTTCACTTTGTGCCTAGACGTCGTCCGGCATTGCATGAAAATCTTTGACATTTAAAAATAAAAATAATGATCTGAAGACTCCTTTGTATATTGCGACGGCGCCACAGTACATCGTCGTATAATTACTGTAGAACACATATTGTTGCTTTTACATGATGTAAGTTATTCAGACACTTTTGATTGTGTTTTCCCCCCAATAGGGAGGGAGTTGCCGTCAAGGATATTTTGCTTTCCTAGCGCAAAAAAAAAGCATACAAGTCAAGAGGACTTGTTGCATTTCGGGTTTTCATTTGGCCCTTTGACATCTGTAAGTACACGTTTTATTCGTACAATATAACATGTCGATGATGTAATATTGTATCCTAATCAGTAACTTATTGCTTGGGGGAATTATTGTTGTGTGATATCTTTCTGTTTACAGTAGTGTTTGGATGTGTAAACAGTTTTGCAATCATATTCACCACCGAATGATTTTTTCTTAGAAGTTATTTTAAGATTTTCATATAAAAAACAAACATATCATTTTTTTTACTCTCTGGTACATTATGTGTGAAGGAGAAAGTCTATATTACAGAGAGCCTTTGCCTTCGTTAATGATTCATTCGACTAGGTACAAGTGTGTAATACAGCCTCAAACCCTTCTGTGATTTCATGAGTCCAAGAAGCAAATGGAAATCTTTTGTAATTTGGTTTATGAATGCTATGATAAGTACAGTGTTTCATTTAATTTAATCACCATTCTCTCATCAAAGAAAATATGCCTGCAATTATTCCATGAGCCCATGGATTAGATTGGAAGTTTGTTTTGATCATGTGTAAATCAAATTCTAATAACCTGCTGATTTTTAAACAATAATGTGAAACATCTCATCTCAATTAGATAATTAACAGATCTCTTTAGTGAAATACTGACTTGAGTCAAATGTGTTCAAATGTGTTCAGCTTTACTTGTTTTTATTTTTTTTCTCATATGATATGTTATGAAACTGTTTTTCAATCTGACAATTGGTATGTCACTAACGTTAATGTCATTATCACTTTCCTAAATTTGGACTTAGTTTTTAGATTGAAAATAAAGCTTGAAATAAATATTTTGTCTAGCCAAGAGGGACTTCAAACCGCTTCTAAAATCAGAGGGGTGGGGGGAGGTGCAAAACTCACCAGTTACTTCAGGGAGTGGAGGACTGTGGGTAACTTTGGAAGAGGGGAGGGATGGATGGATGGAGGGAAATAGGGTATTTTATTATCTTTGCTGGGTTCAGGCTGAGAGTATATGGACAGTGGCGTAGCGTAGTTTCGCGGGGCCCCCGGAAGGTCCGAGCAACAGAAATGTTTATTTTTTTTTTTTTTTTTTTTGCCATGTGGCAGAGAGAAACATTTGCAGTTTAATAGCTAATCTCATGCTATTTTTCACATTTTTCCATGCGTCTGAGAGAAAATGTTCCAATTTTAAAGCTAATTTCCTGTAATTCTAAATATTTTGTTGGGATGCCCCAACCTCTGGTTGGACCCCAACCCCAAAGGCTCGTGGGCCACCCCGCCTTACGTGGGCTGCAGGGATTGTGTGCTACGCCAGTGCGTATGAAACTGTTGAATCACCATGTGCAAACAGTCCAACTCTTCAGTCCGTTGACATCTGGTTTAGTATTTCAAGCACCTGTAGAAGAGGGAAAAAAATATGCAAATCCAGACGTTTGGTTTTACCCCTCCCTGCTGTGGAAATGTGGACTAACGACCATTTGTTCGGCTGTGTTTGCCCCTCACTGTCTAGGCCAGCCTATTGTTATGCCTGCAACAGGCAGTAGAGGCACCATATGGCTCCTGTGTGCCCAGTCGGTGCTATCTGCTTAATTTAGCTTATCAATGGCATTACAATATGGTAGATTTTTGAGTTTGCCAGCTATTTTCTCCTTGTTATTCTGTCTTTGTATAGGGAAAAGGGGGAAGGCCTGACACACCGAAGCATCCACAGCCTTAGAAAGTCACTTGGATAACCTGGCTCCCTAAATTACATCAGCCTATCTGAATCTATGTTAAATACCTGGACTTTATCCCAAACAACAACATGTTAAATTGACATGTCTTTGAAGAACCATTGGTCTCGTCAGCATGTTATCAAATCAACAGGTGATTTGCGTTCTGAATGTGGGAATGATAGGCCTACACAGCTGTAACAAGAATCTCTCACCACTTCATCTGATTGCAAATCATCATCCTTCTACTATTCTAAAAGAGATTTTGTCTTAAACACTAGAAGTGACCATCTGAACTAAAAGCCATGGAATCTAAATAAGTTGTCAGTGGAAACGGTGTATCATTTGGTCCCTTTTTGTCATTCCTGTGTCTTATTCTCAGAGGAGTGAAAATGAACGCTGAGATAGATTGCCCGAGAGAAATAAGTCTCATTTCTCTGGCCTGATAAGTTACCTTGTTATCTGATACTCGCAGGACACAAAATGTGCGGCGGCCACAGAGTAAGGCTGTATTTTTTGGGAGGGATAGCCAATTCAACAGAAAGTAAATGGAGTGTAAAAGAGAAGAAAGAAAATTCATATGTAATGACATTTGGGAGTGGGTTTGTTAGAGCAACAATGCGTGGTGCGGTGGGCTGGTGTGTCACAGCACTGGGGCAGAGGCACGGGGGGCAGGCTTTGTTTGGAGAGCAGGGGAACAATGGGCGTCCTCCAGGGGCATGGCTGCCTGGCTGCAGGAGGGCCGGCCGCTCTGCTGGCCTGTTCCCCGGGCCTCCCTCCGTGCCCTGAGGTAAACCCTGTGTCACAAAGGGAGCATTTCAGCACGGTCTGCTGCGCTGCACTTTCAGCCGCGCACAGCCCCACAAAGCAGACGGTGGGTGCCACCAAAACCGTACAGCTGGCACTCAGCCAGTGACGTCATGGCAGTGCTAGCTGCAGCCGTGGGGAATCTCTGGCTGCCAGCTTCTTCTGGCTGCACTTTGGCCCTGTCCACCAACCATGGGACCACTGTAACTCTAGGGTTAGGACACACAAGACCACAGGGTTAGGAATGTAAAGAGGGTGACAGACAAGGGTGCTTTCATTATCCCTTCGAAATTAGTACCAACAGCCCTCACAACAACAAATGTTGTCCAAATGTAACAAGTTGAGGCGTGCCATCTATTTCATCAATGGGATTAAATATAATACCCCATAAAGCTTTTTTTTAAATGTATACCATATTATACCACTTAAATTACTTAAATATACAATAGCTGCATCAGCGATTAACAGCTTCGTAATTTGAACCATCTGACAGCTGAAATGCTATCTTCCTTTTTGTTTTAAGTCTTTTTTCCAAAATAAAAATCCTGATAGCTGTTTAGGCTACAGATGATGGGTCCTACGACCGATGTGTCACGACAGCAATATGCAACCCATCCGTCATTACATGAGTCAGAACCTGAAGCTCAAACAAACCTCCTCAGAGTTCTTGGCTTCAGCTGAAACAGGAAATCCAGGCTCCAACTACTTCCTTTCCCTGGACTGACTACAATACAGTAGAAGTGGCAACATGTACTGATTATACCACAAGAAAATAAAAATACCTTATAGCTGATAAATTGAGTACAATTGTTGGTTCCTACAATGTTATTTAACATTAGGCACAATGCTACTACTTTACTTGGATTACTGTGGCCTACTGCATCGTTGGTTAAGTACTAACAGATAGGTAGCCTAGCGGTTATTAGCGTTGGTCCAGTACCCGAAAGGTTGCTGGTTTGAATCCCTGAGCCGACTACGTGAAAAATCTGTCAATGTGTCCTTGGGCAAGGCACTTAACACTAATTGCTCCTGAAAGTCTCTGAATAAGAGCGCCTGCTAAAATGGGGAATTTGGGGAATACTTCAGTGAATATCTAGGCTCTTTTGACAAAAATATACTTTGCAAGAGGATTTAAATAAAAGATTCCCCACCCATCACAGTAGGTTGCACTTTTGTCTGTAAATAAAAAGGTGTCTGACTATTTCAATAGAAGAGAAGGAAAACACAATTTGGGCTAAATTGAGTTTGTACATTTCGTTAGGTGGAGCTGAAACGGTCTCTTTGTTGGGTCCTGAGCACCGTGACTGTTTTCTGACAGAGGTTGTATCAGTGTTTAGCCTAGGGACACACAGGGTTCACATCCCCCCTTTGAAACCACATGCTCCTATCCTGCGGAGTGTCAAGGAAGGATTATACACTTACACTCAGCAGGCTGCTCTGGGGTTCACACGTCTTGGAGCATGTTGATATTACTCCAATCCAGGCCTGTCTTTCCTGGTAGAGCCTGTTGTTGAGGGAGAGAGTGACGCCCCAGGAAGATGACAGATAACAGAGGGGTCTGACTCAGCAATATAGCCGCCTAAAAGGAAGAATAGGAGTTGTGCATATAGGAAACACAGCAGCAACACAATACCTGGAGGAAGTGGGCCTGCTCACAGATATATGGACAATACATGGGGGAAGCAGAGTCTTTTTGGCTGCTACTACCACGTGTTGCTTAAAGCTGAAAATTGCAGGAGATAGTTTTGAATTCTCGTGACAAAACGCTAACCGTTCAGCATATATATACGGGGCGGCAGGTAGCCTAGTGGTTAGAGCATTGGGCCAGTAACCAAAAAGTTGGTGGATCGAATCCCCGAGCTGACAAGTTAAAAATCTGTTGTTCTGCCCCTGAACAAGGCCATTAACCCACTGTTCCCCGGTAGGACGTCATTGTAAATAAGAATTTGTTCTTAACTGACTTGCCTAGTTAAATAAAAAAAATAAAGAAATACAGTATTACTGTGGACCCCTTTCCATAGTTCACAGAGATGAGCCTCACTTGAACCATTGGGCATCTGCACTGGCTGGCAGTCAGACAGCGAACAAAATAGTTTCCAGAGGGTTGCGTTTCACCTCCATTCCAGTAGGACTTAGGTGGGAGGGGAGACAGACAAAACAACAAGCGCCCTCCTGTCTTCCCCATGTAGTGGGACTAGTGAAATATCCTGATACTGTAGCTGTCAATCGGGGCCTGAACACTAACAGTTACGCTGCTGCCAGGTTAGCTTGGGTTTACTGATTACTCTTCCTCCAGAGCCCAGAGAAATGTAGAAGGAGGCCAAAAGAACTGGATGGCTAGTGTAGGCATGAGTGGGTCACCTAGTACTGTTGCTTTTTACATCTGAATTTGTATCTTATTTTCCCCCAACAAAATATTACATTTTTTTTTTATACATAATTCTTTCATGAACCATTCATCAATTAAGTTGTTGCCTGGAAACAGCTACATGTTATTGCTTTAGTGCAGTCAAAATTGATTTCCAATTTGTGTGTTGGGTTTGTTTTTATTAAAGAGATGCAGCGCCCCAGTGTTTTGTATCGTGATGTAGCAATAAGTAGACCATTCAAATTGCTGGGTTTCCCTAATACACTTTTAAAATGCTATTACATCACCAACAAAAATGGTAACATTTTTGTGGCATCCGTTTCATCTATTAAAGTAAAATGTTTCAGCACTGTGTGTGATTGTTGGAAAATACAATATGTACATTTTTGTATCAATCTTTATATTGAACACAGGATTTCTATTTGATATTGCTGTCCCAGTTTTCCAGCATACAATGAATGTATCTGAAGTTTTCACTATTGTGCAGGCCACCTTGAACTGCATTGACTGAACTTGAACTGCATGACTCATCAGGGTAGAATTCAATTTAGCTCTATACAATGATAGACATCAGACTCCAAAAAGAAGCTACATGCTGAGACTAATATTTGTGAAATTCACTTAAATGGATTCGTCTTCAGAGTGACTGTCAATAGGTCGTCCATCCTTGCCTTATACTATGTTGGATCCTATATCACGCAGGGTCATAGCTTGAGCCCTTTCTAAACCCTGGGTCTCTCTACCTTTATGTTGCTAATAAGAGCATTTCCATGGCGTTCAGTCAGGGCTTGTGGTATGTAGTAATCTGCTCAGACTTGACTGTTGAATTGACACTGGCATTTCCCCCTCTCACAGCCTGTGATAATTAGCTAGCATGTTTTTGTATTCAATAGAAACCTCGGAGCACCACTCAGTGACTCTGTGAATAGCCCGGGTCTCAGCCTGTGTCTCTTATTAACAAGTGTGGCAACAGTCCTCTGACACATCAATGACCATGTTACTGCTGTCTTGTTACTGCTGTCTTACAGGACTGAGTCACCTGGTTAGGACTGGGGTTGGTTGGTGCTCTCTGTGGTGTTGAGGCAAAAGCAGAGAGCTACACCCCTAAGGATGGTGTTGTCATTTGTCATGTCATTTGGAGCTGTGATTGGACTGGAGCCTCATCCAGCCGTGCTCACTAAGGACCAGTCTCTTCTGGTAATGAGGATGTCTCTCTCTGTCTGGTGTTGGGAGAAGGAGGGCATGCTCATTATGGTTGAATATTTTCCCTGGTATTTTACAAATGTTCCATCCCGAGAATAAATGACTTTTCTCCCCGGTAACCCGCTATTTCCCGCCAAAACCGGAAGTGTCGTTCAAAAGCATTATAAAGCATATAAATATCTGGATTTGATTGGAGCTTTGATCAGCATGAACATTCAAACCTGATGCTACCTGAGCCTGATGCGCCAAATACAGGGCCTTCGGAAAGTATTCAGACCCCTTGAACTTTTCCACATTTTGTTACGTTACAGGCTACAGCCTTATTCTATATTGGATTAATCTACACACAATACCCCATAATGACAAAGCGAAAACCGTTTTTTAAACAAAAATACCTTATTTACGTAAGTATTCCGGGTCTTTGCTGTGAGACTCGAAATTGAGCTCAGGTGCATCCTGTTTCCATTGATCATACTTGAGATGTTTCTACAGCTTGATTGGTGTCCACCTGTAGTAAATTCAGTTGATTGGAAATAATTTGGAAAGGCACACACCTGTCTATATAATGTCTCACAGTTGACAGTGCATGTCAGAGCAAAAACAAAGCCATGAGTTCAAAGGAATTGTAGATCTGGGGAAGGGTACCAAAAAATGGCTGCAGCATTGAAGGTCCCCAAAAACACAATGGTCTCCATCGTTATTTTTTACATTTTTATTTTATTTAACGTGTTAAGTCAGTTTTCAATGACGGCCTACCAGAAGGCCAAAGGCCTCCTGTGGGGACAGGGGCTTGGATTAAAAATACAAAATAAAAATGTATAGGACAAAACACACATCACGACAAGAGAGACACCACAACACTACATAAAGAAAGACCTAAGGCAACAACATAGCATGGCAGCAACACATGAAAACAACATGGTAGCAACACAACATGGCAGCAGCATAACATGGTAGCAGAGCAAAATATGGGACAAAGATTATTGGGCACAGACAACAGCACAAAGGGCAAGAAGGTAGAGACAACAATACATCACACAAATCAGCCACAACTGTCAGTAAGAGTGTCAATGATTGAGCCTTTGAATGAAGAGATGGAGATAAAACTGTCCAGTTTGAGTGTTTGTTGCAGCTCATTCCAGTTGCTAGCTGCAGCAAACTGAAAGAGGAGCAACCCAGGGATGTGTGTGCTTAGGGGACCTTTAACAGAACGTGACTGACAGAATGCGTGTTGTATGTGGTGGATGAGGCTTCTTAAATGGAAAAAGTTTGGAACTACCAAAACTCTCCATACAGCTGGCCGTAGATGTAGCTAGCTATGCTCTCTTGGGTAAATAAATGAAAATAGCTCCAGTAGGCTAATCTATATTACTGTATTGTATTATACTGTATTATATGGACTGGAATTACACACATCATTCAAACTATGATAAAACCGAAGAGAGCATCCAATTTTGGTGCAGCACAAGTAGGCTATCGAATTTGATTTTAATTTTGAAATATAATAGGGCCAATTTGTACAATTAGTTGGCTGACGCATATATTCTGCCTCTCTATTGTTGCTTCAGTCCTTCCTCGCTTTCAACAGTTAAGTGAAATAAGTTTCGTTGTCCTTATCTTCATTGTTCTAGTGACAACCTTGAATAATATAGGACTAGAATTAGATGCAGAAGGCTTTCACTTCTCTTTACGAAGATTGAATGGTTATGGGTTTGAATAAATAACTGCTATAGCCTACCACCATCGCGCGTTCGCTCTTCTTTCAAACTACCCGTGATTTCTACTGGTTGCTGTATTTAACATTCAGCAACAAAGAGCTTGCGTCCCTCTTCCAATAGTCTATTGGTATAAGAAATGCAAAAAAAGGATGTCCAGCAAGCTATTCTAGTCTATGTTTCCTGCATGGGACTCGAAGAGCTAAGGAGTGTTTTTTTTTAAAGAGAGGCCAGCAGAACACAGGTGTTTGCATATTGCGCAAGAGACAGAGGCTATAAGTTAGAAGCTTATTATACATAACCCATGATTAATTAGCTAAATGTAAGGCTAATACTCTATTAATGTATTGCCTAAAAGAGGTAGGCTAGGGCATCTAAATATAGGGCTAAATATCCATCTAGAACAGGATGATCTATTTTGGATACAATTTGAATGGAGTTGATGGAGAGAGAAAGACTGTGAGAGAGTGCTCGCGAGTGCACTGATTTAAAGCATTTTTTTTATTTATTTTTTATTTTTTTCACCTTTATTTAACCAGGTAGGCAAGTTGAGAACAAGTTCTCATTTACAATTGCGACCTGGCCAGGATAAAGCAAAGCAGTTCGACACATACAACGACACAGTTACACATGGAGTAAAACAAACATACAGTCAATAATACAGTATGAACAAGTCTATATACGATGTGAGCAAATGAGGTGAGATAAGGGAGGTAAAGGCAAAAAAAGGCCATGGTGGCAAAGTAAATACAATATAGCAAGTAAAACACTGGAATGGTAGATTTGCAATGGAAGAATGTGCAAAGTAGAAATAAAAATAATGGGGTGCAAAGGAGCAAAATAAATAAATTAATTAAATACAGTAGGGAAGAGGTAGTTGTTTGGGCTAAAATCTAGGTGGGCTATGTACAGGTGCAGTAATCTGTGAGCTGCTCTGACAGTTGGTGCTTAAAGCTAGTGAGGGAGATAAGTGTTTCCAGTTTCAGAGATTTTTGTAGTTCGTTCCAGTCATTGGCAGCAGAGAACTGGAAGGAGAGGCGGCCAAAGAAAGAATTGAGAATTTGAGTGATAGGCTGTTTTAAAACTCTGCAGCTGCAATGAAACGTTTTTGATTTACAATGAAAAAACAAGGTGACCCCCCAAAGCCAGATGGAGATGGGTAAATAAGACACACATTCGGTCTTTAGGTCTACACGTGCATTGTGAACTGCGCTCCATACTGAGATGGACTTAGTTATTTATCCCTGGGAAAAGGGAGTGATTTCTCTCGGTAACCGGGTTCCTGCCATTCAACCCTAATCCTCAAATTTGTTTTGTTTTTAGCGAATTTAAATGTGGAGGCAGAAGTCAGCATTTCAGAAATATTCTAGATTTTTCATCCTCTCCATTTTTTTAAACAATTATGACGGCGACAAAGGAGATGCAAATGTTAAACGCCATAGTAGGGCAGTAAATAGACCCGTTCAGGTGGAGGGACATTGAAATAATGTCATTATGCTGAGGCCTACCCAGAGAGATAAAGGAGCCGTGTCTCACTTAGCCCAATGCTGAAATGACAAACGGAAAAAGACAGGCACAGTCTTCCACTGATGCATCGTGCTATTGAAATGCAAAGAGATATCTGACAGAGGCAGGCATGAAAGGAGGCGTTGTCAGCCTTTGAATTTGAATTTCCAGCCTTATAGACTCATAAACTAATAGCAGGGCTTAAGTAATTCATGTTATCAGTAGAAATGAACTGAACAGCAGGGGATAAAAGCCTTTTTTTTACTCCGAGATTTGCTTGTAAGATGTTGGAAAAGATCTAAGAACATCATTTGATGGTTGCCTCTTGTAGATAATTAATCCTTTTGTATTAAATCTGTACTTATTCATACAGGTCTCATTTCATAATTACAAAATGCATAATTGTATTATGAATGGCCTTGTTTGTGCAGTTGTCAGAAATATGTTCAGGCTTTGTAACTGGCGTCTTTGTGTGCTTATATGGTTACCTCTGAGTCCAGCTTTTGTTTAATGGTCAGATTAATAGAGAAAAATCCCATGATACATCTCTCTTTTGTAGGTTTCAGGCATTGGCCATATCCATTTTGTAGTGTTGTGTGAAGGTGTTTTCACATTGCCCCGGTGGGGACAGATTTCCTAGACGTGGCAGAAGATTGGATGCCAGGGAGGTTCTGGTAAAACACAGTGTTTTGTGTTTTGGCTGCCTTTTAGACGGACGCAGCTTCCAAAGAGAGAGAGAGAGAGAGAGAGAGAGAGCATGCCCAGGAGGCAGAGGGGCAGAGGACCATGCTGCTGCTTGTGTTCACTGTTACAGTGATAACATGGTCAACCCCCTGGTGATGGAAGCGCTCATATATACATATCATTACATTTCATTATGACACACTGTCTGGTCGGCCTCCCTATTTCCCTCCCTGCAGCGATGCACATTGCAAACTCAGAGAGCCCCAAAAGAGCTGGAATTAGAGAGAGAGAGGAGGGAGAGAGAGAGAGAGAGAGCAGGAGAGAGAGAGAGAGAGAGCAGGTGAGAGAGAGAGAGAGATAGCAGGTGAGAGAGAGAGAGAGAGAGAGAGAGAGAGCAGGTGAGAGAGAGAGAGAGAGAGAGAGAGAGAGAGAGAGATGCCTGGTGAGAATGTATGCCCCCTGTTTCTGTTGAATTGCATTCATGCCATGGCGTTTGTTTGGAAGGCTGTCTCTGCCTGGAGGATGAAGTGCAGTGTAAGTGTAGCCACAGTATATTGTTGCATGACTAATCTCCCTCTCCCATCTGCCACTGGGGCCTCGGACAAGCGGCCCCACTCCAGCATCTAGCACGGCCATATTGCACCAATCACAACATTCTGGCTTCCCTTGCCCCTCCCTCCTCCTCTACATTAGTACAGAATCAGTGGAGCAGAGAAGCTGCTTGAGCTGAGACATTGCCCCGCATTGTACACAATTGCATAACATAACGGGGCAAACATGTCCAAACATCAGATCCAAATGAGTAAATCCAGATGATCTTCTTATTGTGTTTTGTTTCTTGTCATTGAAAGAACTCAAGCATTTATACATTCGTCTACAATGTTATTGACAACTCAACAAAAAAAAGTACATTAACTAAATAAATGTATCAGGTTTATTATTAAAACTCACCCTCTTGTTGCTCATAAAAAGCATATTTGATGTATGTGAGAAATCAGGTTACCGGTTTGATTAAATAGGGCCTAAGTATTGCTTCCAGATTCCTCTTTAATTTTGCAGGTTTACATAATTGGGAAATGGGAATAGGGGGGGGTAAATGTATTTGTCTGCAAAGCCTTTTGTGATGTGGTTTGTATCGGGGTGCTTTAATCTTTCCCAGCGGCCCACTCTAACAGGAAATAATCAAGGCTCTGGATGCAGATTAGGGAGGTGATACATTTAAGCTCAACAGATGAGTTAATTATGCAGTTTTCACTGCAGCGGCTACGCTGATAGGATTCTGCTCTTTGCCAACTCAAAACCACAATGCTAATCTGGAGGGATTTTCCTATTATCTCTACAGGGATACAGAAAACATCCCCGTGTTACACATGTCCCACGCAAATTCTCATTTTTGTCCTGAGTACCAAATGAATGTTGCTCACATGTTATACAAAACGGATTGAACAACACATAGGCAGTCATCACTGTCTGTGCCTAAATGTCTATTTGTTGAACTTTGGTGGACGCTCACAGTGCTGTAATATGTAGGTCTATGGTTGCCACACGTGTCAGTACGGTTCAGTAAGTGCCACATATGCATGTGGCTGTGCCACAGGAAGAGCTTAATATTTCATCACGTTAGGTGCGGTTTGCCTCTTTCTACTTCCTAGAGAGATAGGTTCTGGGAACGCCACTTGTGGGAGTGTGGAGGAAAACCTCAGCGCCACAGATATCCTGCTGGGCAGTGGCAATTATAGTAGCTAGGCATCTCCAAAAACACTTCTGAGTGTCACTGTTGTTTTCGCCGTGAATTCATCTGCTGACAGATTCTGGAACGCCAAAGAGTCCCTTTTAGTAAACATTCTTTTTTTGTTTGCCTTACTAAATCTACCCTAATTATCTCTGCCATCTACTCCTCCAATCATGCTACTATGTGTCAAATCATGCTGCGATGTCTCGAATCATGCCACTCTGTCTCAAATCATGCCACTCTGTCTCAAATAATGCTACTATGTCTCAAATCATGCTACTCTGTCTCAAATCATGCTACTATGTGTCAAATCAGGCTACTATGTGTCAAATCATGCTACTATGTGTCAAATCATGCTACTATGTCTCAAATCATGCCACTCTGTCTCAAATCATGCTACTCTGTCTCAAATCATGCTACTATGTGTCAAATCATGCTACTCTGTCTCAAATCATGCTACTATGTCTCAAATCATGCTACTCTGTCTCAAATCATGCTACTCTTTCTCAAATCATGCTACTATGTTTCAAATCATGCTACTATGTCTCAAATCACGCTACTATTTCTCAAATCACGCTACTATGTCTCAAATCAGGCTACTCTGTCTCAAATCATGCTACTCTGTCTCAAATCACGCTACTATGTCTCAAATCATGCTACTCTGTCTCAAATCATGCTACTCTGTCTCAAATCATGCTACTATGTCTCAAATCATGCTACTTTGTCTCAAATCATGCTACTATGTCTCAAATCATGCTACTTTGTCTCAAATCATGCTACTATGTCTCAAATCATGCTACTTTGTCTCAAATCATGCTACTCTGTCTCAAATCATGCTACTATGTGTCAAATCATGCTACTCTGTCTGAAATCATGCTACTCTGTCTCAAATCATGCTACTCTGTCTGAAATCATGCTACTCTGTCTGAAATCATGCTACTCTGTCTGAAATCATGCTACTCTGTCTGAAATCATGCTACTCTGTCTCAAATCATGCTACTCTGTCTCAAATCACGCTACTATGTCTCAAATCATGCTACTCTGTCTCAAATCATGCTACTATGTGTCAAATCATGCTACTATGTGTCAAATCATGCTACTATGTGTCAAATCATGCTACTCTGTCTCAAATCATGCTACTATGTCTCAAATAATGCTACTATGTCTCAAATCAGGCTATTATGTCGAACTAACTGAAGGAGAAGGTATTTTACATGAAGATGCTGAATGAAGCCAAATTCATTCAAATTTGAATGACTCTTTCTCCCTTCTGATAACCCACATTTATCAGCATGCTATTAGTGATTGCTAACTCAGTTCATAGATCAGTCGGGGGAGAGTCATTTAGTGGTTGGAATGGAACGTTTCCCCCCCACCAATAGCAGTAGTTAGTTGTGCAATGTCAGCACTCAGCACACAAAAACCAAATTCAGTCAAAGCTACGCTTGCTCTGTGGCAGATTCTTTACCAGCAGCCCTCACCCCTGTCAACCACACACACACACACACACACACACACACACACACACACACACACACACACACACACACACACACACACACACACACACACACACACACACACACACACACACACACACACACACAGACAGATCCTCCAGTGTACTGACATTCTAGAGGAAACATATGCTGCTAGTCGCTCTTTACAACAAAGCGTGCTCCATGAATAGGATCTTGTTTGAGAGGAAGGAGTTGCTGCCCGGCAACTGGATCGGGAGGGGGGGGGGGGGGCAGCTGTGCGGCCATCTCCACAAAGCCATGGGGAATAAAGTATATTCCAGCTGTACACTTTCTCTATAGGAAACGTTCTACTTGTTGGGGTGGGACGTCGTTTACAATACTTAGACGTCGAAGTAGCTGTATTTAGACTCGGAAGTGACAAAGTTGATTTTTGAATAGGATATTGTGAACATAGACTCGTATTTCTGGAGCTCCACGAAGCCTTTGTACGCTGATCCCCCCTATATGAACCCCAGCCATATTGAAGAGCTTGGTGACAGACTGCCTTTGAGTAGTGACTGACTATGATACTGGTTTCCAAGTAGATGGCAGCTGGTGTTGATGAATGCTACCCAAGGCCTCTCTTCTATTCGCTCTCGGCTTGTGGCTTCCTTCTTCCATGTTCTTTTATAGCATTTGTATTGTATCTGGATGTTTGTTTTGGGATTGGATCACATTCTCTCACCAGGTGTATACAGCATTAACGATCTGTCCTGCTATACAATGTCTTGTTAGGCCGAGGAGAAATGTTATAGGAATAATCCTCATGCCTAGGTCCTGGCGACAGTTTGAATGTTCTCAAACGTAGCACTTGTGTAAAAACGACAAGCAGGCATCGGCCTGCCAAATCTCTGGGCAAACATAGCAGTAGTTTTCCCTCCTTGTCTCGCTTGTGTTCGCTCCCTTCCCATGCTCTGCTGCTACCGCTGCTGCCCAGGCCAGAGTGAACCAGGTCTGCGCTTCTCTGTTTTGTGCTGCGCTCTGTGGTGGTGCTGGAGGCAGCAGGTTTACACTCTGCTCTGTACATGACTAACTGACTGTTTGTTTATTCCGCTGCTGGTCTCCAGGTTTCTCCCCCTAGTGTGATCCAGGCCTGGGCATGGACGAGCGCACCGCCACTATGGACCCCAGCAGTTGGAGCGGAAGCGAGAGCCCCGCAGACGACATGGAGAGGATGAGCGACGGGGCCGAGAAGGGCATGGACGGGGACCCCGAAGGGGTGTGGAGCCCCGACATCGACCAGAGCTTCCAGGAGGCGCTGGCTATCTACCCGCCCTGTGGGCGGAGGAAGATCATCCTCTCAGACGAGGGCAAGATGTACGGTAAGTACTGAGGAAGGAGGAAGAGAACAACTCCAAGAAAGGCTCCAGTTAGTTAGAACTGGGCTATTGTTCACAGAAGTGGACAGAGTGGGAGGAATATTTATTTTATTAGAAACAACACATACTGCACCGTGGTGAGTTAGTGAGAGTGGTGAGTTAGTGAGAGTGGTGAGTTAGTGAGAGTGAAAGAGTGGTGAGTTAATGAGAGTGGTGAGAGTGGTGAGCTAGTGAGAGTGGTGAGTTAGTGAGATTGGAAGAGTGGTGAATTAGTGAGAGTGGTGAATTAGTGAGAGTGGTGAGTCGGTTAGAGTGGTGAGTTAGTGAGAGTGGAAGACTGGTGAGTTAGTGAGAGTGGAAGAGTGGTGAGTTAGTGAGAGACATGACCAGTGAGTCTGCTGGAGTGCTGTGGGAGGGAGGGAGGGAGGGAGGCAGAGGTTTAGAACTAAAGCCAGTGTGAACCATTAGTGAGGAACAGATGGTCGTGTGGCTGCCACCAGCTGCGCCGTACACTCTACCCCCTCCCCCTTACCCTCTTTCTCACTCACACACACACACACACACACACACTCCCTCCCTCACCCTCCCTCTCTTCTCGGGCTTGGCTGGTGATGTTGGGAGAGGGAGGACAACCCCCTCCTCCTCCTTCTCTGAGTGCCATAGTTGCTCACAGCACACAACACAACATCCAATGAAAGTAGAGGTGAACCCCCCCCCCCCTTTTTCAAACATGACCAGTGTCTGCTCTCGTGCGACCTCACTACCCAAGCTCACAGTCTGTGTAAGAAGTTATGCCTCTTACCGAGTCAGAAAACTGATGTAAGCAAGACATTATATACAGAAACTAGAAAAACATTTTTGAGTCGGATGTAACAGCACTGTGGCACTTTGGGAACTTCTAGTGAACTTTTGCTGGTTATAAATGTGTATACTTCTATATGTTGTTGTATGTCTTCAGGTCGTTTCGGAGACTCTTGACACACAAACAAGACCATCTACATTGTTTGAGTTTATGTTTATTGAATATCGCCCTGACTAGATCAATCTCTGTCTGAGCGTGTTGACAGACGTGTTATCTCTGCTTGGTTGTGATGTATTGAGTGGGATCAGCACAGGGTCGGTCAGAGGTCCTCAGTATTTTAACATGTTCCAGACTCAGCTGCTTATATCTTTACCGTCTCTAGAACATAGCAATGATCCCTCTGGGGTTTTACTCAAACACCACTTAAAGACCTGATTCTGTAGGTTTGACACTAACACACATCCATCAGCCAGAAACTGGGCCTTTTGTGCATTTTGTCATTGTAGTTTATTCGAATGTATTACAAATCGCTACGCGTTAACTCATGGATGGGATCTGCATGTCAGCGTATCAGGTAGGGAGAACAAAAGAGGGGGTTGAGAGGCATGTGGAGTTGGAGTAATGAGCAGTGATTACTGGAACTGTGGAAGAACTCACTCCAACCTCTCTTCCCAGCCGTGGATCCACTGGGTCCTAGTGCTTGAACTGTGACTCACCGTGGACTCATGTTGCCTGTAGCACAACCTAATATCTCCTTTGTCTACAATTAATATCCTCCACATAGCAGACCATGGATTTGCCTTTACGAAACACTCAGATCCTGTTGGCCACCACTGTGCTGCGGGCCCTCCCTCTCATCCCAGCTGATGAGAAACAGATAGAGAGGTGGTCCAGGCTGATTAAGTGGGCTGATTGCTAGAAATACAATTGTTTGCATTAGTTAGCACTGGAGCCACACAGATGGCCTGGATTCAATAACAACTTAATTTGCTGTCCGCTCGGGTCGCATCCTGACCAGACAACAGACAGTTGCTGAGCTTTCACGATGTGAGACAGACGTTTGACGAGGGACAGTGCGGTACCGCGTTGGGCGGCGTTGGCATCTGAGAGACTGGAGGAACGACGCAGAGCGACCTGGATTAGTCACTAGAGGAGGAGGAGTGAAGCAAGAGTAAGGCTCAGGTCCTCCTGAGTGGCCCTCTTCAGCCCTCTGCTCCCTCCACTCAATGCAGTTAATTAGCAACTGTCTCTATAGCAACTGCCTATTGCCTCTAAACAATGTCTATTTTTCCTGTTGCAGCGGAGCTTATCTCAGTGTTTACCTGTGGGGCTCTCGGGTGCTTTGAGTCTCAGTGGAGCCTGGCACGGTGCCCAGCCCAGCCTGGGGGGGGGGGGGGGGGGCTGGGGAGAGGCTCTTTCCTCTTTGTGGAGCGCCGGCTGCTCTACAGGAACTAGATTGAGCAGGTGGAAGGAAGGGACATGACCTCAGCCCGGCCCTGAAAAAGCTCACGTACTGACTGATCACGAAACGTATAACTCCTCCACCACAACTTGTACGATTGCTTGATGTTTCTCTCGAATGGGACAATGTCTGCTAAGGTATCATCCACTTTGCACATCTTTTATCCGAGCGATAAATTCTAGAGAGAAATCAGTGTTTTTTTTAAATGGTATTGACAATCTCCATCTGGTTTAGATGAGGAGCAGATAGGCCTCCGCGGTGGTTCCATTCTGCCACCATTTATCCTGTGAGTGGAGAGGCCTGTCATGATGCCTCATCATCATTAGACCGTAGCAATCTGCTGTCTCTCTGTTGGCCAGGCCAAATATCCCAGCATGGCTTAGCTGGAGAAGAGACCAGAGCAGAGGCAGGCTGGAGTTTTGTAGCACCATTGGTGACATGGCCATTTCCCCTCTCTGCTTCAGGAGCAGGTAGTGACTGAGGTATAGGTAGTGAATTTTGGATCAGGTTTGGATTTGGCCCTTTGAAGTTCTATGATACATTGTGACTGTCACTAATGATTAGCCAACTTTCAATTATTCTTTAAAAGGAAAGAAAAGGCTTTGAAAATGAGTCATGGGAAGCTGTGTACTCGTGAGGATTGATTTGGTTTACACGATATCTCGTCGCTGCCTTCTAGCTATTGAGGATAAGATCCTGTACATCCAAGCTGCCAACATGGCCGTATGAGATGAGAAATATAGTCCTCGTGCCCTCAGGGTAATGGTGAAGCATGCTGGGTTGGCTTGAGTCTGAGTCATCCTTGGGTCTGGGTTTCCCTCAGGCTATTCTCCCTGTATGGTACATACAGTATCATGGAACTACAGTAATATATGACAGTATGCTTCACTATATGATGGGTACAGTACAGAGCCTTGACCTCAGCTTCTAGCATTTATAGTTGTAGCCTCTATAGGTAATAATACAGCTATAATACTAGCTGCTGAAACTTACGAGTCTCGAAGAGATGGTTTAAAGTGACGGTACAAACCGCTAATGGACTACCTGTCTGTCAGTCAACGCTCATACCAGCTTGCTCTCTACAGTACAGTACCGTGGTGTGGGCAGAGTTGGTATTGGCACTGAGCCACTGTCATTCTCCCTGGCGTGGACCTGTATGGCACTGTGGGCAAGACCCACCTCCTCCACACCTTGAGGAACTTCACCTCCGAGTTCTCCTCTGGACACTATACGTATTTCCCATACATTGTATTGTGCCTCTTAGAGAGCAAAGATGATACGTAAGAGAGAGTTAAGAGTGTGACCTGCACACTTTATCTTCAACGAAGGATGGAGACACACAGAAATTGCGCCTCTTCATTTTTTTTTGAAGAACCATTCTGCTGTATATGGTTGCACAGGCTGTGGGAAGGGAAAACAATATAGCCAGAAAACATCATGTTCTTTGTATTTTCTGTATTAAGAGTAGTGGTCTTTTGTGGTGGGGTTGTTTTTTGAAGGGTTTTTAGGTAGGTAGCTTTGATTTTACTATCTGTTATGGTACTACCTCAGAGTGGTGCGACATGACTTTGTCCTGCCAGGGAGGCCGGTTATTGACGATGTGCAACTGAAGGTCTGGGTGGTTTTTTTTTAAGGTGTGTAAAATAAAAATGGACTTAGGAAATGTATGGAGAATTGTAAGGCAACAAAACTCTTCTTTTTTTTAAACGTTTTCATTTTTCTTTATTTAAGCAGGGAATCACCAGGGTCTCTTTCACAGGGGAGCTCTGCTTATCCAATTTCATAAGACAAACTCTAAATCAAATACAATATAAAACAAGTAAAATACAGCAAAACACAAATATTAAAGAAAAACAATTACATTCCTCAATAAGAGGGTCCCAAATCAATATTTGAAATTGCCCGAGCGGCACCAGAACATCCAACTGTAATGTATTTTGTAGTTGGTTCCAGCAATGAGGTGCTTTAAAAGAATACAGCGAATTCACCTAGTTCAGTGGAGACCAGAGGAACCTTCACTGTTCCACCTTGTGAACGAGTTTGGTAACTCGTGTCTTTATATTCCTGCAGCGATGTTTAGGTAAGTCAGAACCTTGTGTCCTAGAGCTTTGTCAACAATGGGGAACAGTGAAGTGATCTACGGGACTTTAATGAGGACCAGACAACATTTTGATACAGGATGCAGTGGCGAGTATCACAACTGTCACCTGTGATAAAGCGAAGGGTGCTATTGGTAGACGGCATCCGAGGATTTGAATAGTAGTGGCTGCTGTCACCATAGTGCTGATTCCCGGAGAAGCATTATAACAGTCAGGATGTACTGTGGCAGTGGTTAAACCCTTTACCTTTCCAACCCTAATCAGGGAAACTCTTGACAGTCGAATTCCAGTTGCCGGTTGCTGTACTGTAACAAAGAATGTTATTTTATAATGAATGTATTGCTGTTGAATGAGAGATACACTACAGACCTCCGCTGTTTCTTGGTCTTCAAAATGAATGGCTGTGGTGAAAGTGGGATGGTAGGAAATGTTCAAAGAGGAGAGTTCCCCGGATGCTGCAGTAATGTGTTCCCGTGTGGCTCCAGAGGGGTGTGAGCTGTGACCATGAAGGGCATGCCTGTACCTGTCGTCTCACACACACACACACACACACGCACACACACACACACACACACACACACACACACACACACACACACACACACACACACACACACACACACACACACACACACACACACACACACACACACACACACGAAACAGAAATATCAATATCATGACATACAAAGATCTGCCATGTTTACATAACAGAATTTGAGATCTTCATACAATAACCATTGAAACAAAAAGCATAGAGATTATTATCCAGTGGTATTCCCTCTGTCTTCCTCTCAAGGTAAATGGAGTGAAAGAGGCTCTTGGCACATCTTTGTTTGTTAGTAATGACTCAGTGGCCTTCAGGGGTAGAACGTGTTCTTAACAGAGCCTCTTGCATCGAGGGCATGTGTGTGTCTGGAGTGTTTGGTTCGTAAAAGAGCACTAGGTGTTCATCTGTAGGTCGTTATGTTGCACTCCCTTCTGATGTAATTATTCCAGGAACAATTTGTTCCTTTGAAAGACATGATAGATGTATGGTACTTTGTGTGAAGGCCCACACAGGGACAGAATGATAGAGGTAATGATGACAGAAAGTATTGTCGAGAAAGGAGAATATGTGAGTGGTCACAACACTCAATGCTGTTTCTCTCGCTCTCATTCTCTCTCTCTTTCTCTCTCACCAATACTGTACAGTATTTGTTTGGGTTGACTAAACAATTCCGATGTACAGTACATTTTGCTTCACACCATTTGTTTGGGACTAGGTTGAAGAAAATCTTGAAAGGTAAATACCTTCGTCAGGCAGCTTAAGGGCCTGTGGAGTTCACTTGAGGATATTTCACATTTTTTCATGTGAGATTTCCAGCATGCTGGTGTAATGTTTCCATTCGGGCCTCTGTCAGAACTCTGAGAGGCTCGAACACACAGGTGAGCATGGCTAATTAGTCCCCTTAAAACCAACCAACGGCTGCAACCAACCAGCAACATTCACTCCCACAGGCCGTGAGTATGCATAGTGGGCCACAGTTTGGGATAGAGTGAATTATGGTTCTTAGAGTGCCGTTCTGCTGTGTATATATATATACACACTTAAACACACACACACACACACATACACACACACACACTTAAACACACACACACACACACACTTAAACACACACGTAAACACACACACAGTGCCTTTTTAATTTAAAAAATTGCGATGAATGAATACAGTGGTCCTTTGCCAAACCGAGACGTGGTCGTTGTGGTTTGTGGACTCCTCAGTGTACTCCAAGCTCATCAGAGACTGGGCTCAAGATGACGTTTGGAGTCATTCTAAAACAACTGAAGTGCTTTATTGTGAGTCGAGGCTATCGGCATCGTGGTATACATCAGCCTTCCATCCTAAACGTCATGCATTAAGAAAATGTTTTTCTGACTTTGAAACCTTTGTGTTCTGGAAGTACCACTGAAATGGTTCTATAAACAAACTCAAAATCACTGCTGCATACTACGGGTGCCTTAATCAAAATGTTGGATGTTTCTGCCATTCATTTCACATGTGCATTACTGTGCAAAGATTTCCCCAAATTAGCAATTAGAACTGCAAGTGATGTTTGATATTCCCTGATTGCTGTGTTTGGCTTTACTAGTGGCTCTTTTTGTGTAATGAAGTGTGTTGTGTTTGGTGGCGAGCTGGATACATCCATAGGGGAGGGCTGGAGGGATATGTTGATAATGAGAAAAGCCATCATCACGGCCTCAGACCATCTGACTTTGGCCTTGAAGTCTTTCTCTCTGGCCCATTCTCTAAATGGGAGTGTGTGTGTGTGTGTGTGTGTGTGTGTGTGTGTGTGTGTGTGTGTGTGTGTGTGTGTGTGTGTGTGTGTGTGTGTGTGTGTGTGTGTGTGTGTGTGTGTGTGTGTGTGTGTGTGTGTGTGTGTGGGGGGGGTTCATAATGTACTGTGTTAAGCCATCTAGAATGGGCAGCTGGTCGGGGATGGAGTCAGATGTCAGCCTGCCAGGAGTGTGTACGTGTGAGTGTGTGAGGATTTATTTGTCAGGGGGGAGTGACGGCCGCACCCATTGACTGCTCTGAGGGAAACACCTGCATTGGAGCTGTAGATCTTATCCGACTAAGCTCCCTATCTCCAAGCTAAGGGATGGGTCAGAACAGCACCATCTGGTTTAGGGACACAGGGCCAGGGCTAGATCTATTTCCATTCAACAGGTCCAGAAGTAATACGCAGTATTTATGTTTGTTTCTATCTGTGTGTTTGTACCTTGTAGTTTGTATGCCTGTGACATTGCAGCCTCTTTGGATGCATTAAAGGTGCCTACACATGAATTTTTGCATTGAAATGTCAGAAAATGTCCATAATATACAGTATCTGCAGTCATAGTGGAATGATAATGTTTCACAGTATTTCTTACCCACCAGTGTTGTGATTGGCTGTGATATTCGCCTATTGATTTCTCCCACCGGAGCGCCATCTGTTGTTAAAATGGGAAAAGCTGTTTTGACTTTGGCTGTGTTATCTAGTGGAAATTGGGTCAAGTGGCCAATGTCGAAATATTTTTTTCCAGGTTGCTAAAATTCTACACTGTTCTCTTAATTTCAGTTTATATGAGGAAAACAAACACTGAATAGCATAGGGAATAATTTTACCACCAATATCTCTGTGAAATATCTTTTCAATAAACAAAAATATAGTTTTTGGACCAAATTAAAAGGCTCAAGCACGAGTCTCCACCATGTCACAGGGAAATGGGATGCGTGGGAGGAGAGAGTTTTGTTTTGAATACAGCCTAGTGCAATTCACCTAGCTTCCACATAGGGCGCGAAATTCTAGGTATAGTTGGTTTCTGGAGCTTTAAAGTTGGAATCCGAAGAGGTGAAACTGCCACGTCTGTTTACGACATTCCAACAACAAAGACGTTGCTTCAAACAACAATTGCTCCCCCCCCCCCTAACATCATGGCAAATCATTGCACGCATGATAGAACAGCAATGTGTCTTATGATATCTTTGTTTTCTTTCTCACCACAGCAGAATGCTCCTCTTCCCTGTTTCAAAAGCAAAACAAAAACAAAGGGCTATCTTGGGGGGGGGGTGCTGTTTCACCAAATGCTGATCTCAGCTTTAAGGTCTAATCACTTGGACAGGGCTATTATTCCGATAACATACCCCAAGGTAGCCCTCTGTGTTTGTGTGTGACAATATGGAGGCTGGACCAGACAGAGCCCTGGGGAAGGAGTAAATATACAGCAGCTCTGGCCATGGTAATGTTCCAGTCTGTAGTAGTTATAGGGCTTCTCTCCCGTCTCCCCAGCCAGCCAGGGGACCTCCCACTGAAAGGCTCCATATTGTTGGCTTAGGCCTTTGTGATGCTAATGTAGGCCTGAGACCCTTGAGTCATCCATCATGGCCGGCGGGACAGCCAGGCTATTGTCCGGAGGATTTGGGTCTCTCCTGCACTCACTCCGCTCCGCCGAGAGTCAGGGGCTTGCCTGGGGCCCAATGCATTCTGGGAAGGGGGAGTAAAGAGCGGAAAGGATTAGGGCGCCCGTCGCAGTGTAAATATAAGCTAGTCAGAGGGCTATGAAAGGAGGGTGCCTGCGACAAGTTTGAGCACTGGACCAAGAGATGAGGCATTTTGTTGTACGTGTGCGTATTCTATGGGATTTGTAATGTTGGGAGTTGATACTTTTGATACGTTTTAAAGTTGTTAGCCTCACTACCTTGAACGCAACATGCAGGAAAATGAATAGAACCGTACAATACGGAGGGCAGCTTCTTTAACTGGTTCAAGATCATTTCATTGCCTATAAAGTGTTTGGTTTTTATTCCATTTGAGTGTTTCACAACTTTGGTAATGTCAAGAACAGGGCAAGTCACAGTTGTCTTTCCTTATGGCCGTGATTCACAATGACACTTGGAAACCATCTCTGAGAAAAGCCTTTAAATCCCTTGTTAGGATGTTGGAAACAGCTCATATTGCCTGGCAATAGACATTTATTGGAGGAGCGTTTAATGGCAAAGCCACATGAAGAGAGCAGTGAGTGAGTGTATGAGTGATCCTCAGGTTGTCAGAATGCCAGAGTGTTCTCTAGGGTCTTCTGACATCACCCTGGATGCTGCAGTGCAGTGCCTTGTGGGGGTATAGTCAGTCCATCCTTAAAACGAGGGCCGGGAAAGGAAATGAGAGCTTTAAAAAGATCTCAGCCAAGAGACATGCTGCTTTACACACACACACACACACACACACACACACACACACACACACACACACACACACACACACACACACACACACACACACACACACACACACACACACACACACACACACACACACACACACACAAACACACACAAAAACACACACACACACACACACGAAATAAATCTAATTTTAAAGTTGTTGTTACCAATACAAATAATTTCTACGTGTATTACGAAAACACTAACCTGCGTTATCCTGGAATTTCAGTGTCAGTTGTCCGTTGGTGTCAGTGGAGGGTGCTAAACTACCTCTCTCTCTGGTTATGTTGTGTGTACTGTGTGGTGTTGTGTCTCTCCCCTTTGTCTCTGACCCCTGACCTCTAACCCCTGGCCTGGATCAGTAGGACTGAGGCCGGGTCACTGTGGGTCAGTGTCCTGCTCCATCCGTCAGCCTGGTAAGTGGGAGCTGAAATGGGAACACAAAACTGCCCACACACACTATCAGCTGTCAAGTAGCACTGTAGCAGTCTGCTGATCAGGAAAACCATAGCAATGAGAGCTCTAAGCTCCAACTCTACATAGTCAGACATCTCCAACCCACACACAAACACTTATCTCGTCGACCTACTGAACTCCAATCTGTTAACCCTAACTCCGACCCTGCTCTAACCTCTGCTGTAGGCTGCATTATGTTTTCATCATTTTTATTATTTAAGGGATAGCCAATGAAAGGAGATATTGTCCAGTTTGCTTGAAGGATTTGCAATGTATTTGAATAAGATGTTATTTCAGAGAGAACTCATTTGAATGTGTGTTTCTTGGCACATGCAATAATGATATTAAAGAGTGAAAATTTTGAAAACAGCCTATGTGGCATCGATGTTATTCAGAAACATTTATCCTAGTGTCAAACTTGACTACAAAGTGTAAATAGGATAATTCTGGTCATAAAGTCAGCCTCGTCCAAACCAGAGATTTGCGAGATGATAGGAAAAATGTCTATGTCATGGAATGAAGGGTACTGTTACTACTGTAACAGTTTTCATTGGGTTTGGTTTATTTAAATCCTGCCCAAAGCTGGCAGCACCCAAGTAATCATCAATTCGGAGCGCAGCTGCAAATGACCAGATCGTAATGCCCATGGTCAATTTGGTTTGACATTCCATACCCCTATGGGGTTAAATAGGGACCATCAGTAAATTACACAATGTAAACAATATTTTTAAAATGTCAATAGCTCCAAATGTAACTGACATAAAAACCTCAAACCAACTATAAATTATAGAAATGTATTTACAAATATTGAACGTATTTATGAGCCAACTAAAAGATGTGCAACATGAAAATATTGTCCCATTTACATTGTATAATTTATTGATGGTCCCTAACTAGCCCCAGAGATAATCTATCCAATGTCAAACCAACTTTGCCACGGTTGCACACCAGCTGGCTGAAGCTAATTGGCGAAAGAAGTTGGCTAGCACTAGCTAGCCTCTGTAATTTCAAGACATAAGACCTGGTTAGACTGTTTCAAGTTATCTAGAAGGGTGAGCAATTGTAACAGTGTACTGTTTTGGCAGAGTGAATGTACAAACACTTGCCACGTGCTAACACACACAACAGACTCTCGTTTGGCTTCAGTCATGGCCGCTGCATTTCTTAAAGACCAAGCTGAAAATGAGGCCAAATCAGGAAGTTCAGCCCCCCTTAAATGGCTGGTTTTACAGAAACAACAAACAAAGCAGGAATATGTGATGGAGCTGGTTTTGAAGAAAGCTGAGGGAAATGGCGCAGTGTTACCTCTTTGAAACTTAATGAGACATTTGACAATAACAATGTCCATCAGTGCAGAAACTTCTCTCTCTTGTCTCTCTTCTGGCAGTGCACTCTTTTTGTTTAGTCCTGGAAATAGATATTAGCTTACTCAACTCATAGTGGGCTAATTTATGAGTATCATGGGGGAGGGATTTCTTGGTTTGGTCTGTTAGGTTGAGGGTCTTTAAACTTCTCTCCCTCCCTCTGTCTCTCGCTTTCTCTTACCCTCTCTCGCTCTGTCCCTCCCTGTTTCAGTCTCTCCCTTTTCTCTCTCTCTCTCTCTCTCTCTCTCTCACTCCCTCTCTCATCCCTCTCCCTCTTTCTTGTTCTCTGGCTCTCTCTCTCTCCATCCCTCTGTCTGTCTCTCCCTTTCTCTCTGCCCTTTCTCTCTCTCTCCCTCACCCTCTCTCACTCCCCCTCTCTTCCTCCCTCACCCTCCCTCTCTTCCTCACACACCCACCCTCTCTTCCTCACCCTCCCTCTCTCTCTCCCTCTCGCTCTGTCACTCTCCCTCTCGCTTGTTTCGTGCTCTTGCCAAGTCCCGCTGAGTGTGTTTGCAAGCTGGTGAAAATAATGAATTATTCAGCAGTAAGCATGCTTACAGCTGGCCGTTTGGGGGCCTTTGATCTGGGAATTGGGCGTCTGCATGAATGCCCGTATTGTCATGTTATGTGTACACAGTGTGTGAGTGATTGAGAGTAGGGAGGCCCCAGCATGGGCGGCGGGAGATTACAGTGCGGGCCTGCTGGGTGCAGGGTCACACCACTAAATCCCCCCCAGATGCTGTTTTTTTCGGCCGAGGTCACATGTTATCCGCCAGTCCGTGTTGCCTTAACAAAATGGTCCCCTCCAAGTGAACAAGGGTTAGGGTTAGTATCACTCACCAGGCCCCCTCCACACACACACCTGTCTGGAGTGGACACGTAAGCCAGGAGGCCACTACCTACACTAACCTGAGTGATTTGTTTCTTCCCTCAGGTCGCAATGAGTTGATAGCGAGATACATCAAACTAAGAACGGGAAAGACAAGGACAAGAAAGCAGGTAAGAAGACTCATCAGATATACTGTGCACTTGTAATGAAATCTAAACCACTCACGGGTCCAATCCCTAAGGGGCACATATTGCCATTTTCTGGAGCCCTTAGAGGTTGCTGGAGGGCAGGTCACCTGATACTACTGGCCAGGCGAATGATCTTTGACCTGTGTGGCCATGCGCAGGAGGATAAAAAAACAGGTCTCCTATTGAAGGCCGTTTTTGCATGATGCATAGCACTTTTCACTGTCAAACAGTGAAGGATACAAAGCGCTGGATGCAGTTGTCAAGGGAGGAGTGTGTGCCCGCAGTGGCGGGCTTTAGGCCCTATTTCTTTTTCATCTCCATGGTAACTGTCTGTTCCCTTGTCTCCCTACCAACAGGTCTCCAGTCACATTCAGGTTCTTGCCAGACGGAAATCTCGGGAGTTTCACACCAAGCTAAAGGTAAGAGCTACTGCCTTTTGGACCTCCAAGCACTGTTTGTCTAGCTTCCTGTTTCTGTTGCTGTGGTAATGGGTGGGATGCCTGATGCTGTGACACCAGTATCCTAGATTCCACACATCCAATATTCCTGTTTAGCATTCGATGGGCTCGTCCCATGCTTCCCCCTGTTTGTTGCTCTTGTTTCTTATTGCTTCCTGTGACTAACAAAAGTGTACACCCGCTCAGCGGAACTCGAATGGCTTTGCAAGGGGATAGTTCTACTCTCTCTTTCATTGATCAAGGATTGAATTGCATGTTCAGTTTCATAATATTTCATATTATATTTTACTCAAGAAAAATATCTTACATCAACTTGCAAGAAAGTACTGTAATGTTTAAATGCTAATGTTTTTTTTTTAAGTTGATTTTTTTAAAAGTAGATTGCACCTACAATATCTCCCTGCAGGATGTTTGGACAGCAAGCCAATAAGAGAAGCATGCTGGCAAGACGTGTTCGCTGTTTATTGTATATGAGCACCTTAGTGTTGGAGATAGCAGTCAGCCAGAAGCTGTGACCTTATCATCGTTTAACGCTGAAGCTGTTCTTTGTTTGTGTGTGTTTGTGTGTTTGTGTGTGTGCTCAACTTGAAGGTTGGCTTGCATACAAAGTCATGTTTTACATACCACTATCTATACCTCCCATGTCATCTCTAACAATCTGAACGTAATCATTCTATGTTGTAATACGGACAGTAGTTAGTTTTGTCCGGATAGCAAAGTGTGACGAGTGGGCTGTAAGAGTAAAACCACTCTCATCTCTTTGCATTCAGGTCACATGTATGGTAAGTACCACCCTCAAAATACTGTACTGTTGGCTGTGCTTCAGGCCCGTCTGTAAAGCTAGGTGTCCCTGCTCTTAGATCCATAGTGTCCTGCTGCTAAATGCCCAAATACTGTGTAATGTACAGTACCAGTCAAATGTTTGGACACACCTACTCATTCAACTGTTTTTCTTTAATTTTACTATGTTCTACATTGTATAATAATAGTGAAGACCTCAAAACTGTGGAATAACACATATGGAATCATGTAGTAACTAAAGAAGTGTTCAACAAATCAAAATATATTTTATATTTGAGATTCTTCAAAGTAGCCACCCTTTGCCTTGATGACAGCTTTGCACGCTCTTGGCATTCTCTCAACCAGCTTCATGATGCAGTGACCTGGAATGCATTTCAATTAACAGGTGTGCCTTGTTAATTTGTGGAATTTCTTTCCTTCTTAATGCGTTTGAGCCAATCAGTTGGGTTGTGACAGGGTAGGGTTGGTATACAGAAGATCGGGCAATTTGGTAAAAGACCAAGTGCATGTTATGGCAAGAACGGCTCAAATAAGCAAAGAGAAACAACAGTCCATCATTACTTTAAGACATGAAGGTCAGTCAATCCAACGGCTCCCGAGTGGCGCAGCGGTCTAAGGCACTTCATCTCAGTGCGAGAGGCATCACTACAGACACCCTGGTTCGATTCCAGGCTGTATCACAACCGGACATGATTGGGAGTCACATAGGGCGGCGCACAATTGACTCAGCATCGTCCGGATTTGGCCGGTGTAGGCCGTCATTGTAAATAATAATTTGTTCTGAACTGACGAGCCTAGTTAAATCAAATCTCAATAAATAAAAAAATCTGGAAATGTTAAGAGCTTTTATTCAAGTGCAGTCGCAAAAACCATCAAGCGCTATGATGAAACTGGCTCTCATGAGGACCGCCACAGGAAAGGAAGACCCAGAGTTACCTCTGCTGCAGAGGATAAGTTCATTAGAGTTACCAGCCTCAGATTGCAGCCCAAATAAATGCTTGACAGAGTTCAAGTAACAAACACATCTCAACATCAACTGTTCAGAGGAGACTGAGTGAATCAGTCCTTCATGGTTGAATTGCTGTAAAGAAACCACTACTAAAGGACACCATTAATAATAAGAGACTTGCTTGGGCCAAGAAACACAGCAATGGAGAATAGACGGCAGAAAGCTGTCATCAAGGCAAAGGGTCATCAAGGCAAATATATTTTGATTTGTTTAACACTGTTTTGGTTACTACATGATTCCATGTGTGTTATTTCATAGTTTTGATTTCTTCACTATTATTCTACAATGTAGAAAATAGTAAAAATAAAGAAAAAACCTTGAGGAGGTGTGTCCAAACGTTTGACTGGTACTGTATGTCCTGTGTTTGTATCTATCACCAGCAGCAACTGTGTATCCACCATCTCTGTGTATCCACCATCTCGCTGTATCCACTCCATCTCTCTGTATCCACTCCATCTCTCTGTATCCACTCCATCTCTCTGTATCCACTCCATCTCGCTGTATCCACTCCATCTCTCTGTATCCACTCCATCTCGCTGTATCCACTCCATCTCGCTGTATCCACTCCATCTCTCTGTATCCACTCCATCTCTCTGTATCCACTCCATCTCGCTGTATCCACTCCATCTCGCTGTATCCACTCCATCTCTCTGTATCCACTCCATCTCACTGTATCCACTCCATCTCAGTGTATCCACTCCATCTTGCTGTATCCACTCCATTTCACTGTATTCATCTCACTGTATCCACTCCATCTCAGTGTATCCACTCCATCTCTCTGTATCCACTCCATCTCACTGTATCCACTCCATCTTGCTGTATCCACTCCATCTCAGTGTATCCACTCCATCTTGCTGTATCCATCTCACTGTATCCACTCCATCTCACTGTATCCACTCCATCTCTCTGTATCCACTCCATCTCGCTGTATCCATCTCACTGTATCCTCTCCATCTCAGTGTATCCACTCCATCTCAGTGTATCCACTCCAACTCTCTGTATCCACTCCATCTCACTGTATCCATCTCACTGTATCCACTCCATCTTGCTGTATCCACTCCATCTTGCTGTATCCACTCCATCTTGCTGTATCCACTCCATCTCACTGTATCCACTCCATCTCACTGTATCCACTCCATCTCGCTGTATCCACTCCATCACACTGTATCCACTCCATCACACTGTATCCACTCCATCTCACTGTATCCATCTCACTGTATCCACTCCATCTTGCTGTATCCACTCCATCTCAGTGTATCCACTCCATCTTGCTGTATCCATCTCACTGTATCCATCTCAGTGTATCCACTCCATCTCACTGTATCCATCTCAGTGTATCCACTCCATCTCACTGTATCCACTCCATCTCAGTGTATCCACTCCATCTCAGTGTATCCACTCCATCTCAGTGTATCCACTCCATCTCACTGTATCCATCTCAGTGTATCCACTCCATCTCACTGTATCCACTCCATCTCAGTGTATCCACTCCATCTCAGTGTATCCACTCCATCTCAGTGTATCCACTCCATCTCGCTGTATCCACTCCATCTCTCTGTATCCACTCCATCTCTCTGTATCCACTCCATATCTCTGTATCCACTCCATCTCGCTGTATCCACTCCATCTCTCTGTATCCACTCCATCTCGCTGTATCCACTCCATCTCGCTGTATCCACTCCATCTCTCTGTATCCACTCCATCTCTCTGTATCCACTCCATCTCGCTGTATCCACTCCATCTCTCTGTATCCACTCCATCTCACTGTATCCACTCCATCTCAGTGTATCCACTCCATCTTGCTGTATCCACTCCATTTCACTGTATTCATCTCACTGTATCCACTCCATCTCAGTGTATCCACTCCATCTCTCTGTATCCACTCCATCTCACTGTATCCACTCCATCTTGCTGTATCCACTCCATCTCAGTGTATCCACTCCATCTTGCTGTATCCATCTCACTGTATCCACTCCATCTCACTGTATCCACTCCATCTCTCTGTATCCACTCCATCTCGCTGTATCCATCTCACTGTATCCTCTCCATCTCAGTGTATCCACTCCATCTCAGTGTATCCACTCCATCTCTCTGTATCCACTCCATCTCACTGTATCCATCTCACTGTATCCACTCCATCTTGCTGTATCCACTCCATCTTGCTGTATCCACTCCATCTTGCTGTATCCACTCCATCTCACTGTATCCACTCCATCTCACTGTATCCACTCCATCTCGCTGTATCCACTCCATCACACTGTATCCACTCCATCACACTGTATCCACTCCATCTCACTGTATCCATCTCACTGTATCCACTCCATCTTGCTGTATCCACTCCATCTCAGTGTATCCACTCCATCTTGCTGTATCCATCTCACTGTATCCATCTCAGTGTATCCACTCCATCTCACTGTATCCATCTCAGTGTATCCACTCCATCTCACTGTATCCACTCCATCTCAGTGTATCCACTCCATCTCAGTGTATCCACTCCATCTCAGTGTATCCACTCCATCTCAGTGTATCCACTCCATCTCACTGTATCCATCTCAGTGTATCCACTCCATCTCACTGTATCCACTCCATCTCAGTGTATCCACTCCATCTCAGTGTATCCACTCCATCTCAGTGTATCCACTCCATCTCAGTGTATCCACTCCATCTCAGTGTATCCACTCCATCTCAGTGTATCCACTCCATCTCACTGTATCCACTCCATCTCACTGTATCCACTCCATCTCACTGTATCCACTCCATCCCTCTGTATCCACTCCATCTCACTGTATCCACTCCATCTCAGTGTATCCACTCCATCTCAGTGTATCCACTCCATCTCACTGTATCCATCTCAGTGTATCCACTCCATCTCACTGTATCCACTCCATCTCAGTGTATCCACTCCATCTCACTGTATCCACTCCATCTCAGTGTATCCACTCCATCTCAGTGTATCCACTCCATCTCACTGTATCCACTCCATCTCAGTGTATCCACTCCATCTCACTGTATCCACTCCATCTCACTGTATCCACTCCATCACACTGTATCCACTCCATCACACTGTATCCACTCCATCTCACTGTATCCACTCCATCTCAGTGTATCCACTCCATCTCACTGTATCCACTCCATCTCAGTGTATCCACTCCATCTCAGTGTATCCACTCCATCTCACTGTATCCACTCCATCTCAGTGTATCCACTCCATCTCACTGTATCCACTCCATCTCACTGTATCCACTCCATCACACTGTATCCACTCCATCTCAGTGTATTGTTTTTGCCAGCATGCTCGTCTTCTCCCAAGTCTTCTTTCACGCAAATGACAGTGAGGCATTCCATTAACCCATGCTTGCACGAATTCATATGTTGTCCCGTGTGTCTCAGTCGGTAGAACTTAATGTTTGCAACACCCAAGGTTGTGGGTTCAATTCCCGCTGGGGCCACCCATAAGTAAAATGTATCATGACTGTAAGACACTTTGGGGGGAAAAACGTCTGCTAAATGGCATATATTACATATGCTTTTAAAATTGAACAGAAATGCTACTTAAATGGCAGCATATCAGAGGGTGACACTTAACAGAGAACTCAAGCACCAGAGTGCCCCCCCCCCCCAAAAGTTCAGTGTACACTAGATTCTTGCCCTGATGTCCTTGTTTGTTTTCATAGAGGACAAACTCTGACTTTAGAAGATAAATACATGAAATGGTCTGGTATTCAATTACAGGATCAAAAACACCACAATCTGTGTTTTTATTCACCAGTCTGAGAGAGAAGTATGAAGAGCAATAGAAATCTGTACTCTTAATAGTACATTCCTTTTAGGTGTATAGGCGGTCTTGGTGTTCCTGTGGTCTTTTCAGATAATCCATGTCCTCGCCTGCTGGTGTTGTAAAGAGTTCTGTTGTGTGTCTGTGTGTTTGGCTGTTGTTGCTTGTTGTTTGGCCCACCACTCTCTGGCTGAGTCAATGTGTTTTTTTTCTGCTGAAGGACCAGAGTGTGAAAGACAAGGCACTGCAGAGTATGGCCTCCATGTCCTCGGCTCAGATCGTCTCTGCCACCGCCATCCACAACAAGCTTGGCCTCCCAGGCTTCCCAAGACCCACCTTCCCTGGTGCGGCAGGGGTAAGACACCCGTCACTAAACACACATCCCTCATAACAATTGACAAATATGGCAATTGACAAATTACTTTAAGTGCGTTGTGCCATCCTGATTGTCCATTCGTTCATCTACTCCTTTTCCCTAGTTTTGGCAGGGTATGATATCCACTGGCCAGCCTGGATCCTCACAAGAGTAAGAAGTCCTAATGCTTGTCTTGTTATTCATAATAGAAGATGATGAAGTAATAAGTAATAACAAATGTGTTAGCTTTTCTAGTCGAGGCTTTTCTAGTCAAACATTTCTGTAAAAAACCCAAGTCTCGTGTCTGTTGGTAGTAGGTGCAGCCAATTCAGCTGCCCTGCACGCCCGGTAGGCAAACTGTTGCCATTTCATGTGTCTGAAGGTACAAACTCTGCCTTCCCGGTGGGCCTGGAGTGGAAATCAAGTGCACTATGCTACCGCTGGCCAATCAGATTGCTGATGACTGAGTCTGCAGTAACGTGGCAGGCATAAAAGAAAGCTACGGCAAAATTGATACTGTGAGATTTTTAAAACCATGACTAGAGAGAGAGACTGTCAACAAATACAGCAAAGAGCTGTTGTTTTTATGAGTGCGTTCTTGTTTAAGTTCTTACTCAGCACTGTCAACACTTTGTATTCAACACTTTTATAAGCCATAAAATGAGTATTCTTCCTATTTCCACCCAGCGCGACAGCAAGCACTGCAGCAGTAATGAATGAGCAGGAAAGTGTATCTATAGGTTTGCGTTGTTGCTATTGTTGGAAGACGGTGGCCCTTTTTGGTCAGTGTCAGTGGAGGAAAGAGAGAGCAGACGGATGTTGAGTGACAGACCCTCAGTCTGCTGCTCTCTCCCTCCGGTGAGACTGACCATCAGATGCATGCACCGTCAGCCCAGTAAAATATAAAGCAAATTATTTATATGTTGCTCACTCAGCTGTGCCTCACAAGTAATACAACCATCTATTCCCGGTGTGATCATATAGCCTACCTCAAATGTTTAAATATAATTTTAAACAATGTCCCGAACAACACTGCATTGGCAGGTAAAACCAAGCAAAGCCAGTATGCGGTGATAATGTATTGGGCCTATAGCCTACTACACAACTCTCAATGCTACAGAGCTGTTTTTAATTGGTTAATGTTGCATAGGCTTACATTTGTTTTAAGTCGTGTAAATAAAAAATCAAGAGTGGTAGATCTCGGCATTTTGACTCAGAAAGTGATCTTGACCCAGAAAAAGGTTGGTGACCACTGGTCTAACTGGTATGGAGCCAGATCATTCTTTTACCCAGGTCAACCTCCTGATTCTGTGTCTTTTTGTCTTCAGTGTTAAGCCATTTGCCCAGCAGGCCTACCCCATCCAGACAGCTGTAACGACCACCATCTCAGGTGAGAAACCTTTTACCCTACCCACACTATTTCTATCAGCTCATTTCAATTCCTCTCAGGCCAACGCTCAAAAGGAAACTCCAATGGCACCTATTTACCAGTACATTAATACTGTTTCATAGCCAATGCTACTATTGCTATAGCTAATGGCCATAACGATAGTGAGGGGTGCGATGTTAGTGTCGGTAAACGGTGGATAGTGAATTGACGGTGTTATATGTTACCCTGCCCAGCGTACGAGCCTCCCACAGCCCCCGCGCCTACAGCTCCAGCCTGGCAGGGCCGCTCCATCGGGACCACCAAACTCAGACTGGTGGAGTTCTCTGCTTTCCTGGAGCAGCAGAGAGACCCTGACTCTGTGAGTACCTGCCCCACTGTATTCCTTTCCACGCACAGTAAAACACGCCGGGGTAAACCAGGAGTTGTTTCTCAGACAGCGTCCCAAAGCAGGTCAAACTAGTGGCAATTCCTGAGGTCAACCGTACTGCCTCAAACTGGGGCATGTCTTCACTCACAGACAGAGAAGGTAAAACAAGGACAATAATGCCACAAGCAAAGCAGAATCCCTCCAAATACAAAGTGATGCCTAAGTGACTCTGGAAAATCTATGTTTACCTTGGCACAGCCGATTTGTCATTTTGTCACTATTTCTTAGCTATTGCTTTTTTGCTTGTGTTCTATGACAGCGGACATTTATCTTGGGGTAGTGAGTTATCTGAGACCAGTATTTATACTGCTATGCCTGTGCACATCTGTGACTTTAAAACAACCCTGAAAAGAACAACTTCTCTTCTAAAGAGGTTGCCAGATCATACATGACGTGCTAAAATCATTTTGAAATATTCATATAGAATTTTGATATGACAACCTTGTCACGAGAGATTGAACTTTTAGAGCCGGTTTCCCAGACATAGATTAACTCTAATTCTGGACTAACATGCATTCTCAATGGAGATTAACTGTTGAAAACCATTCTTAGTTCAAGACCAGGCTTAATCTGTGTCTGGAGAAACTGGCCCTCCAGGTAATGGAGAAGTCATAAAAGAATGCAAATCGAAGGGATCTATTTTAAACCTGTTGTTTTCTCTCTCTCATCAGTACAACAAGCACCTGTTTGCCCACATCGGACAGACTAACTACTCGTACAGCGACGCCCTACTGGAGGCTGTGGACATCCGGCAGATCTACGATAAGTTCCCAGAGAAGAAGGGAGGACTGAAGGAGCTCTTTGGAAAGGGCCCTCACAACTCCTTTTTCCTGGTCAAGTTCTGGGTGAGATTAATGGCACATTCACGCGATGATGCTTTTTAAAAGGCGCATTGTCGGCTGTCCAATGCGCTGCTCTATAACGTGTCTCGAATTGAATCCCGTCCTTTATTGTCCACACAATTTGGCGTCACAAAAAAGCACGATTTACATCTGAACAAACAACTTTAATGATACGTACATTCAAGTATACGCATCACGAGTGAAGCCGAGGATATGGTTTTGTGTTTGAATGTGTGTGTATGTGCGTTTCCCTAGGGTCTGATGTGGTAGCATTGAGGCTTTGTTTGAACACCTGCCTACCCCCTGACAGGTGTGAGAGATTGGGGCAAACTAAGGAGATTGCAGTAGCTCCCTGCCAATGGAGTCTCTGTCTCTCATTTCTCTCTCTAAGTGCAAATATTTACTGGTACCATTCTCCACAGCTTTACTTACTATTACATCCTATATGGTCTATTGACCCCCCCCCCAAAAAAAAGCTTTATTTGATTTACAATGTTACAACTCGAGTATAATGTCATCCTGATTCCTCTGTTTGTTACATACATGCTGGTTCTCTATTAGCTTTGAGATACTCAGTCAAATCCCATTTATTTTGTTCAACACAAAGATAGTTTCATGATCTACAACTAATAGGTTTTAAGACTTGACCATATTAGTTCACATCCACATGAATTCAATTCGAAATTCAAATGGGAAACGCAAACAAGACGGTGAGTCTCTCTTCAGACATTAGTGAAGAGCCACTGCATCTGAATTTCAAACATGGACACTCACCCTCTAAACAATCGCCCTCCTCTGATCATTACAGGCCTTAATAACCAGCTGACTTAATGAAGGAGCTATTTATTCCTTTGTTCACACGATGAACTCAGTGTTCTCTGAAAACAGACTTTCCCCTTCAGAGGACTCTTATTAAATAGTTTATTTTTACATCCATTCAGGCCATTTCTCATATCTGCCTTGTGCCATTTGGATATTTCTAAAGCCTCTTTCCACCTCATTTGAGATTCAGAAGCACAAGATTATTGTACAACAGTGTTTACCGGTAGATAGCCACTCAACTCATTCTCAGCATACAGACATGCCAAATAATATAATTGCAAGTATTGTCATGAGCCACTGGAGGGCCTCGCTGCCTTAGTAACCTTTACATCGAGATGCTTTCCTCAAGTTAATCTTGACATTTTAAAGAAAATCCCTTTTTAATTGAAAAATTTTCAGCATGTGTTGTAAACATTTAGCTCATTGTTTTAGCCGTTGTTAGTCAACATTTGCTTGACTATGTAGTTAAACCTCTGCTGTTATGTTGTCCCGATGCAGGCTGATCTGAACTGTAACATCCAGGATGACTCTGGGGCCTTCTACGGTGTGACCAGCCAGTATGAGAGCTCTGAGAACATGACCATCACATGCTCCACCAAGGTGTGCTCCTTCGGCAAGCAGGTGGTTGAGAAGGTGGAGGTGAGTCCTAGTCCTGCACACACTACTGTGTGCTCGGTGGAGAAGCAACTATAAAACGACACAAATTACTCACAATTACCTACTTTTATATTTGTGTGTTTCTCACAATTGCATACATGAGTGTTTTAACACCTATTTGATTGTGGTGGACATGGTTTCCTCCTCATGTATACAGTGGGTGGGTCTAATCCTGAATGCTGATTGGTTAAAACCGCATTCCAGCCCGTGTCTATGACTTTAAAATGGCTATTTAATCTGTTCCAACTGACTGCATATTCCACTGTCTCATCAGCCCAGCCAGGCAATTTATAAACTTAATCTCCACTATAAAAAGCATCTAGACATTTTCCCACATTTATTTTAGACTAACATTTACTTTTCAACAGCAGAGATTTGTATAAACCTTGCAACATTGTTTCAATATTCAAATTCAATCTCCAGCTGTAGTAATGAATGTGTCAGGAGTCGGGATGAGACAGACAGGCAGATAGCTTTTCTCAGCCAGTTGAAATCATGAGTCATTATCATTTTTATGGATATATTCAAAGAACTATCAATAGAAAACAGGTCAAACGAAACAAAGTGCAGCTAGTTTGCAGTCTTTCCAGCTTCAGTTTTAAGTGATTGTTGGCCTGCTCCTCTGAACAACAGTGTCCTGACGAGAGAGCACATTTTCTACCTCAGGTGAAATCATTAGCTCATTGTTATGGATGTATCCAAATAAATGTCACTAGAAAACAGCTTAAACAAATACAAATGCTGCTACTTTGTTGTTATTCTGGCTGCACTGTTTGACATGACTGTGAGTTAGCTGTAGTTGGCTAGCCAGCAAGCAAGGGAAAAGAACATTGCCAGCCAGAATGGCAAAATAACATTTTGAACGAACGACTGGGTCGCATCCACAGATACAGAATAAAAAGATTTAATGACTGGGTCGCATCTCTGGCAACCGAACCGACCAGCCGGCTTGGGTAGCAACCCTAGATTTGTGTCGGGACTATATCATGTCGAAGGATGAAATATAATGAATAAATTCAGCAAAGTAACCTTTTTTGTTGGTAACCCGTTGATTAACAGTGATAATGCCCGAGAAGCCGGTGTTTGGAGGATATATTGGCACGGTTTGCCGGCCCTTGACGACACCCGTGCCAATATATCCTCCAAACACCGGCTTCTCGGGCATTATCACTTAATTGTTTTCTTGTGAAGAGCTGCACTCAGTGATCTCTCTCTCTCTCTCTCTCTCTCTCTCTCTCTCTCTCTCTCTCTCTCTCTCTCTCTCTCTCTTCCTCCCCCTCAGACGGAATATGCTCGCTTCGAGAACGGACGCTTTGTCTACAGGATAAGTCGCTCCCCCATGTGTGAATACATGATCAACTTCATCCACAAACTCAAACACCTGCCTGAGAAATACATGATGAACAGTGTCCTGGAGAACTTCACCATCCTATTGGTAAGGATGTCCTACTCAGTCATCCATCTGTTTGTATACTTATAACAAGTGTGTGTCTGGCTGTCTTGTCTGTCTTTCTCTCTGCGCATGTGTGTGTTTCCGTGTATGTGTCTTACGTGTCTCACATTGCATTTCTCTTGTGTTTTCAGGTGGTGACCAACAGAGAGACACAGGAGACGCTGCTGTGCATGGCGTGTGTGTTTGAGGTGTCGAACAGCGACCACGGAGCTCAACATCACATCTACCGGCTAGTCAAGGAATAAGAGACTGCGGCCTAGATTTCAATCAGATCGAACGTTAACCGACATCCGCATAGCAGATGTTTTGGCGGTGTTGGAGGTGTAACTGCGGTATGAGCTGAAATATCGGTGAGCGGCTGCCCTTGTGTGGCAGCAACCCTCCCTTCCTTAATATCCTTACCGCGTTAGGAGTTCGAGGAAGTGTAGACTCTATCGATGTTAGAAGTAATGACTTTCAAATGTCAACCCGTAGATGTTAGGCTAATCGCATGTTTTCATGTTAATTTGGATGGGGGGGATTTATAGCTTATCAGTCTAATTCGAGTGTTTGAACTTGTAACGTTGCTGAATGAACTTCCAACGCGGCTGTATGGGATTTGTCAGATTATAGTCGGGTGTGATTTTGTTTCATCCAATGGCGGTGTCCGCAATAAAATAATGCAACGAGCCGCTTGTGGATTGGACAGCTCTCTGCAGTTCCACCTCCTGACACTGCCAAAACAACCGCTATGTGAATGTCAATCTGATTGAATCTAGCCCTGACACTCAGTGTGAACATGCTTCATTCAGAACTGGGACAAACTATCACATAGATCTCGCTAACCTGAAGGACATGTAGCTTATGAAGGATGGAAGGAAGACATTGAAGGACATACCCTGAGTATTGTCAGGGTTGTGGGGGAGGACACAAGGCAACCGCCCAGTGAAACACGCCTTCAGAATGACTTACTTGACAACCGTATGGAAAGTGGCTGTGCCTCTACACAAATCCCACCCACAATGTCCTTTGGTTACATTGTGGGTGAAGTCTATCACGGATAATATTATCATTATATTTTTGTCTTTTTAATGTATATTTGTATGAGTGCAGCTGTCAATCTGTGGTATAGTTGTGTCATGTGCCATTTTTCCAGACTAGTTCAGGTCTGTAGTGTAGAAAGTGTACATATGAAGGGGCATTGCGTAACATAGGGAGATGTTCTGTGGATTACATTTGGAAACTACTATCAGTTTCCAGCTTTTTATACTGTAGTCATCACCAATGTCAACCAATTACAGATCATAATAGCCTTTCTTAATTAGATAAATAGAAAAAACTATACAAACAGTTACTACATACACTATATACTCAAACGTACGTGGACACCCCATCAAATTAGTGGTAGGACACACAAGCTCACAGAACTGGACCCCGAGTGCTGAAGCACGTAGCTCGTAACAATTGTCTGTCCTCGGTTGCAACACTCACTACCGAGTTCCAAACTGCCTCTGGGAGCAACGTCAGCACAATAACTGTTCATAGGGAGCTTCACGAAATGGGTTTCCATGGCTGAGCAGCCGCACACAAGCCTAACATCACCATGTGCAATGTCTAGCGTCAGCTGGAGTGGTGTAAAGCTCGCCGCCATTTGTCTATGGAGCAGTGGAAACTCGTTCTCTGGAGTGATGAATTATGCTTCACCTTCTGGCAGTCCAACGGATGAATCTGGGTTTGGCGGTTGCCAGGAGAACGATACCTGCCCCAATGTATAGTGCCAACTGTAAAGTTTGGTTGGTGGAGGTGGAATAGTGGTCTGGGCTGTTATTCCTGGTTTGGGCTCGGCCCCTTAGTTCCAGTGAAAGGAAATAATTAATGCTGCAGCATGCAATGACATTCTAGAGTTCTAGACGATTCTGTGCTTCCAACTTTGTGGCAACAGTTTGGGAATGCCCCTTTCTTTTTTCAGCATGACAATGCCCCCGTTCATAAAGCGAGGTCCATACAGAATTTTGTTGTTGAGATTGGTGTGGAAAAACTTGACTGGCCTGCAAAGAGCCTTGACCTAAACTCCATCGAACACCTTTAGGATGAATTGGAACGCCTACTGAGAGCCAGGTCTAATCTCCCAACCACAGTGCCTGACCTCACTAATGCCCTTGTGGCTGAATGGAAGAAAGTCCCTGTAGCATTGTTCCAACATCTAGTGGAAAGCCTTCCCAGAAGAGTGGAGCAAAGAGGGGGCCAACTCCATATTAATGCCCGTGATTTTGGAATGGGATGTTCAACGAGCAGGTGTCCACATACTTTTGGTCATGTAGTGTACATGTAGCTTTGTGAACATCACTATCACACAAACATTTTCCAAAGAAAAAATATGTAGGTTTTACATTTTGTACATTTTGGATAACAGCGCAAATACTAAACTATAATGAAGACCAGTAATAGTTATAATTCCAGGGACACTTTGAAACTATAAATAAAATATATGATGATTCAGGTACCACTTTGCAGCACAGCTCTCTCATATCTGCATCATATCTCCTGTGCCCAACTAAAAATAAACCTGTATTGTTAGGTATTACTGCACTGTTGGAGCTAGGAACATAAGCATTTCGCTACACCCCCGATAACATCTGCAAGATATGTGTATGCGACCAATAAAACGTGATTTTATTCGAAGAGGAAAAGCACTGTGAGAACACAGCAAGACAATGTGTACAGATCAGAGATTGCTCCTATGTTCTCTTTTCTCTGAGCTGCTAAGGTTTTAGCCTGTATGACAATGAGGCAAAGAAATCATAGAATACACATATTGAACATTCAAAATGGACACTCTACTACCGTCGTCACCCATCCCAAAGCACTTAGTTCCTCTGTATGGTTATTGCAGGGTGGAGTAAACTTGTTGAATGAACCTGCTCTTTTTAGTGACTGAGGAACACAGAAGTCAAAAACACTCCCATATATTAATCTGTGTTTCCCTGGTTCTGAATGCTATTCAGCCTTATTTTGCTTGTCAATCGGTGACCTACGCTATTGGGCACATTAACCGTGGTGGTAGGGAATGGGATCCTTACAGATACTGTATCTCCACCACTCAAGCTGTGAGATCTTTCCTGAGCTGGAAGACAGCCTTGTAATCTCCATACATCCCAGTGTTATG
The DNA here is from genome assembly GCF_036934945.1 of Oncorhynchus masou masou. Lineage (NCBI taxonomy): Eukaryota > Metazoa > Chordata > Actinopteri > Salmoniformes > Salmonidae > Oncorhynchus > Oncorhynchus masou. The sequence goes on from NC_088242.1 coordinate 57,520,170, forward strand.
TGTACAGTGCCTTAGTGAGTAACTTTCTACCAATGGCCCAATGGTTTGCTTGGATCGAAAAATACATAACATTTTGTGACGCGTCCTGTCGGCCATTATAAATACACGGTTAACTATTAGTGGTTCTACATGTGCACCTATTTCACCGTGTTGTACAAAATAACTGGTAAATCATACGTAGATTATTACAATGAACATGATCCGTGTGTAATAGCAGTAATAACTTTGCCTTGCCTTTCAAAAACCAAAAAAACTGGAGACATTTCAGACGTGCAATTGTCCCTTTGCACTGTAGCATAAAGTGCCTTTGGTCATGACTTTCCAGTGAAGAAAAGGTTTAAAAGAAGCTAAACCAAAAAGCCTAAGAAAATGGTGGAAGAGATCACCAGAATGCCTTTTCCAATGCATGTCCCTGTAGAACTGTATTCATTACCACAACAATTTGACTATTGCTGGGCGGCAGGTAGCCCCGCTGTTAGAGCATTGGACCAGTAACTGGAAGGTCGCTAGTTAAAATCCCTGAGCTGACAAGGTGAAAAAAATCTGTCAATTAACACTACTTGCTCCGGGGTCGCCATTGATAATGGCAGCCCCATGGTCGTGACCCCACTCTCCGAGGGTGTCTCTGGGAGTTGGGATAATGAAAAAAACAAACAACAACAACACATTTCCAATTCACACGTGCGTATGATCCACACTTTACAGTTTAGTCATTTAGCAGTCGCTCTCATCCAGAGCGACATACAGTTATTGAGTTAATTTTAAGATAGCTAGGTGGGACAACCACATTTCTCAGTCATAGTAAGTACATTCCTCCTCAATAAGGGAGTCAAGTGCGAGTGTTCGTGTACTTGTACGTGTCAAACAGGACATATATAAGAACCCACCCAATTATTATTATTATTTGGGAAACGATTGTTCCCTTAGATGCATGTTCAGTTCACAGTGAATCTCCCTGTGGAGGTTTATAGCATCATTGTCACAGTAGATCAATTGTGTTATCATAATATCGTATGCACACTAACTTATTCAAGTCCAGAACATAATGCAGTATAGTGGTATGTTAAACTGTGGGTAAAGACAATGGATCAGGGTTTATGTCATGTTTGGAAGACCTTTGACCTGTTTTCTAACTTAGTAATAATTGTTACTAGATCCTGGGGTGTCCACCATCACAGTAGTTTCTGTTTGAATGTGCTGTATGTAGGCTATACTTTACAATGCTTTTGTGATGACTCCAGTTTAACCAGAGACAAGCCTGTTGGTTTCACTGCTGGGCTCTGTGTCTCTGTTCTGTCAACCTGGAATATAAATTTCACACTTAAGTATTTTGAAGATATTATTTTAAACGGGCACAAGGAGATTTTTGAGATCAGCAGCAAAGCTCTGGGCCATGTGCTCTTTGTCTATCGGTACTGGTAACTTTCGTCTATTGTTTTCAACATTGGCTTTCATTTTTCTCCGTTTGGATGGCATCCTTAGAGCATTGCGTGCAGATAATAAAAAATAAAAAAGTGATTTGTGTAAAGAAGAATGTATTCTGAGATGTCCTGGTACACATGTTTAATGTCATCTTTAATTTTCTTAAAGATTGTGAATTCTTCAGACAAGAATATAAAAAGAGAAACTGACAATATGTGTGTTGTTACTGCAGGGTCTGGTCTTTGCTTTGTAACCTTTTCTTCATTGCTAAAGTGTTAGATATTTTATAGCTTTCTAGAAACTTTATATGCATATAATATCCAATAAAACGAAATGGTCAATTCTGTTTCTGATTTGATGATGAATCATAATTTCTCACAAACATCAATGAATTTCTCTCAAATTAAGTATTTGTATTTCTTTACTAGCCTACCTTTGATATTTCTCTAACGATACAATACTCTTAATGCACAACAGGGGGAGCTATATCCAAAAGAACCAGGCCTCGCGAGCAGTGATACTGTGCAACGGTTCACCCACATGAGAGTAAATATTAACTTGAATGATTTTTTCCTTGAGCCCGGATATGGCAATTCTCTTTGAATACATCTCCTGGCCATGTTGATGTTGGAGTATAACCTGCCTGACATTATTATTAGCCTCCAGCCTGGGGTGTTATGTAGTATTTGGTGTATCAGGTAGCATCAAGGTTAGAGTGTCGGGCCAGCATCTGAAAGGTTGACCAACCGGAGCCGACAAGGTGAAAAAATATATAATATGTCACAGTGCCCTAGAGCTCTAAGGGTAGCCTAGAGGTTAGAGCGTTGGACTAGTAACCAAAAGGTTGCAAGTTCAAATCCCAGAGCTGACAAGGTACAAATCTGTCGTTCTGCAGTTAACCCATTGTTCCAAGGCCGTCATTGAAAATAAGAATTTGTTTTTAACTGACTTGCCTATTAAAATGAAGGTAAAAATATATACATATATATATTATTTCATCAACAAACTTGGCCTGTCAGGGTCAGAGGAAGATAAACCAGGCGGGACCAATGACAACCTGCGATTCTGGACAGATCATTAACATATTACACCACCACAACAATCCCCATGCACCAATAGACCTCTGCAATAATCACAGATAAACAATTGTTTTGTTTTATGAAAATATGGTCTTCGTTCACATTCACATTTCTTTCGGGTGAGTGGTTTGGTTAGCAGGGTCAGTTTGGCCTAAAGACTGTAGACAAGTGGGATTAATGGTAAGTGTGCTACATGTTATTGAGGGCAGATAATTTATATTCTGAGCAGCTCCATGAATAGTTGTATTTTTTATTTATGTTTTGCTTGATTTGTTTCTATAGAATACCGATCAGAAGTAATGAAGATGTGAAATAATGGAGTGAAACAAGGGGGCCCCTGACTGACCCTTGCCTGAATTAATTTAATTTGACAAATATAACACTCCATTTAAAATGTGTTCACTTTTTAATCTTTCAGGTCAGAATGATGGTATTTTTGAACAAAGTACAGTAAGCAAATTGGTGCGTAAAATTTGCACAAAGTGAGCGGGTAATGTTACATACAAAAACGTCTGGAGTGTGGCGGTGTAGTGTGGTGATCAACAGACACTGGAGAGTCCCGTTGCGAGCGGAGGGCGTATACTTTAGTGTTTGCATAGAAATGTACACACAGCCGTGCGTGCCGACCGAGAGGAAGGACGTCCGTTCCTCCTCTGCGCACAGTGTTCCAAAAGGAAGTCTGCGGGGATAATGTAATGCCCCCTGCTGAACAACTTCCCAGCGTGCCTCTTGAGTCTGCTACGGGAATAATCCTACATAGAGGGGAGTACTGAGCTGATTATTTCATGAGAATGATGACATGCCAACATAAGAATAAGGACAGCTCCAAACGAAGGTGTGTGACACACTTTTCTCTTAACGCCTGAAAACAGGGACCGAGGAGTCGAGAGGAGAGCAGAAACTTTGATAAGTAATTCGGTTGGAGTTTTTTTTCTTCCTAGTATGGAGCAGGAAGAATGCAAGGTATCAGTATGGGTCTGCCGGGAGGAGAAGCTGGTCTCAGGGCTGTCCAAACGCACCACCTGCGCGGATGTTGTAAAAGTTCTACTGGAGGACCAAAACTTGCCACAAGGTGCGTCAGCGGCGATGCAGTCTGGGACCCCCCAGTCTTACTGCATTGTGGAGAAATGGAGAGGCTTTGAGAGGATGTTACCCAATAAAACCAAAATCCTGCGTCTCTGGAGCGCCTGGGGAGATGAGCAGGAAAACGTGAGGTTTGTGTTGGTGAAGAATGAGGCATCGTTACCGAACAACGGACCCAGGAGCGCCGAGGCGCGAGTCGTTCAGAGCAAAGACAATCCGTGCGTATTCAAGGGAGCAGCCAAGACCACAATGGCTTTCTCGCAAGAAAAGCAGCGGAGGATTGTTCGAAAAGCTTTTAGAAAGTTGGACAAAATTAACAAAAAGAGAGAAGAGACTTTTCCTAAGGATAAATCCTCAGTGGAGAAATTGGAAACGTTTGTGCACTTGGTTATCTCGCAAGATCACACCATCCGCCAGCAGATCCAAAGGATCAAAGAGTTGGATAGGGATATAGAGATGTATGAGGCAAAAGTGCACTTTGACAGAATTAAGAGACATGGTATCAATTATGTGCAGGACACATACATGGTGGAACCGAGCGTGGAGGCTGATCCATTAGAGGACGTTCCACGTTCAGCGGAGGCTATTGCGCAGTTTGAGGAGTACGCTCTTAGGTGCGAGGAGGTCCTGCGACTTCAGGAGGAGTTGACAGAGCGCGAGGCTCTCGTGGAATGCATCACTGGTGAAATTCAGGAGGAGCTAAACCAAAGGTGGATGAAAAGACGGCAAGATGAGCTGTCGGGCAAAGACACAGAACGTTTTGGGGAGTCTGTGAACATCCCCGTAGCTGCAGTGGCTCCACAGCCTGCAGCACAGTCAGGCGCCGCCGCCCCAGAGCCAGATGTGAACAGTATATCACAGAACGACTTGGTTTTAGAGGGGAAGATAATCAAATCAAAGCTGGATACCAGTTTATATATTGGTCTTCGTTTAAACACGGATTTAGAGGCTGTTAAGGGTGATTTGGACTTAAGCCAGGAGCTATGGGACGCGAAAGAAAAAGAACTAACGGATTTGCTCGCAAAAATGCACTCTATGAATTTAAATAAGGAAAAGTTACCCGAGGCTGATAAAGCACACTCTGGTGTCACTGAGACTGACATGTTGCCTTCCTTGGAGAAGAGCGGTGGGTGGGTGGAGCAGACCAGAGGTCTGTCCAAGACCTGCGACATGAACGACGAAGATTCAGACACGGGGCTGAGCTCCATGCATAGCCAGGACTCTGACAATACACCTGTGTGTGAATCACTGGTGTAGCTAACTCTTTATTGAACTGTTGAAAATATGCAACGCAAACTCAGGGACAGTGGAAACCTCTACACTAAACAATATGTTCAGCATGGACAAAAGGCTTCAGCATGGACACCGTACATATATGATAGTCAACTCACTCCACAATAGCTTGTCTTTAAATAGGCCACTCTCAGATATTCAGCCGGTATAGACAAGCAATATAATTTACGATCATATTATTCCAATTGTTCTGAAATCCTGACAAAAGTTGTGGAAAGTGGATATAGCTTGCTATGCTGTTTCTGTGTCACAAGTACTATTTATCAGAAAGTGTTTAGAATTAGGGAAAACAACAACTGCATTGAACTGCAAAGACCCACATCACTATGAACATTCAACTATAAACATACAGGTTACTGTGGAAATAAAGTATTAACCAATATTGATCTGCTTGATTTAGTACATGCATAAGTAGGACAAATGATTTAAGAGTTGGCTATGCGAATCACACATTTCATTTGCATTGGAATTAGTCCTACCTCACGAGAAAGTCAAAAATGGTAGATAGATGTTTTGCATCCTTTCGGGGCCATGCCTTGGGGTGTGTGATCATGTTCTGCTGTTTTTAATTGGAGTCTGTGGAGTAGCAGAGCATGAACTTCTGCATTAATGATGATTAGTGTAAGTGCATACCTTTTTACTAAACTGTTTCACTAACAGAGAAAACGGTTCACTATTAACCAAGCGAGGGAATTCCAGACATTTTTACTGTTAGGTTTGTAATTTTCATTCCAAACTTTTCACTGTACTCTGAAGTGGGTGTTCAAAAAGTTGGATAGATGCCAGTGCATTAAACTGCAACTCTATTCGATCCATCTGGAGGCCGTATCTGCTGGCCATCTTTAGGCCCACAGATTTCTGTTGTTGTTTTTGTAACACTATCTGCCTAGGAGAGCCAGGCTCAAACCTGCCGAGGTAGCGTTTCCCAGAGGGTAACTTCTAGAAATATCAAAATACATTCTCCAGAGGGAGGTTTTTGTTAATCGATCATGTTGTTTCAGCATGACTAACCTTTCATAGTCAGATGCCAGTCTGCTGATGCAAATCCAATGCAAATTGGCCAGACTAGCTGTCACCTTACCCCAGTAATTGTTTAATTAATCCGTGTAGTTGATCCTCACTTTCTCTCCGGTTGCTTGACATCATGATACCAATACCCTATTGATGGCAATGCCTTATTCAGTTACAGTACAATTTGTTGTGCCAATCAACCTCATGGATCAGTAGTTCTCAGCATGCTTTATATCAGGACAACCACTTGAGAGCTCTAATCCAATCAGTCTATCAGGAGTCAGTACAAGTAATAGAAACTGCAGTGTATATGAATGCTGGGAAAGCTAAGACAGACAACATACAACATCCCAAAGTCAAAACCCAGACTGTTTCTGTTTATGCAACCCAGTCTGCTTTTGTGTCTGGGCGTTATGTGTTGTTGTGCCCCCCCCTGTTTGCTCCCTGGGCTGCGTTTGGCACTGGGCAGCAGGGCTGTATGAAAGCAGCCAGAGAGCAGCTGCCTAGCCTGGCTCACTCGGTTGAAAACAGTGGAGTTTACATAAGTCAGAGATGAAGGCTGGGCCAGGCCTTATGTTCTACTGTTTTGGGGTGAGCTGGGACTGGGACTGTGTGAGAAGGGATGTCTGTGTTTCAGATCCAGAGGATTTGAGTCCCCAACAGCCTAGTGCCACATGATGCTTTAAATATGACTTTTGACAACAGAGGGGGAGAGTCCGCTTATGGAATATGCCTTCAAATGGTTGTTATTCATATCCAGGCATTTATGTCTAAAACATTCATGTCTGGGATTGACAATTTGCAGGTGTCAGATGTGACACTAATACTATGTTGGTTCTCTAAACCACTGAGATTAGTTGTGCCATATGTATGAAATTGATCCCAGTGAGAGGCAAGTAAGCAGGCCGACAGACAGACAGACAGACAGACAGACAGACAGACAGACAGACAGACAGGCAGGCAGGCAGGCAGGCAGGCAGGCAGGCAGGCAGGCAGGCAGACAGACAGACAGACAGACAGACAAAGCGTTTTAGTGGATAGCACCCTGGCAACCATCAGTTAGCGATAGCCTAACACTGAAACACAACCTTATTGCATTATCCTCAAACAGCATTTTCACCTCAAACGTATCCATACACTATGCCATATGCAGTACTTTAAAAAAAGGCATAACCATCTGTGCCAGGGATTTCCTGTACCATTTCTGCTACGTTTTTTTTGTACTATTACCCCCTTTTTCTCTCCAATTTCGTGACATCCAATTGGTAGTTACAGTCTTGTCCTATTGCTGCAACTCCCCTACTGACTCGGGAGAGGCGAAGGTCGAGAGCCATGCGTCCTCCGAAACATGACCCTGCCAAGCCACACTGCTCGCTGAACCCGGAAGCCAGCAATGCCAATATGTCAGAGAAAACACCATCAAGCTGATGACCAAAATCAGCTTGCAGGCGCCTGGCATGCCACATGGATTCACTAAATCCCAGCAGGCCAAACACGCCTCTAATTCGGACGATTCTGGGCCAAATGTGTGCCGCCTCATGGGTCTCCCGGTTACAGCCGGCTGTGACACAGCCTGGGATCGAACTCAGGTCTGTAGTGACGCCTTAGACCACTGCGCCACTCGGGAGGCAGTCATTTCTGCTACATTTGTATGATAACACTATCAGGACGATTTTATCATAATGGAGTTGCATAATGCAGACATAAGGGAAAAGACACTCTCGGAGAGACCTTCTGCACTCTTCAACCCCTTATTTCACTCATGCAGTGCACCCTTAGTAATGAATGGGACCATGCCCTGGCGATGTTCTCATGGGTCATCAACCTCAGGAGATAGCGGACCTATAAATAGTTAAAGAGCAGCAGCCTGTAAGGCCAGGGTCATTCTTACGCCATGTCGAGCTGAATAGGACCAGCCCTCTAAAACATTTAGGGAGAATCCTGACTTCCACTTCATCTGAATTGTTCATTAGTCTCCCATTGACATCAATGCGTGACAAAGTGTAAGAGAATCGCTCCATACAGAAATATTTATAAATAGTCCAATTTAAGAGACTTGTGTGATATTCAAATGTATCCCATGCATGCATGGTGCAAAACCATTCAGATGAGATGACCCAGGCTCATAATGTGTTGGCTGGAATGAGCCCAGCAGTTAATATCCGTATGGGATCCAATAGGCCCTGGTGGCTGTCGTTAGAAAATACTACTGTCAGGAAAACAATCTGTGCAATATAATAAAACCAACATATATTCCGTCAGACGGACAGACAGCCCGAACATAACACATCTCAAAGTGCTTACTGCCAACCACTCTCATCCCTGTCCAGACCATTAGAGAGGAGTACCCATGGACCAGATAGGCTAGTAGGGGATTATTCTACTCTGGAGCTAGGTGTTCCACAAGTGGCCTGTCAGATGGGTGGCTGAGCCTCTAGTCACACCAAACTCTGGTGCATGTTCAGCAGGGCACAACATTGAAATACGTTCAGGAATAAATATGTTATGTAGAACATGCCTCTCGGACATGTAGTCTCTGCTCATGACATTTCTGTCTGCAACGTTTGACAATGTTTTCCTACTGAATGTGGCCCTGAAAGGGCGATATAGAAAGAGCATAGAGAGGGAGAGAGAGGGGGGGGGGGGTTCTGTCAGAGCTCCTAGCAAAGTGTCTAATTAACTTGATGAGCCTGTCTGCTCTGTTCTCTGTTTATCAGTCAGACTGGCTGGATGAACATGGAACATCCAGACTAAGGCGTGGACTTATAAATATTTGATGATGACAACTCAGCCAGGCTGTGTGGTGCCATCTGACAGAGTAATTACACACAGACAGAGCCACTCACAAGCCCTGCCATAACTCACTCACAACCTGAAGAACCACTCAGCCATATTGATTTATAGGCCTATTATAGAGGGATGGGTTCGTTTGTCTTGCTCCATTCCTAGTTCTAAAGCAAAGTAGCTCAACTGGGTTGCTCTAACATGCAGGACCAATAGGACCAATTAATGCTCTGTAAACCAGCTATGTATTTTTAAAATACCAGCCTGCTGTTTTGTGTTTTTGTTGGGCGCTGATCGTATGCATCGGCAGGACATGACGGCAGCGTCGGGTAAACTCTAGGGGTTGGTGTGTGTCTCTTTGTTAACAGCTGATGCATGATCTCTAATGTTAAGGAGGTCTTGAGGTTCTGCTCGCCTGAGTTAGAATAGCTCATGATAAGATGTAGACCATACTATTTAACAAGAGAGTTTTTGTCTGTACTTTTCGCTATCTATTTACCACCACAAACTGATGCTGGCACTAAGACTGCATTCAACGAGCTGTATAAGGCTATAATCAAACAAGAAAATGCTCATCCAGAAGCAGAGCTCCTAGTGGCTGGTGATTTTAATGCAGGAAAACTGAAATCCTGAAATGTCTACCAGCATGTCACCTGTGCAACTAAAGTAGAAAAAACTCTCGAAAACCTTTACTCCACACACAGAGACGCATAAAAAGCTATCCCTCGCCCTCCATTTGGCAAATCTGACCATAACTCTATCCTCCTGATTCCTGCTTACAAGCAAAAACTCAAACAGGAAGTAGAAGTGATCCACTCAATACGGATGTGGTCCGGTGAAGCGGATGCTAAGCTACGGGACTGTTTCGCTAGCACAGACTGGAATATGTTCTGGGACTCATCCAATAGCATTGAGGAGTTTACCACATCAGTCATTGGCTTCCTTAATAAATGCATCGACGATGTCATCCCAACAGTGACCATATGTACAGTGGGTGTAGAAAGTCACCACCCTCTTTAAAAATGTTCCCCTTTTGTTGCCTTACAGCCTGAAAAGAGAACACATAAAATTAGACTTTTTCCGGGTTTATTTACACACAGCAACCCACAATACCCAAGTGAAGAAACATTTCTAAAAAACTCTGAACATTTATTAAATTTAAACTGTAAAATACCCTATTTGGATAAGTGAACACCCCCTGAGTTAATACTTGGTGGAACCACCTTTTGCTTGAATTACAGCCATGAGTCTCTTTGAATACGTCTCTACAAACTTTGCACACCTAGACTGTGCATTATTTTCCCATTCTTCCTTGCGGAATTGTTCGACCTCAGTCAAATTGCATGGTGACCGCTCATGGACTGCACTCTTCAAGTCATTCCACAGATTCTCAATGGGATTTATGCCAGAGATATGACTACTGTAGGCCACTCAAGGACATTCACCTTCTTGTCCTTCAGCCACTGTACAGTTGCTTTGGCAGTGTGCTTTGGGTCATTGTCATGTTAAAATAGGAACCGTCTTCCCATTTTAAACTTCCTGGCAGAGGGCTGCAGGTTCTCCTCAATAATATGGTCGGTATTTTGCACTTTTCATTTTCCCTTCTATCCTGACAAGTGCTCCAGTCCCTGCTGAAGAGAAACACCCCCACAACAGGATGCTGCCACCGCTGTACTTTACTGTAGGCTTGGTTTTCTTGGGGTGGAAATATGTATTAGATATTCCTCAGACATATCGTTTCGCTTTCAGGACAAAAATAACATTTTGGTCTCATCTGACCACAGCATCATTTGCCAGTTGGCCTCGGAGTCTACAATGTGCTTTTTGGCAAAGCTCAAACAATACTTGATGTGGCTTTTTTTGAGGAGTAGTTTTATTCTTGCCACCCTCCCATAGAGACCAGATTTGTGGAGCGCTCGTAATATTGCACACATTGACGAGTCTTTGCCATAAAGGCCTGAAGCTCCTTCAAAGTTGCCATTGGTTTCTTGGGTAGCCTTTCTGATCAGTCTCCTCCTTGCCCGGTCATCCAGTTTGGAGAGACAGCCTGATCTATGCAGGGTCTGGGTGGTGCCATATGTGTTTTCATTTCAGGCTGAAAGGCAACAAAAGGTAAACGTTTTGAAAGGGGGTGATGACTATCTATACCCACTGAACATATGCCAACCAGAAGCCATGAATTACAGGCAATATTTGCACTGAACTAAAGACTAGAGCTGCAGCTTTCAAGAACGCTTATAACAAATCCCGCTACGCCCTCCGACGAACCATCAAACAGGGATATCGTCAATACAGGACTAAGATTGAATCCTACTACATTGGCTCTGATGCTTGTCGGATGTGGCAGGGTTTTCAAATTATCATGGATTGCAAAGGGAAACCCAGCCACGAGCTGCCCAGTGACGCGAGCCTACTAGACAAGCTAAATGCCTTCTATTCTCTCTTCGAGACAAGCAACACTAAACCATGCGTAAGAGCACCAGCTGTTCCAGATGACTGTGTGATCACGCTCTCCGTAGCCGATGTGAGTAAGACCTTTAAACAGGTTAACATTCACAAAGCCACAGGGACAGACAGATAACCAGGACCCGTACTCAGAACATGCACTGACCAGCTGTCAAGTGTCTTCACTGGCATTTTCACCTCTTCCTGACCCATTCTGTAATACCTACATGTTTCAAGCAGACCACCATAGTCCCTGTGCCCATGAACGCCAAGGTAACTTGTCTAAATGACTATCACAGCGTAACACTCACATCTGTAGCCATGAAATGCTTTGAAAGGCTGGTCATGGCTCACATCAGCACCATTATCCCAGACACTCTGGACCCATTCCACCCTGGACCCACTCCACCCTGAACCCACTCCTCAGGGGTGCATGCTTAGTCCCCTCCTCTGCTCCCTGCTCACACACGACCGCGTGGCCGTGCACGACTCTAACGCCATCATTAAGTTTGTCAACCACATGATAGTGGTATGCCTGATCACCGATGATGATGATGAGACAGCCTATAGGGAGGGGCTCAGAGACCTGACAGTGTGGTGCTCGGACAACAAACAAAGCATTTCACTGTTAGTATACACCTGTTGTTTACAAAATTTCAATTGATTTGTCTGTAAAATAACATGTTAACTTGGATTCTAACACAACCAAACAGCAGACAACAAATATATCAGATGTTTTTGTGGTCAATGATGATGCAGAGAACCCGATCCAACATTTCTGGAGTGACCTGAAAATAGCTGCGCAGCGACACTCTCCATCCAACCTTACGGAGCTTGAGAGGATCTGCAGAGAAGAATGGGAGAAACTCCCCAAATACAGGTGTGCCAAGCTTGTAACGTCATACGCAAGAAGACTCAAGGCTGTAATTGCTGCCTAAGGTGCTTCAAAAAGTACTGAGTAAAGGGTCTGAATACTTATGTAAATATAATATTTAAGTTTTGTATTTTTAATAATACATTTGCAAACATGTCTAAAAAGCTGTTTTTACTTTGTCATTATGAGGTAATATGTGTAGATTGATGAGGGGGACGACGACAATTGAATCCACATTAGAATAAGGTTATAACGTAACAACATGTGGAAAAAGTCAAAGGGTCTGAATACTTTCGGGATGAACTGTACGTTTGTCCAGTTTTAACATGGGAGTAGATCATCACACAGGATTTGGACTGAGGGCTACACTGGACTGGGAAACAAAGAGCTGCAGACAAACAGGCGTCCAGCTAGTGTGGAAAGGCTCGATGGATTAAACATTTACCAGAGTAAATACATCCAGCAGGTTTCCTTGACCTCACGTTCCACGGGCCTGTCAAAGACAAACACGCCCGTGTGTGGCAACCCGTTATAATGACTCACTCAGCGCAGGACACGGCGTTCCTCTACATACCTATGTGTGTGTGTGTGTGTGTGTGTACACTTCCACACCAACTGGCATAACTTTCCCACACATCATCCACGCAAGGGAACAGGTGTCATGCACTGAAGTAGATATTGCAAAAAATGATATACAGTAATTATGCAAAACAGTTTGGTAGGCCAGTAAATAGTGACATTTTGCTTTTATGATATAATACCAACAGCCGTATGTTCTAGTCCTACTACTTCTAATATTCCCATGCAGCGATCAGAGCTATCAGAGTGAACAGGTTGGAGCTGGCACGTGTGTCTGTAAGGAGGAGATGGTGAAGTAAAGAACAGGCTCACAGCACTTAAACTGGTTCTCACAGGAGCCAGTCACGTCACTCACGTTGAGCAGGGAGTTGTGCTTGTGCCACACCACAAAACTTATCCATTATGCGAGTCTTAAATTAGAGCCTGCGCTAATGTTAGCCTCTGCACAACACAGCACCCAACAGGCATGGTGCAAATGAATCAAATCAAATCAAATTTGTATTGGTCACATGCGCCGAATACAACAGCCGAATACAACAGCCGAACACATCAGCCAAATACAACAGCCGAATACATCAGCCGAATACAACAGCCGAATACAACAGCCGAATACAACAGCCGAATACATCAGCCGAATACAACAGCCGAATACAACAGCCGAATACAACAGCCGAATACAACAGCCGAATACATCAGCCGAATACAACAGCCGAATACAACAGCCGAATACATCAGCCGAATACAACAGCCGAATACAACAGCCGAATACAACAGTGTAGACTTTACAGGGAAATGCTGACTTACAAGATTGTTCCCAACAATGCAGAGTTAAAAAGCAAGACAATTATTTGATAAATAAAAAAGGAAATAGTAACACAATAAAAACAATAACAAGGCGATATACAAGGACTACCAGTACCGAGTCGATGTGCAGGGGTACGAGGTTGTTGAGGTAATACAGTATGTACATGTAGGTAGGGGTAACAGTGACTAGGCAATCAGGATAGATAATGAACAGAGTAGCAGCAGCGTATGTGAAGAGTGCGAAAGTGTGTCTGTGTGAGTGTGTGTGTGGTGTGAATATGCTTGTGTGTGTGTTTTGTGTGTGTGAGCTCATGTAGTGTGTGTGTGTTGATGTGTGTGTGTGTGTGTGTGTGTGTGTGTGTGTGTGTGTGTGTGTGTGTGTGTGTGTGTGTGTGTGTGTGTGTGTGTGTGTGTGTGTGTGTGTGTGTGTGTGTGTTTGCGCGTGTGTGCGTGTGTGTGTGTGTGTGTGTTGGAGTGTCAGTGTAGTATGTGTGAGTGAGTGGGTAAAGTGAGTGTGCAAGAGAGTGCATGCATTTTTTTAAACGATAAATTAAGGGGGTTCAATGTAAATAGTCCGGGTAGCCATTTAATTAACTGTTTGGCAGTCTTATGGCTTGGGGTTAAAAGCTGTTCAGGAGCCTTTTGGCCCCAGACTTGGCATCCGGTACCGCTTGCCGTGACGTAGAAAGAGCAGGCTATGAATTGGGTGGCTGGAATCTTCCCCAATTCTTTGGTCCTTCTTCTGCTATCGCCTGGAATAGAGGTCTTGGATGGCAGGAAGTTCGGCCTCAGTGATGTACTGGGCCATATGCACTATCCTCTGGAGCTCCTTGCGGTCGGATGCAGAGCAGTTGCAAATGGGGGGCGTGTTCGGCTCTCCGTTTCCTCTAGTCAACGACAATCTCTTTTGTCTTGCCCACGTTGAGGGAGAGGTTGTTTTCCTCACAACACACTGCCAGGTCTACGACCTTCTCCGTTTAGGCTGTCTCATCGTTGTCGGTGATCAGGCCTACCACAATTGTGTCGTCGGCAAACTTAACGATGGTGTTGGAGTCGTGCGCAGCCACGCAGTCATGGGTGAACAGGGAGTACAGGACGGGACTGAGCACGCACAGCTGAGGTGCCCCCGTGTTGATGGTCAGCATGGCGGATGTGTTGTTTCCTACCCTCACCACCTGGGGAAGGCCCATTAGGAAGTTTAGGTTGTGGTCGGAGGTTTCAGTCCCATGGTCATAAGCTTAGTGATGAGCTTGGAGGGCACTATGGTGTTATACGCTGAGGTGTAGTCAATGAAAAGCATTCTCACGTACAATACCAGGCAAATGTTTGGACACACCTACTCATTCAAAGGTTTTTCTTTATTCTTACAAGTTTCTACATTATAGAATAATTGTGAAGACATCAAAACCATGAAATAACACCTATGGAATCATGTACTAAGCAAAAAAGTGTTAAACAAATCAAAATATATTTTATATTTGAGATTCCTCAAAGCAGCCACCCTTTGCCTTGATGACAGCTTTGCACACTCTTGGAATTCTCTCAACCAGCTTCATGAGGTAGTCACCTGGAATGCTTTTCCAACCGACTTGAAGGAGTTCCCACATATGCTGAGCGCTTGTTGGCTGCTTTCATTCACTCTGCAGTCCAACTCATCCCAAACCATCTCAATTGTGTTGAGGTAGGGTGACTGTGGAGGCCAGGAAATCTGATGCAGCACTCCATCACTCTCCTTCTTGGTCAAATAGCCCTTACACAGCCTGGAGGTGTGTTTTGGGTCATTGTCTTGTTTTAAATAAATGATAGGTCCACTAAGCGCAAACCAGATGGGATGGCGTACTGCTGCAGAATGCTGTAGTAGTGTAACGATGTTCCTCCTCTTCTGAGAAGGAGTAGGAAGGATCGGACCAAAAAGCAGCGTGGTACGTGTCTATGATAACTTTATTAACTCAGAACACGAGAAAATACCAAAAGAACAAAGTGCAGGAAAGAAATGAAAATCGAATCAGTCCCGTATGGTGCAAACACAGAAACGGGAAACAACTACCCACAAATCATAGTGGGAAAACAGGCTGCCTAAGTATGGTTCTCAATCAGAGACAACGATCGACAGCTGCCTCTGATTGGAAAACATACCAGGCCAAACACATAAATACAAAACCTAGAATACACAACATAGAATGCCCACCTCAACTCACGCCCTGACCAAACTAAAACAGAAACATAAAAAAGGAACTAAGGTCAGGACGTGACAGGTAGCCATGCTGGTTAAGTGTGCCTATAATTCTAAATAGACAGTGTCACCAGCAAAGCACCCCCACACCATCACACATCCTCGTCCATGCTTCACTGTGGGAACCGCACATGCCGCGATCATCCACTCACCTATTCTGCGTCTCACGAAAACACTGCGGTTGGAACAAAAAATCTCACATTTGGACTCATCAGACCAAAGGACAGATTTCCACTGGTCTAATGTCAATTGCTCGTGTTTCTTGGCCCAAGCAAGTCACTTCTTTTTATCGGGGTCCTTTAGTAGTGGTTTCTTTGCTGCAATTCGACCTTGAAGGCCTGATTCACTCAATCTCCTCTGAGCAGTTGATGTTGAGATGTGTTTGTTACTTGAACTCTGTGAAGCATTTATTTGGGATGCAATCAGAGGTGAAGTTAATTGCCAATTTCTGAGGCTCAACTTGCCTCTGCAGCAGAGGTAATTCTGGGTCTTCCATTCCTGTGGCAGTCCTCATGAGAGCCAGTTTCATCATAGCACTTGTTAAAAGTTTTTGAAATGTTCCATATTGACTGACCTTCATGTCTTAAAGTAATGTTGGACTGTCATTTCTCTTTTCTTATTTGAGCTGGTCTTGCCATAATATGGACTTGGTCCTTTACCAAATAGGTCTATCCTCTGTATACCAACTCCACCTTGTCACAACACAACTGAGAGGCTCAAACTGATTGGCTCATTAAGAAGGAAATAAATTCCACAAATTAACTTTTAACAAGGTACACCTGTTAATTGAAATACAATCCAGGTCACTACCTCTTGAAGCTGGTTGAGAGAATGCCAAGTGTGCAAAGCTGTCATCAAGGCAAAGGGTGGCTGAAGAATATCAAATATAAAATGTATTTTGATTTGTTTAACACTTTTTTTGGTTACTACACGATTCCATGTGTGTTATTTAATAGTTTTGATGTCTTTACTATTATTCTACAATGTACATGCTGGTAGAAATGAGGTAAAACAGATTTAAGCTTTCCTGCATTAAAATCCCTGTCCACTATGAGTGCCGCTGAGCATTTTCTTGTGTGCTTATGGCCCTATACAGCTCATTGAGTGCGGCCTTAGTGTCAATATCGGTTTGTGGCGGTAAATAGACAGCCATGAAAAATACTGATGAAAACTCTCTTGGTAAATAGTATGGTCTACAGCTTATCATGAGGTATTCTCAGGCAAGCAGAACCTCAAGACTTCCTTAATACTAGAGATCGCACACCATCTTAATTTGATCACTGTTGGCCCAGATCATTTTCCTGTGCAGCAGGAAATGCAAACTTGTAGTGTATTCAAGGTTTAAAAAGACTTTGTCTGTCATTTCCACTTTCCACATAATAATTCATATTTCATATTGCTGCTGGATTATTTTCCTGCTCTGAGAAACTGTTTAAATTAAGGTAGTACATCAGTAAAAACCTCACAGTACAATAACAGAATAACTACAGTCCAGTCACAATGTTTTCATTAGTTGTTATATGGATGAGAAAGCTACTGTAGGTCATCATTACTGTGTGGTCCCTGTGGACAAACCGGGCAGGTCAGAAGGGACAAAGAGAGTGTCTTAAACTCCTTTTAATGGATTGTTGGATAGGTTAATGACATCATATATTATTCAATTGGAACAAGAGCAGAGCTTCTCTCTGAAGGGTGGAACAGCCTGCAGAGGTCTAATGGCCAAGTGGATTTCTTGCATCTGTCAGGGTTTCCACATAGTGACATGGCTATTAGTAGAGAAACATTCATATGGATTTGTACTCAACACTTCTCATAAATTTAGAGATAATAAACAGTTACTGTTTTTCAAATTCTGTTTTTTTCCAGAGAATAAACTGAGGAAAAACATAACTGTACATCTGTGTGTGTGTGTGTGTGTGTGTGTGTGTGTGTGTGTGTGTGTGTGTGTGTGTGTGTGTGTGTGTGTGTGTGTGTGTGTGTGTGTGTGTGTGTGTGTGTGTGTCAGGTCTGTTCAGTTTAGATGTGCTGGATGTTCATTTCGATTTTAGTCCCACTCATCCCAACAAATGAATGCCAGGAAGCAGATGGTACCTTTCCCTTTCCTGCTCACCACTTCCCAGTACATTAATATGCAATAAGGTCATTCTTGTGCTCTGCTGTGTAACATTTTGTAATAGCAGAGGTTTTCTTATAATGTTAATACAGGTTAAGACTACAGTTCTATTTCTGAGAAACTCTCTCCTCCAAAGGGATTGTAGATAACCTTTTTGGCTGTTTATTTGTTAGGGACCATGTACAACGTGCCATTACACCAGATAGCTCATTTTCATCAGTAGTCCCTTGACTAGGGGGGCTTGTGAAAGAGTGTGCTGTCAATAATTAAACCGTGTGTGCCTCCTTGTCCAGCTCATGCAGATGTAAACATGTCTTTAACAGGAGCTGACAGAGCTTCCCAGAACAACGGTAAGACAAGTTGCCTCCTGTGGGTGGATATACCTTCCTAAAGGTATCTGCTACATGGATACATGAGGTTGAGTGATCACACGTAAGGATATAAGGACGATTGAAACCAAAACGCAGCATAGGAGACTAGATTAGGGAGTTCCAGACGACTTCTGGGAAACAAGACAAAAAATAACTCTAGTTTCTATGTTAATGTTTTACTCCAATTGGTTGGATCTACTTGAGGGTGAGAAAATTAACTTTGGGGGGTGGGTTTTGAATTCAGTTTCACAAAACATATTTCAAAAGTTTAAACTCACCTAAAGGTTCTGCTACACTAAAGTCATTGTGCGTCCAGCAATGCCGTCAAGCCCAATTCAAACGAAAAGCATTTGAATTAGAATGCACAGGAGTGAATGAGAGAAAACAGACAGGCTAAGAGCGTCAATGCCGTCAACGGCGTCGTAGTCCGTCAAATTAGAAAGCAGGTCTATATTTCTCGCATTTATGCAAAGCAATGCTGGTAAAATTAGCGGATACACTGCCAGAAAATAGACATTTATGCATTGTTACATCTGGAATTGTGTCTTGTGTTGATAAGTTTAACTGCCAATGCCAATAATACAT
Source organism: Oncorhynchus masou masou (assembly GCF_036934945.1). NCBI lineage: Eukaryota > Metazoa > Chordata > Actinopteri > Salmoniformes > Salmonidae > Oncorhynchus > Oncorhynchus masou. The sequence goes on from NC_088242.1 coordinate 57,538,846, forward strand.
ATTTGGCAACCATAACGTTTTGCCCACCTGTGTTGATTTCAATCACAGGCATATAGCCTAGGCAGGCTACGGCTGGGAAACTCAAGGAACTCTGATTTCAAGGGAGAATACTGTTATGTAGAAAGAACGAGACTAGGTAAATTCTTTATCAGCTGCTCTGTGCATTAGTTACAACTCTCCTCACGTTCGTGAGCAAGCAAACACCTGTTTAGCGCAGGCGGGTACAATGGCTCCGTAGGACATATAAGGTGAGTCAAAAGGAACACACAAACGATCTTGTGAATTAAAATACAATTAAAATCATGAGATATAAAGTTGCTTTTGGTTACATACGGCCTCCACTAAACACCACTGGTTATTTTACTAAGATTGATGAAGTCACAATGTGAACAAAAGCAACATGTGTAATTAGATAGAAAATAGAATAAAGATGCTCTTCTCCTCTGCTCTTCTCCGCTCTCAAAACAACGCACTTTGTGTAGCAGGTAGAACATCACATTAGCAAGACACTGATGGTAGAGCAACTCAACGCTTCCAGTGGAGCTGAAGTGTAATGCAACCAAGGCCTCATACTCTTTCAGCTGATCTGAAAATGATGCTATAACATTAAACCATGTCCTTTTTGTTGAGCAGGTAAGAGGGGAGATATTTTTGGAATGTAAACAGTCGCTGATTGCTGTGACCTCACATGTCCAAACTTCCACCCTGCCTCAGGTATGGGAAAGTATGTGTGCCTCCCAGCCCTCCCTCCTCCCTCCTCCCCTTGGTCCTGGCCAGATTCTGAGAATCACATTTGATCCTAGCACCCTGGTGTTGCCAGAGGACAGCTAGCTTCCATCCTCCTCTAGGTACAGTTTATGTATTTATTTACAGTGCCTTGCGAAAGTATTCGGCCCCCTTGAACTTTGCGACATTTTGCCACATTTCAGGCTTCAAACATAAAAATATAAAACTGTATTTTTTTGTGAAGAATCAACAACAAGTGGGACACAATCATGAAGTGGAACGACATTTATTGTATATTTCAAACTTTTTTAACAAATCAAAAACTGAAAAATTGGGCGTGCAAAATTATTCAGCCCCCTTAAGTTAATACTTTGTAGCGCCACCTTTTGCTGCGATTACAGCTGTAAGCAGCTTGGGGTATGTCTCTATCAGTTTTGCACATCCTGGCATTTTTTCCCATTCCTCCTTGCAAAACAGCTCGAGCTCAGTGAGGTTGGATGGAGAGCATTTGTGAAGAGCAGTTTTCAGTTCTTTCCACAGATTCTCGATTGGATTCAGGTCTGAACTTTGACTTGGCCATTCTAACACCTGGATATGTTTATTTTTGAACCATTCCATTGTAGATTTTGCTTTATGTTTTGGATCATTGTCTTGTTGGAAAACAAATCTTCGTCCCAGTCTCAGGTCTTTTGCAGACTCCATCAGGTTTTCTTCCAGAATGGTCCTGTATTTGGCTCCATCCATCTTCCCATCAATTTTAACCATCTTCCCTGTCCCTGCTGAAGAAAAGCAGGCCCAAACCATGATGCTGCCACCACCATGTTTGACAGTGGGGATGGTGTGTTCAGGGTTTTGAGCTGTGTTGCTTTTACGCCAAACATAACGTTTTGCATTGTTGCCAAAAGGTTCAATTTTGGTTTCATCTGACCAGAGCACCTTCTTCCACATGTTTGGTGTGTCTCCCAGGTAGCTTGTGGCAAACTTTAAACAACACTTTTTATGGATATTTTTAAGAAATGGCTTTCTTCTTGCCACTCTTCCATAAAGGCCAGATTTGTGCAATATTGACTGATTGTTGTCCTATGGACAGAGTTTCCCACCTCAGCTGTAGATCTCTGCAGTTCATCCAGAGTGATCATGGGCCTCTTGGCTGCATCTCTGATCAGTCTTCCCCTTGTATGAGCTGAAAGTGTAGAGGGACGGCCAGGTCTTGGTAGATTTTCAGTGGTCTGATACTCCTTCCATTTCAATATTATCGCTTGCACAGTGCTCCTTGGAATGTTTAAAGCTTGGGAGATCTTTTTGTTTCCAAATCCGGCTTTAAACTTCTTCACAACAGTATCTCGGACCTGCCTGGTGTGTTCCTTGTTCTTCATGATGCTCTCTGCGCTTTTAACGGACCTCTGAGACTATCACAGTGCAGGTGCATTTATACGGAGACTTGATTACACACAGGTGGATTGTATTTATCATCATTAGTCATTTAGGTCAACATTGGATCATTCAGAGATCCTCACTGAACTTCTGGAGAGAGTTTGCTGCACTGAAAGTAAAGGGGCTGAATAATTTTGCACGCCCAATTTTTCAGTTTTTGATTTGTTAAAAAAGTTTGAAATATTCAATAAATGTCGTTCCACTTGATTGTGTCCCACTTGTTGTTGATTCTTCACAAAAAAAATACAGTTTTATATCTTTATGTTTGAAGCCTGAAATGTGGCAAAAGGTCGCAAAGTTCAAGGGGGCCGAATACTTTCGCAAGGCACTGTATTTGTATTTCTCAACCCCTTTTTTCTCCCCAAATTCATGGTATCCAATTGGTAGTAGTTACAGTCTTGTCTCATTGCTGCAACTCCCATACGGACTCGGGAGAGGCGAAGGTCAAGAGCCATGCGTCCTCCAAAACACAACCCAACCAAGCCGCACTGCTTCTTGACACAATGCCCCATGCAACCCGGGAAGCCTGCCGCACCAATGTGTCAGAGGAAACACCATACACCTGGCGACCTGGTCAGCGTGCATTGCTCCTGGCACGCCACAGGAGTTGCTAGTGCGCAATGAGAAAGGCATATCCCTGCAGGCCAAATCCTCCCTAACCCTGACGACGCTGGGCCAATTGTGCGCCGCCCCATGGGCCTCCCGGTTGCAGCCGGCTGCGGCAGAGCTTGGACTCAAACCCAGAATCTCTGGTGGCACTGCGATGCATAAAATGTGGCGAGTAGTTGACTCAAAGAGAGAGAAAGACAGTAGTTGAACAGTTTTGAACAAATTTCTCCCAAAGTGAAGGAGAAGCAAGAGACAAATAGAGAGAGAGAGAGAGAGAGAGAGAGAGAGAGATTGTCTTTTTTTCACTTTCAGTTTCACTTACTTAGCTAGCAAATGCAGCTAGCTAGTTTAGCCTCATACCAACTAATGAGCCTGTTTTTTTACTGGACAGGTGGATATGTATGCATACATGTTTCAGTGTTATTTGCCTCAAAGCGAGCATAGAAGAAGTTTAGCTCATCTGGTAGGCTCATGCCACTGGGCAGCTCTCGGCTGTGCTTCCCTTTGTAGTCTGTAATGGTTTGCACGCCCTGCCACATCCGACGAGCGTCAGAGCCGGTGAAGTACGATTTGATCTTAGTCCTGTATTGATGCTTTGTCTGTTTGATGGTTCATCGGAGTGCATAACGAGATTTCTTATAAGCTTCCGGATTAGAGTCCCGCTCCTTGAAAGCGGCAGCTCTAGCCGCTAGCTCAGTGTGGATGTTGCCTATAGTCTATGGCTTTTGGTTGGCTTCTGGTTGGGTTATGTATGTACTTCCACTGTGGTGTCGATGTCATCAATGCACTTTTTTCACAATGAATGTCTTCGTTGGTAGTTTAATCTTCCACGTAGGTTGTCTATTTTATGTTCCAAAGATTTCATGTTTGCTAGCAGAGTGGAAGGAAGTGGGGGTTTATAGAATCGCCACGAATTCTCAGAAGGCAGCCCGCCCTTTGGTCCCTTTTTCTCCGCCTTCTCTTCACGCAAATCATGGGGATCTAGGCCTGTTCTCGGGAGAGAAGTAAATCATTCAGGTCGGGCTCATCAGACTCGTTACTTTACATTGTTTTGGAGATCAGACATAATACATAATACTCCGAGTGTTCATTTTCGGAAGTTCATTTCATTTCAGCGCATCTAATTTGTAAACATTTCAACTGTATCAAATTATTACTATTTTTCAATTCCACACATCAAAATAAAGTTACCTTTCTTCCCTTTCTTGTGAAGAAGTATCGAGATTAAGTGTTAAACCCCCAATGAAACTTTAGCATTCTTATAGATGCAATGGAAAGATAATGTATTGCATTGAGCCCATTTCAGCCATTACCGGGGTGTGTTTGACAGGTCATTACAAACATTTCCGTGTTCGTAGCGTTTACCAAAAAAAACGACACGCACAAGCAAGAGTCTGAAAGAGTCACAAGAGTAAAATGAAAGCAATCAATCCAGCGAGATTTTAGTGACACTCTGGGCGACACCCTAAAACGTAATACTTTTTAAAACTAATTAGCTAGTTAGCCAACCCTTTAAATACTTAGCTACCGTGTTACCTAACCATAATCCCTAACCCTAACCCCTAACGCCTAGCTAATGTTAGCCACCTAGCTAGCTTAGCTAACGTTAGCCACAACAAATTATAATTTGGGTAATGTACACAATTGTGACCCAATTCAGGAAACTACGCGTATGTCGCAAGTCACGACTTCACAGTAGAGCTGTTTGAACGTAAAAAATATGTTTTTATCAAAACGCGTTTTTGGGCAGAAACACCTTATCGAACATGTGAACTTTCATGTGCCTTAATATCAAATTTGTATGCCATCTGTAAATAAAAAATAAAATTGTTAAATTACGAGCCTAGTTGGTTTAGCCACAGACAAATAGAGCAACCTTCCCGCTAGGCATGACTGGCTGAGTTAATGAGTGGGCTGGGCATGTCGAGAGATGAGTTTGGATTGTTCTGCCATATAGCACGTGCCTGTCTATTGGAGCTGGTCAGTATGTTTAGGTAATCGTGTCAAAAACGTCTTTACATTTTTTTTATTGCGTAGTAAAACTGCATAAACCTAATGTCAAGTTAAAGTGTACTGTTAGCTAGCTAACGTTAGCTGGGTGGCTCGCTAGCTAACATTATGTGTATGTTCTCCACTTTTTGGAAGACTGAGATTTGGAATTCAAATATGATAGCTAAGGAGATGGAGAAAACACCAGTCTGGATTACATCGTCAAACTAAAGGCAACCATGCATGGCATCAGACCATGATGTATACTGTATACCAACCATGATGTATACTGGTAAAATTGTCTAGCTAGCTACATTTTCAGATATTACACATTTCTAATTTAGACCGAAAGTGGTTTCATTTCACGTGTACTGTTAGCTAGCTAACGCTGCGTGTGATCTTATTCTTATTTTCTCAGACACATTTGCTTGACTAGTTATAGCCATACAACCTGGTTGGTTAGCTACCTGCAGATTCATGCAGGGTAGTAACGTCATGAATTGTGATTATGGTCCATTGTTAACTAGCTACATGTCTTAACAAAAGACTCCACTCTAATTTTGACAATTTTCATTTCAAGTTAGTGTACTGTTAGCTAGCTAGCTAACGTTAGCTGGCTGGCTCTTTAACTAACATTACATCATGCGTCGGGATTAATTGTTTATATAGTTAGCTATATTTCTTAACAAAAGACTCTCGTCTAAGTGTGCCAGAATGCAGAATAACTGAAGAATTTTTTGAAAGCTCAACACCCGTAGAATATGTCTGGTGTCAGTTAACATCGGCAACAAAGCGTAATTCAATTGTTGCCAGCAGCACTGTTACAGTCACCAAAGCTCTGGATAACATGAAAACTGCCTAAGCAGCTCTGATAGAGGGAGTAAAATGGTCAGAGTGGGGTGTTCTCTCATTATGTGTCTGGAAGTAGCTAGCCAATGTTAGCCAGTTAGCTTGGGTGTATGACTGTCATTGTGAGGTCAGAGCTTTCGGACCAACCCTACTAACATGGAGCCCAAACTGGCTGCGCACGTGCGTCATCGGGCACCATCATGCATGAATGTATTTTGTCCCCCCACACCAAACGCAATCACGACACGCAGGTTAAAATATCAAAACAAACTCTGAACCAATTATATTAATTTGGGGACAGGTCGAAAAGCATTAAACATTTATGGCAATTTAGTTAGCAAGCTTGAACTTGCTAGCTAATTTGTCCTATTTAGCTAGCTGGCTGTTGCTAGCTCATTTGTCCTTGGATATAAACATTGAGTTGTTATTTTACCTGAAATGCACAAGGTCCTCTACTCCACCAATTAATCCACGCATAAAACGGTCAACCAAATCTTTCTAGTCATCTCTCCTACTTCCAGGATTTTTCTTCTCTTGACTTTATATTGCTATAGGCAACTTTCATAAATTAGATGCATTACCGCCACCGACCTATTTCGTCTTTCAGTCACCCACGTGGGTATAACCAATGAGGAGATGACACGTGGGTACCTGCTTCTATAAACCAATGAGGAGATGGGAGAGGACTTGCAGTGTGATCTGTGTCAGAAACAGAACTTACTTCTATTTTCGCCCTTGGCAACACAGACTCTTGTTGGCGCGTGCGAGCAGTGAGGATGCAATAATTGAATAATACAGATTTCTACATTTATTTTTGCAACGCTCTCGCATGCGACTCGGGCCGTATAGTCAACCTATTATTGGCCAGAGCATCCAGTGTGCGCTCTGAACGGGAAACGCTCTGAATTTACGAACTGACAATCTGACAGCACAGTTGCAGTCACCAACGCTCTGGATAGCATACTGTAACAGCCTAACCAGCTCTGCCCTTGGTGAGTAATGTTCAGTGAGCTGTTCTCGCTCTCTTAGATGTCTGGAAGTAGCTTGCAAGTTGGTACAGAACGCATGGATCAACCCTTAAAGAGATGGGTGGGGCTATGGCTTAAGAGGGTGTGAACAATGTTGAATGGGTGTAGACAAAGAAGGGCTCTCCAATAGTAGGACCAAAACATTGAAAGACGGTTTTCTCAAAAGTGAGTTTACAAGTTGATCAACTTTCAAAGCAGAATTATGTTCCCATTGTTTCCTCAAATGCAGTTTATGATTTACCATTTTATAGTTCTGAGTCGCTACTTTAATCCAATGTAATAAACATTAATTCAAATGTTGCTACAGTGCCTTGCGAAAGTATCCGGCCCCCTTGAACTTTGCGACCTTTTGCCACATTTCAGGCTTCAAACATAAAGATATAAAACTGTATTTTTTTTGTGAAGAATCAACAACAAGTGGGACACAAATGTCAAATAAGTAATTAGTGTCTATTGCACAATAAGCTGTATTAGTGTGTTGAAAGCACACACCCCTCAATCAGCAGTTTTTCGAGTTGACTTAGTTTTTCTTGTGGGCTGACAGGAAGGAGCACTAAATCACAATAAAACTGTCACAATAACAAACAAAAAAAACTAACTTAAAAGATTTGAATGAAAACTACCCAGGTTAAATCTATAGCATTTGTCTGCCAGTCACCAGTTTGTTTCGTCAAGGTGACACAGTTGTATGGTTGTGGATGTGTTTGTGTAGTGCTGCCTACATACTCCTCAGGTAATTACAGGGGCTGATTGCCTTTCTTCAAACATTTAATGGCAGACAGACAGTCAACTCTACCACCCACACTGTGCTTTTGCATTGAAAACATAAGAACGAGAGCCTCTGGTCAAACATCCAGGGTCTAGAGGTAAATGGACGGTGCACTAGCTGCCGAAAGACACATTAGCTCAACAGACTGGCTGCCCTTCTTCTCGGGTCAACAGAACTAACACATTTTCTACATATTCCAATCCCCACTCCTTTTTAACCTATTACAGAATCTGTGAAGTCCAACAGTGGCACTTTCATCACATTTCAGCATAAGAAAACAGGTTCCCTCTTTATACGTGTAGAGATTTTCCATTTCTAGTCTCATGTATTGCTGTATTGAGTTGAGCTATAGAAGTGAATCCTCCTCGTAAGAAATGCAAACCACAGATAGAAGAGCAGCTGGTGACTTCACATTTGCCCACCCTCAGAACGAGACATCCTCGTGAATAAATTATGACTGACCATTAGTGAGGTTATTAATTTTTTATTATTTCAAACAGCTATAAAAAAAGTATTTATATATATATACAATAAAAACACGTCTCTACAAGAACGAAGACAAGAGACACAAAAATAACAAACGACTCCACTGGAGCAACACCAATGAAATCCAGCAGTAGGATTAGCACTAAATACACACTCCCACATGCATTACTAAAATATATGATGGATGTGTGTTTGCGAATATGGGACACAGAAAATCCCACCAACTGTCGCCTTGTTATTACACCAGAGGGTTGATTGATAAAAACTCACTGCCCTATTACCCAGAGAGTGCTGAATCACTGGGTAGCAGTGGTGGAACAAACAACATGGGGTAGGGGAGATGGAGCAGTGAAGTCCCCCATATGAGAATCGCCTTCCTAGGACATTGATATTCAGAACTATGAGCAGTGATTAGGTGATTAGGTTGGATCTCCTATGTGCTGTTAAAACTTTTTCATGGGATATATACTATATACACTAAAGTATGTGTAAACCCCTTCTAATTAGTGGATTCGGCTATTTCAGCCACACCGGTTGCTGACAGGTGTATAAAATCAAATGCAGGTCCTCCCTTTCTCAGATGAGATGGGACTCCCGAGTGTTCCTGAAGGGGTTGGTAGTCTCATTCAGGCCATGATATCTTGATGACAGCTCCCTATGACACAAGAGAAAAGTGAGTGATCAGTAACAAAGACATTCTCAACCTGTGAGTAAATGGGGCTGACAGGACTGGGTGTTGTGGCGCTGCACTTCTGCCCTTTCAAACTACAATCAACAGAAGCTAGCCGTCAAAACAATTCTAAGTCTAGACAAAGAGAGGCTGAAAGAGGCAAGAGATGTGTATTGTCGAGTAACAACTTATTCTAACAACGTCCTTCAAAAATGTTCACAGAGTATTAATGTAGAGACATGGACACAACACACACAATGAGTTCGCAGACACAAAACCGACTGAAAAGATTTGCACAGAGCGTGTAGCCTAATGCTAAAATAAAATGCAAAAGATATTGCTCTTCCACAGAGGACGAATTCGAAAAAACAAACCAGAGGAGAGCATCAAAAGCACTGAGACGCCTGCTGCTGAAGCTCTCTCCCTCCTCGTCCTCGGGCTCTACGAGCACTTTACATTTCTCACGCAAAAGACTTCTGAATGCCAAAACACTGAAGGGCACACCATTTGTGACGCACAAAGCATCAGAGAGCGGAGGGGGAATGAGACACTTGTGTCACATAGCAACACAATGCCCCCCAGTCCCCAAGACTCCTCTAAAAGAAGAACACAATGGCTGTGCGACATTAATTATAATGAAGGTTTAATGCAGCTGCATTTGGGGGCATTGGGGACAATCAGTGGAGCTGGAGCCTGTGACGCTGTAGGGGTTTTGGTTGGCATGTGGTGGTCCGGAGGGGGCCTGGAGGTGAGACTTGGTGATGGAGCCTTGAGCTGCTCTCAACAAGTCTCAGGTGAAACCATGCTGTGGGAGCTGGATAACAGAACATCACAGGGCCCCAAGTACTGCTACTAATTAAATACAGCAACTCTGCCTCAAAGGAATCCTCAGTCTACTCCACGTTAATGAACATAGACATGGACAACTGTATCCTACTGAAGCTTTAATTAAAAGCACCTAATGAAAAGCATAGCCTGATATGGCTCCGCTCATGTTATATTTAGAGCTCATCATCCAATAGATGATTAAGGATGGAGAGACACACATACAGTACATCTATGTCAATGGTATATTCAGAGTGGTAGAGACATACACACATGGCCTTCAGAAGTATTCACATTTTGTTGTGTTAAAAGTGGGATTACACAAAATACTCTGTAATGTCAAAGTGTAAGAAATATTGTAACATTTTGTAAAAATGTATGGAAAATGCAACAATAACATATCTTGATTAGATGAGTGTTCAACTCCCTGAGTCAATACGTGTTAGAATCACCTTTGGTAGTGATTACAGTTATGAGTCTTTCTGGGTAAGTCTTAAAGCTTTGCACACCTGGATAGTACAATATTTACACATCATTCTTTCAAAAAAATATTCAAGCTCTGTCAAATTGGTTGTTGATCATTGCTCGACAGCCATTTTCATGTCTTGTCATAGATTTTGAAGCCGATTTAAGTCAAAACTATAACTAGGCCACTCAGGAACATTCAATGTTGTCTTGATAAACAACTCCAGTGTATATTTGGCCTTGTGCGCTAAGTCATTGTCCTTCTGAAAGTTGAATTTGTCTTCAAGGATTTTGCCTGTGCTTAGCTCTATTCCGTTTTTGTTTTTCTCCTAATAAACTCCCTAGTCCTTGCCGATGACAAGCGTACTCTTAACATGATGCAGCCACCACCATACTTGAAAATATTAAGAGTGGTACTCAGTCATGTGCTGTGTTTGCCCCTAACAACCTTTGTATTTATGACAAAAAGTTAATTTCTTTGCCACATTTTTTGCAGTATTATTAGTGCCTTATTGCAAACAGGATGCATGTTTTGGAATATTTTTTAGTCTGTACAGGCTTCCTTTTCACTCTGTTATTTTTGATAGTATTGTGGAGTACCTACAATGTTGTTGATCCATCCTCATTTATCATCCTCATTTATCTCCAATCACAGCCATTAAACTCTAACTGTTTTAAAGTCACCATTGACCTAATGGTGAAATCCCTGAGCGGTGTCCTTCCTCTCTGGCAACTGAGTTAGGAACTGGTTGGGTGTATTGATGCACCATCCAAGATGTAATTAATAACTGCATCATGCTCAGAGGTGTATTCAATTATATTTGATTTATTTTTACCCATTTACCAATAGGCCCTTCTTTGCGAACCTTTGGAAAACCTCCCTGATCTTTGTGGTTGAATCTGTGTTTGAAAATCACTCCTGACTGAAGGACCTCACAGATAATTGTGCTTGGGGTACACAGATGGAGTAGTCATTTAAAAATCATGTTTAGCACTATTATTGCACACAGAGTGAGTCAATGCAACTTATTATGTGACTTGTTGAGCACATTTTCTTTTACTCCTGAACTTATTTAGGCTTGCCATAACAAAATGGTTGAATACTTCTTCACTCAAGACATTTCATTTCAGCTTTTCATTTTTAATTAATTCCACTTTGACATTATGGGGTATTGTGTGTAGATCAGTGACACAAATGTGAAGCTTTGAAATGGGGAAGTCGCATAGGGCTATGAGTTTTCTACTGTAGGTTTTTAGATGAATTTAAAATGCAGGCTGTAAAACAGGATAAATTACTTTCTGAAGGCACTGTACATGACACTAACAGCAAATGCATCAAGCTCCATACACATTGGAATTAAATCTTCATGTCACAATGCCTTTTTCAAGCTCTGTCACCCCAGTATGGAGCCCTGGCTTTCCCCCTGTATGTCATTAATACCTCTTTATTTGAGGGGATAAACAGTTGGGTTTTGATGTGCGGCCTGCAGCGTGCTAAACAGCTGCTGCACATCGCGTTAGCCTAGCTCCCATTGTCAGAGCTGATCCATTTGGGTGGAGAGAAGAGCGGGCTGAGGAGAGATTACCCTGAACAGTTTAGCCACGCTGGATTTAGCTAGCCATGTGCTGGCGCTAATAAGTGATAAGAGTGGGCCAGTGCCATTGAGTCGGTCTGGCCCGGCAGATAATGGAGGCCCAAGCAGCACTGACCTCAGTGGAGACAGCAGGTTGGTCCAGTCTGGTAGAACGGCGAGACCAGGGGCCCTACACATGTCTGAGCTGACAGCTAATCCTGAATAGCAGGGGCCCTGGCCCGCCTCGCTCCAGAGCACTACATAAGAGGCAAGAGGAGAAATACACTGCTCCAGAGATCCTCATGCGGGGCTGACAGACATTAGATGAGAGAAAGTCTAACAGTGTTTGACAGCGACACTACCTCCTGAGAATGCGGAGGGAAACAGGGGTGTTGTTGTGCTCTTTTCCTCGTCGCTATGCAAGCCCTGTAAGAACCGACGCTGGAGTAGAGAAGCAAGTATGGGGAGTGAACGTTTAATATTGCATAGACATGGAACAGGACAGGAACAGCGTCATAACCGGGTAACACAACGACATATGACAATTAATGCTGAAGCGGGGAACAGAGCTGGGGAACAGACATATATAGGGGATGTAATGAAACAGGTGATTGAGTCCAGATGAGAGGAATGAATCGCTGATGCGTGTGACGAGGGAAGCAGGTGCGCGTAATGATGGTGGCAGGAGTGCGTAGTGCTGGGTAGCCTGGCGCCCTCGAGCGCCAGGGCAGGGAGAGCGGGAGCTGTCTTGACAGTACCCCCTCCACCACCCGACATCCCACCAGGACTAGCCTGACAGGCGGCCGAGGCATGGGCGCTGGACCAGCCAACTGGAGCGTAGAAGCCAGACGAACCGGCAGAGGCGTAGGAGCCTGGTGAACCAGCAGAGGCGTGGGAGCCTGATGATCCGGTTGAGGCGTGACGGCCTGATGATCCCGCTTGGACTTGGGTGCCTGATGAGCCGGCTGAGGCTTGTATGCCTGATGAGCCGGCTGAGGCGTAAAACCTTGACAATCCAGCGGCGGCCTGATGTGGGATGGGCGCCTGGCGAGCCATCCAGGGGAAGGAAACCTCTTGAGCCAGCCAGGGCGTGGAAGCTCGGCGAACCGGCTGAGGCACCCCCGGTTCCATCGGAGGCGGCCCTCGGACCCGACGTCACCACCAACCTGAAATGCCAGCACTCCACAACGCTTCATTCGATGGCTTCAGCATTCTGTAAAAACCAACGCTGGAGTAGAGAAACAAGTACAGGGAGTGAACATTTAATATTGCATGGAACAGGACAGAAACAGCCTCAGAACCGGGTAACACAACGACATACGACAATTAAGGCTGAAGCGGGGAACAGAGCTGGGGAACAGACATATATAGGGGATGTAATGAAACAGGTGATTGAGTCCAGATGAGAGGAATGAATCGCTGATGCGTGTGACGAGGGAAGCAGGTGCGCGTAATGATGGTGGCAGGAGTGCGTAGTGCTGGGTAGCCTGGCGCCCTCGAGCGCCAGGGCAGGGAGAGCGGGAGCTGTCTTGACAGTACCCCCTCCACCACCCGACATCCCACCAGGACTAGCCTGACAGGCGGCCGAGGCATGGGCGCTGGACCAGCCAACTGGGGCGTAGAAGCCAGACAAACCGGCAGAGGCGTAGGAGCCTGGTGAACCAGCAGAGGCGTGGGAGCCTGATGATCCGGTTGAGGCGTGACGGCCTGATGATCCCGCTTGGACTTGGGCGTCTGATGAGCCGGCTGAGGCTTGTATGCCTGATGAGCCGGCTGAGGCGTAAAACCTTGACAATCCAGCGGCGGCCTGACGTGGGATGGGCGCCTGCCGAGCCATCCAGGGGAAGGAAACCTCTTGAGCCAGCCAGGGCGTGGAAGCTCGGCGAACCGGCTGAGGCACCCCCGGTTCCATCGGAGGCGGCCCTCGGACCCGACGTCACCACCAACCTGAAATGCCAGCACTCCACAACGCTTCATTCGATGGCTTCAGCATTCTGTAAAAACCAACGCTGGAGTAGAGAAACAAGTACAGGGAGTGAACATTTAATATTGCACGGAACAGGACAGAAACAGCCTCAGAACCGGGTAACACAACGACATACGACAATTAAGGCTGAAGTGGGGAACAGAGCTGGGGAACAGACATATATAGGGGATGTAATGAAACAGGTGATTGAGTCCAGATGAGAGGAATGAATCGCTGATGTGCGTGACGAGGGAAGCAGGTGTCCGTAATGATGGTGGCGGGAGTGTGTAGTGCTGGGCAGCCTGGCGCCCTCAAGTGCCAGGGAGAGAGAGTGGGAGCTGGTGTGACAAGCCCCTTGGGTTTATGACACATGTGAGGGGGTTGACATGACAGGACATGTTCCAGCACAAAGTCCTACATGCGTCAAGTGGACCTGAGGACTTGAAAGAGTCTGCCACACAGAGGACCAAATATTGCATCTTGCTGTGAACAAAGACACCTTTGTGAGTGATACTGAGTGATACTGAGAAGCCTTTTCTAGCGCAACACTGGCCGTGTGTAACCTGGATGTGAAAGCCTGTGAATGGCTGGGTAAGAGTTCGGTGGAGCGATTGCAGGACAGGGCAGAACTACAGGTGGAACAGACCTGTGGGGATGAGATGCAATTTTCACTCCCATATTACATTTCAGCTCCCGGGACAACTATGAAGGATTACCAGAGCTGAATCTATGCTTTGTTGTATGTGATACTACAGTACTCTAACATTACAACAGCATCTGAGTTAGCTACAACACCAAGGGCGAGACATTCCTTTGCCAAGAAAATACTGGCCATAAATCCATATAATATGACTGACATTCACATGCTCAATTCACAATGGCTGAATGTGGCTACTGGATCTACTTAAACATTTAGGCTACGTAGGAGCATAATGGTGGTTGCTACAGTTTTCCTCTAGCCTTGAGAGGAGCACGTCACCACATTAGACAAAGAAGGTAATTATTGCCTTCGTGCTCAAGAAGACACTCGGCATGTATCATTTCAATTCAGTTGCACTGCAGCAGAAACCACGAAAGGGGAGAGGGAGGGGATTTTGACTCAGCAGCAGGACTTTCCCAAAATAGCTGAAGTTAGACCAAATAAACTGATACAAATAAAAAATTACATTTACACTATCTAGCAGTTGATAAAAACATTGTCCCTTTTCTGGGAAGGGGATAGTAGTCACCATGCGTTAGCTAAGCTCTGAACAGGTGGATGGTCAAGTACTCAATTTTTCCTCTGACATCTGGTATGTAACAGCACCCAGGGGACAGAGGTTGCTCTTTTCTCATCCTGTTTACAGGGCTTTGTTGAGGAGGTGAAAATACAGGTGTGCTGGGAAGAGGGTCTAGGCAGGTCTGAGGACCTTTGAGAGGGGCACTACCTTTACCACTGCAGTGACGAGCCTGGAGGTCGTTGACACTGATCATGTTCTGGATTAACAGGTGGGTGTGATAGTCAACACGCCCTTCCATTGGCAGATATTTACTCTTTGCTCTCTTCAAGTGGGGCCTTCCAAAGTATCGGTAAGTTGTCCACTTCATTGACTCTTCCCTCTTTTCCCACCTGAATCTAAAAACCTACAGCAGAAAACAATTTGCATTACTTATCTCAATGCGACTCCCACATTTTAAAGCTTCACATGGAATCATGGTTTCCAAGAATGTGCGCTGTCTGAATTTCCCTCTGTTCCTAGTCTTCAGAGAGACGGTAGCCTGTCTGAACAGCAGGCCAATACTGGGAAATAAGGAGTGATGTCATAAAAAATTAAGGTAACTGTTATATAGGGTGTCATGGGAGCGCAGAGGTAGACACTTATAAATATACATAAAATGCTATCTGTGTCTTCCCTCGTGGTTTTTACTCTTGGCAAACAGCTCTGGTTGTCCTGTGCAGTTTGTATCATCTCAATAAACAAATATTCCCATCGAGCTCCGCTGCTCCTTTGTTGCAATGAAGAGATAAAATAGCTAGCTCTCTGATCACGGATCCTATCCCCCATTTCCCTATGTTGCTGTCTTCCCCTTTATTGTTGTTGTGTGTTTGGTTACATAAGCCTTACACCTGAACACATTAGGAATTCCCTAAATAACTACGGCTCGGATGAGTGTGCTACCGAACTACACACACACACACACACACGGTGAGTGATCAGGTTCCAGACTTAAAGCGTGTTCAGCCTTATCATCACTGCTAGCCATGTCCTAATCTGGTCCCAGTGGACCCAGTGAACCTGTACTGTACATCTCCTCCCACAGTGCTCAGAGGGGAGAGAGAACAGGAGAGGAGACAGGCTCCCACCTCTCTGAACACACAGCAGTGCTGTATCATATGACACGCTTGTTGAACACACACACACACACACACACACAGTCTCTTCTTCCCATGCATCAACTCTCTGTGCCTCTCTAATGGGTTAGTCTACCGTATGTTTCATAACAATCCCCCTTTCATGAGTACAGTTAAGCGGGGGTGATCGTGGGGCTGGCAAACTAATCAGTAAGGCAAACAAGTGTGCTAGTCTCTTTGGCGCCTGTGTCGTTGTTAGTTGTGCATTTAAAATGGCGGTTATAGCTGTCACGCATATTTCATGAATAAAGTTAGTCTTAAATACAGTCATCTGTATCTGTAATTACATTGCCTTTGTTGGAGAGGAATGGTTGACTTGACTTATTTGCACACCTGTTAAGTAGCGAACCACAAAACAATGCGAATGAACCAGAAGCACAACTTGTTCAGTCCTCGTTCAGTCCGGAGACACATGGTGGTGAAGAGGAGCCGCCTGGCATGAAACACTTTCTCACATAGTTCAGAGTGAAAATAACCAACAGTCATGTAAATAGTTATTACATAGAACGCTGAAATGAGTTTCACATTATTAACTCTCCACTCCATATTTATCTGCTCAGTATACAAAGAATGGGTGATTAAAAAAATACCTGTTGAGCTAGTTAGCCACTTAAGTAGCAGTCAGGTTGTCCCTGGCAAGCTGTCAAATGTTGTTACCGATGTGATTTCCATCACCAAAGCATGTTTGTCTGTCAGTCAGGTTGGCTTGGATCACATGGAAAGTAAATGCTTGCAGACTAATCCATGACAGCACCAATCATCCCACGGAGCTGCATCCACTATCAGGTTACAACACCCAAACAATGTGGATTTCTATACACAAGGCTTGAACGACCGCCAAAACATTTTATTTCATTTAACCTCTATTTAACTAGGCGAGTCGGTTAATTAAGAACAAATTCTTATTTACAATGCCGGCCTACACCGGCCAAACCCGGACGACGCTGGGCTAATTGTACTCCGCCCTATGGGACTCCCAATCACGGCCGGTTGTGATACAGCCTGGAATGAAACCAGGAGGTCTGTAGTGACGCCTGTAGCACTGAGACGCAGTGGCTTAGACCGCCGCTCCACTCGCAGGCCCCGGTACACACACACACACACACACACACATTGTTGGGAAAGCGCAAGCAGGGGAAGCATTTCACTGTACTTGTGCACGTGACAATACAACTTGAAACTTGCAGTGAGTGACTCATCCTCTCTAGTCTAGGACCATGGATGGCCTTTCCAACTGGGGGTGAGGTCGGTTGGTGTGTCAGAGGGCAGAGCTCTGTGGGGCTGCCAGGGATGTGCCTGATTATAAATACATCTCCTCTGTAGTGCTGAGCAGGGTTTGTGAGTAGGGAGGGGGCTGACACTGGTCTGCATGCAGAGAAAGAGGAACTGTCATTATCCTCCACACATGCTCAGGGCTTCCGGATTTCCCAAGCTGCCCACAGACACAGAATTAATTCCCAGGGACAGAGTCGGCACTATAGGCAGGCAGCTCTCTGGTTTATTTGTGTTCCATTAAGTGGTCCAGTCTTGCCTACGGCAGCATTGAAACAGATCAACATGATGTCAAGTCACTCAGGGCAGGCAGGTCAAGGCACAGAACACAGGTTGGCCGGACGGAAGCATATTATGGGATACAGTAGTGGACTGGTTGCTTGGTGTGTAAAAGCATTTTTACAGACAATAAATATGTCACTGCGAACAACAACACATTCAAATCGAGTGGGGCTGTGAGGGTTATCGTTTCAGGAGGTGTTGTTACAGTTGATTGCACAACAAGAAGAGATTACTGTTCAATGTTTAATAGTTCATCTCTTCATTACAAAATATTCATTGGGACCCATTTGATTTGGGATGTACAGTACCAGTGAAATGTTCGGACACACCTACTCATTCAAGGGTTTTTCTTTATTTTACGTCTAAACTATGAAATAACACCTATGGAATCAGGTAGTAAACAAACAAAAAAAGTTAAACAAATCGAAATATATTTTATATTTGAGATTCTTCAAAGTAGCCACCCTTTGCCTTGATGACAGATTTGCACACTCATGGCATTCTCTCAACCAGCTTCATGAGGTAGTCACCTGGAATGCATTTCAATTAACACGTGTGCCTTGTTAAAAGTTACTTTGTGGAATTTCTTTCCTTCTTAATGCTTTTGAGCTAATCAGTTGTGTTGTGACCAGGTATGATTGGTATAAAGAAGATAGACCTATTTGGTAAAATACCAAGTCCATATTATGGCAAGAACAGCTCAAATGAGCAAAGAGAAACGACAGTTCATCGTTACTTTAAGACATGAAAGTCAGTCAATTTGGAAAATGTAAAGAACTTTTAAAGTTTCTTCAAGTGCAGTTGCAAAAACCATCAAGTGCTATGATGAAACTGGCTCTCATGAGGACCGCCACAGGAAAGGAAGACCCAGAGTTACCTCTTGTGCAGAAGATAAATTCAGTAGAGTTAACTGCATCTCAGATTGCAGCCCAAATAAATGTTTCAAAGAGTTCAAGTAACAGACACATCTCAACGTCAACTGTTCAGAGGGGACTGTGTGAATTCGGCCTTCGTGGTTGAATTGCTGCAAAGAAACCACTACTAAAGGAGACCAATTAGAAGAGACTTGCTTAGGCCAAGAAACATGAGCCATGCACATTAGACCTGGTGGAAATCTGTCCTTTGGTCTGTTGAGTCCAATTTTTAGATTTTTGGTTCCAACCGCCGTGTCTTTGTGAAACGCAAAGTGAACGGATGATCTTCGCATGTGTGGTTCCCACCGTGAAGAATGGAGAAGGAGGTGTGATGGTGTGGGGGTGCAAACTTAACCAGCATGGCTACCACAGCATTCTGCAGCAATACGCAATCCCATCTGGTTTGCGCTTAGTGGGACTACTATTTGTTTTTCAACAGGACAATGACCCAACACACTTCCAGGGGTATTTGACCAAGAAGGAAAGTGATGGAGTGCTGCATCAGATGAACTAGTCTCCACAATCACCCGACCTCAACCCAATTGAGATGGTTTGGGATGAGTTGGACCGCAGAGTGAAGGAAAAAGCAACCAACAAGTGCTCAGCATATATCAGAACTCTTTCAAGAATGGTTGAGAGAATGCCAAAAGTGTGCAAAGCTGTCATCATGGCCAAGGGTGGCTACTTTACAGAATCTCAAATATAAAATATATTTTGCTTTGTTTAACGCTTTTTGGTTACTACATGATTCCATATGCGTTTTTTCATAGTTTTGATGTCTTCACTATTATTCTATATTGTAGAAAATAGCAAAAAGAAAGAAAAACCCTTGAATGAGTAGGTGTCCAATCGTTTGACTGGTACTGTACATTTACACTTTCCTTTGTTTGTCATCCTGGAAGCAGAGGTAATCCATCATTATATCATGATGACTAAATATGAGTGGTGATCCCTGTAACTAAAAATAACAAGACAACCACACTTCTGTCAGCAGGTATCAAATCTATCAAGCCAAAAGCAAATAGAGCAAGGATCTGATTTCATCGCCTTCAGATACATTGAAGTGAGGAAGACACTTTGGAATGAGAAGCCCAGTTACTGGAACTCCAAGCCTTGATCTGAGGGGTACATTTAAAAATATATATATATATATACAGTGCCTTGCGAAAGTATTCGGCCCCCTTGAACTTTGCGACCTATTGCCACATTTCAGGCTTCAAACATAAAGATATACAACTGTATTTTTTTGTGAAGAATCAACAACAAGTGGGACACAATCATGAAGTGGAATGACATTTATTGGATATTTCAAACTTTTTTAACAAATCAAAAACTGAAAAATTGGGCGTGCAAAATTATTCAGCCCCCTTAAGTTAATACTTTGTAGCGCCGCCTTTTGCTGCGATTACAGCTGTAAGTCGCTTGGGGTATGTCTCTATCAGTTTTGCACATCGAGAGACTGAAATTTTTTCCCATTCCTCCTTGCAAAACAGCTCGAGCTCAGTGAGGTTGGATGGAGAGCATTTGTGAACAGCAGTTTTCAGTTCTTTCCACAGATTCTCGATTGGATTCAGGTCTGGACTTTGACTTGGCCATTCTAACACCTGGATATGTTTATTTTTGAACCATTCCATTGTAGATGTTGCTTTATGTTTTGGATCATTGTCTTGTTGGAAGACTAATCTCCGTCCCAGTCTCAGGTCTTTTGCAGACTCCATCAGGTTTTCTTCCAGAATGGTCCTGTATTTGGCTCCATCCATCTTCCCATCAATTTTAACAATCTTCCCTGTCCCTGCTGAAGAAAAGCAGGCCCAAACCATGATGCTGCCACCACCATGTTTGACAGTGGGTATGGTGTGTTCAGGGTGATGAGCTGTGTTGCTTTTACGCCAAACATAACGTTTTGCATTGTTGCCAAAAAGTTCAATTTTGGTTTCATCTGACCAGAGCACCTTCTTCCACATGTTTGGTGTGTCTCCCAGGTGGCTTGTGGCAAACTTTAAACAACACTTTTATGGATATCTTTAAGAAATGGCTTTCTTCTTGCCACTCTTCCATAAAGGCCAGATTTGTGCAATATACGACTGATTGTTGTCCTATGGACAGAGTCTCCCACCTCAGCTGTAGATCTCTGCAGTTCATCCAGAGTGATCATGGGCCTCTTGGCTGCATCTCTGATCAGTCTTCTCCTTGTATGAGCTGAAAGTTTAGAGGGACGGCCAGGTCTTGATAGATTTGCAGTGGTCTGATACTCCTTCCATTTCAATATTATCGCTTGCACAGTGCTCCTTGGGATGTTTAAAGCTTGGGAAATCTTTTTGTATCCAAATCCGGCTTTAAACTTCTTCACAACAGTATCTCGGACCTTCCTGGTGTGTTCCTTGTTCTTCATGATGCTCTCTGCGCTTTTAATGGACCTCTGAGACTATCACAGTGCAGGTGCATTTATACGGAGACTTGATTACACACAGGTGGATTGTATTTATCATCATTAGTCATTTAGGTCAACATTGGATCATTCAGAGATCCTCACTGAACTACTGGAGAGAGTTTGCTGCATTGAAAGTAAAGGGGCTGAATAATTTTGCACGCCCAATTTTTCAGTTTTTGATTTGTTAAAAAGTTTGAAATATCCAATAAATGTCATTCCACTTCATGATTGTGTCCCACTTGTTGTTGATTCTTCACAAAAAAATACAGTTTTATATCTTTATGTTTGAAGCCTGAAATGTGGCAAAAGGTCGCAAAGTTCAAGGGGGCCGAATACTTTCGCAAGGCACTGTATTTAACAGATTTGCGACTGTATATACCGATCTATAACGACGCATTACTCGGGGATGCTTTAGGCTAGAAATAAGTGGTAAAAAAACACTGATGCACATAGGGATATCTATGACATTCAGAAGCTGAGATACGACCTTCCAAAGGCGAGGAGTCAAAAGAATTTGACTTTTCTTGGGAACCACTGATCTATATGACCATGTCGACAGTAGGTTCCAGCTCACCTGGGTATGGGCTCTGAGGGGTCTGTGTCTGGGCTGAGCAGGAGGAGGGTGTAGGGGAGGTGAGGGATGATGTGGAGAGGGGTGACAGGGACTGCGGGGTCCTGGTCTGGAGCAGGCGGAGGGACTTGACCCTGATGGGCTGGCTGCTGTTGGTGCGCTGCTGCATCTACGGGCCACCCTGCCCACGGGACCAGAACCCATCCTCCTAATGCTGCTGGCTCTGGCCTGCTGGGAACACAACAGAAACATAATGGTTATTCCCTTTTCACTTTTGACAACACAGTTATCCCCGATCTGAGATGCACAAGTGCTAATAGATCAGTTCAACTCAGCTGTGCACTGTTCAATGTAGTCCAACGTTGTTGACAAGATTATTGTATATCACCACACAGAATACAAACAAACAACTTTTGATTTAGACTAGCTACGTCTTATAATAGAAAAGGCTCCAAAGATGCAAAGGTAAGTAAAGGTAACCTGCTCAGGCTGAGCCAGAGTTCAAAGCCAAGAACTCTGATAACCATTTTACAGTGTGTCCCTTCAGAGGGACTGACACAGGGCCTACACAAAAACATGCACTGTATGTTGACACTCTCTCTCCCTCTCTCTTCCCACTCTCTCGCTGGCTCATAAAGATGTGAGTGTCATAAAACATCAGAGGTTTTACTTATCCACAGGTGTAGGGCATAGCAGAGAAAGCGCCTGCAGGGCTGCGCGGGAGGGGGAGGGGTGTATCCTCCCTGTGCCATACCCGGTTTACCAAATAGCACCGGAGGTGGGGGTGGTGGTCGGAGCCAGCTAGTCACCCACCAAATATGTTTTTTAGATAAGAGCAAACTGCACCATACAAACTAGTACTAACACAAACAATTTACAACAAAATAATAGTATTTTGCTTTGGGTTGATATACACGAGGTCTATGAAATAATATACCTTATGTATGCATGTTATGGTTTTAAACCTGTTTAAGCTGAATAATGGATTCTAAATGTGAGCTCTACAAACCCAAACAAGGATCAAATTGCCAATATTCTTGGGTGAAATTGGTAAATGTATCATGTGACAATGGTATTTAGTGGGATGACCTGGGACATCCATCAGACTGGGCCTGCCCCCTGACCTAAACCTTCTATACAGGTCAACCTCCGCCAGGCATACAACCAATAACCTCTATTGAATAACACAGCATAACCACCACATGTCTTTAGCAGCTCAAAAGAAAAGCCTATCTATTGACTAAGCTACAAAATAGTACAGTTAACTGTTTTCCCGCGTAAGATTTAACATTTCACACAATCTGAAATCAAAACTCAGATATGAATCTAGATATGATACAGCGATATTACAATCTCCTGCTCATGAGTGATTGGACTCTACTGGTGGGAGTTGCAGTCTGCTGTGACTATTTGATTTGACTCTCAGATCAGGGGAACAGAGCTGATCAACAGAGTTGGAGACTCTATACATAAACCAGTGTCAGCTACAGTCAAAGCAGCTGTAGTAACCCCAGGCCCCTACTGACCCTTAGCTCCTGGGTGACTGGCCTCGTCAGTGCTGAAAAGCTGACGTGCCTTTTCAGCAACTCGTTGAAAGAGGAGTCAAATCTGCCCTCTGTCCTCCCTTTCCCCCTCTGTAATCTCGTGTCAAATTTGCATCATCCCTTCATTGACCCCAGGTGACCCACTCCTTGTTTCAGCCACTTGACACTAATACGAGACCTGTGAGGAATTACAGGAATGCACACAGTCCAACTGGCAAGTGTCTTCACTGACATTTTCAACCTGTCCCTGACTGAGTCTGTAATACCAACATGTTTCAAGCAGACCACCATAGTCCCTGTGCCCATGAAAGCGAAGGTAACCTGCTTAAATGACTACCGACCCATAGCACCCACGTCTATAGCCATGAAGTGCTTTGAAAGGCGGGCCATGGCTCACATCAACACCATTATTCCAGAAACCCTAGACCCACTCCAATTTGCATACCGCCCCAACAGATCCACAAATTATGCAATCTCAATCTCAATCGCACTCAGCACTGCCCTTTCCCACCTGGACAAAAGGAACACCTATGTCAGAATGCTATTCATTGACTACAGCTCAGCGTTCAACACCATAGTGCCCTCAAAGCTCATCACTATGCTAAGGACCCTGGGACTAAACACCTCCCTCTGCAACTGTATCCTGGACTTCCTGATGGGCCACCCCCAGGTGGTAAGGGTAGGGAACAACACATCCGCCACACTGATCCTCAACACGGTTGCCCCTCAGGGGTGCGTGCTCAGTCCCCTGTACTCCCTGTTCACTCATGACTGAATGGCCAGTCACTACTCCAACACCATCATCATGTGTGCCAATGACACAACAATGATAGGCCTGATCATTGACAACGAGAAGACAGCCTATAGGGAGGAGGTCAGAGACTTGGTCGTGTGGTGCCAGGACAAAAACCTCTCCCTCAATGTGATCAAGAAAAAGGAGAAGAGTGGACTACAGGAAAAGGAGGACCGATTACACCCCCATTCTCATCAACAGGGCTGTAGTGGAACAGGTTGAGAGCTTCAAGTTCCTTGGTGTCCACATCCCCAACTAACTATCATGGTCCAAACACACCAAGACAGTCGTGAAGAGGGCACGACAAAGCCTATTCCCCCTCAGGAGACTTGAAAAGATTTGGCATGTCAGATCCTCAAAAGGTTCTACAGCTGCACCATCAAGAACATCCTGACTGATTTCATCACTGCTTGGTATGGCAACTGCTCGGCCTCCGACTGCAATGCACAACAGAGGGTAGTGCGTACGGCCCAGTACATCACTGGGGTCAAGCTTCCTGCCATCCAGGACCTATATATCAGGCGGTGTCAGAGGAAGGCCCTAAAAATTGTCAAAGACTCCAGCCACCCTCGTCATAGACTGTTCTCTCTGCGATACCGTAGCACCAAGTTAAGGTCCAAAAGGCTTCTTAACAGCTTCAACCCACAAGCGATAAGACTCCTGAACAGCTAATCAAAGGGCTACCCAGACCCCTCTTTTACACCTCTGCAACTCTCTGTTTATAATCTATCCATAGTCACTTTAACTCTACCTACATGTAAATATTACCTCAATTACATCAACTAACTGGTGCCCCGCACACTGACTCTGTACCTGTACCCCCTGTATATAGGCTCCACACTGACTCTGTACCGGTACCCCCTGTATATAGGCTCCACACTGACTCTGTACCGGTACGCCCTGTATATAGGCTCCACACTGACTCTGTACCGGTACGCCCTGTATATAGGCTCCACACTGACTCTGTACCGGTACGCCCTGTATATAGGCTACACACTGACTCTGTACCGGTACGCCCTGTATATAGCCTCCTTTGTTATTTTTCTGCTGCTGTTGAATTATTTGTTACTTTTATTTTCTACTTATCTATTTTTTGTACTTTAACACTTATTTGTATTTCTTTTCTTATTAAAAGCATTGTTGGTTAAGGGCTTGTAAGTAAGCAGTTCACTGTAAGGTTTACATCTGTTGTATTCTGCGCAAGCGGTAAATAACATTTGTTTTGATTTGATTTGAGACTTCTGGGCCCAGCTCAAAGATGTGTGACATGCTTTTGTTATGAGAGGGAGGCGGAGGCCTGTTTGCCTGCCAGGGAGACATGACATGGAACAGCTTGTCAATAGAACACTACACTACAATGAACAAAAATATAAACGCAACATGCAACAATTTCTAACATTTCCATTGTATTACTGTTAATATCAGGAAATCAGTCCATTGAAATGAATTCATTAGTCCCTAATCTGTGGATTTGACTTGACTGGGAATACAGATATGTGTCTGTTGGTCACAGATACTTTAAAAATAAAAGGTAGGGGAGTGGATCAGAAAACCAGTCAGTATCTGGTGTGACCACCATTAGCCTCATGCAGTGTGGCACATCTCCTTCGCATAGAGTTGATCAGGCTGTTGTTTGTGACCAGAGCATCCCAAACATGCTTAATGGGTGACATATATGTAGTATGTAGGCCACGGAAGAACTAGGCCATTTTCAGCTTCCAGCAATTGTGACATAGGGCTGTGCATTATCATGCTGAAACATGAGGTGATGGTGGCGGATGAATAGCATGACAATGGGCCTCAGGATCTTGCCACGGTATCTCTGTGCATTCCAATTGTCATTGATAAAATGTAATTGTGTTTGTTGTCCGTAGCTTATGCCTGCCCATACCATAACCTCACCGCCACCATGGGGCTCTCTATTCACAACGTTGACATCAGCAAACCGCTCGCCCATCTGCCTGCAACAGTTGAAACCGGCATTCATCCGCGAAGAGCAGACTTCTCCAGTGTGCCAGTGACCATCGAAGGTGAGCATTTGCCCAGTGAAGTCGGTTACGACGCCGAACTGCGGTCAGGTCGAGGACGACAAGCATGCAGATGAGCTTCCTGAGACGGTCTCTGACAGTTTGTGCAGACATTCTTCAGTTGTGCAAACCTACACTTACATCAACTGTCCGGGTGGCTGGTCTAAGACGAACCCACAGGTGAAGAAGATTGATGTGGCGGTCATGGGCTGGCGTGTTTTTTTTTAGTTGTTGTTTTTTGTGTACTTTTATGACATCCAATTGACATCCAATTGGTAGTTAGTCTTGTCCCATCCCTGCAATCCCATCCCATCCCGTCTTGTCCCAAGCTCTTTGGCCACGCACACCAGTGGTGAGTTTAGCATTGAAAAACAGAAGCATATGCAGGAAAATACCTCATATTTATGGTAATATTTGGTGGTGGACCTTGGATGTTATGGGGCTATTTTGCATCCACTGGTCCTGGGGCCCTTGTTATGGTCATTGGCATCATGAACTTTACCTAGTGCCAGGACATTTTAGCCAAAATCCTAGTTGCCTCTGCCAGGAAGCTGACACTTGGCCGCAAGTGGATCTTCCAGCAATCAACAACCCCAAGCACTAATCAAAATCCACAAAGAAAATTAACATTTTGCAATCTGTTTCAGGACTTCAACTTACTTCAACCCCATTGAAAAGCTGTGGTTTAATTGAAGAGGGCACTCCATAAGAGCAGACGAAGGATATCAAGGATCTGGAAAGATTCTGTATGGAGGAATGGTCTAAGATCCCTCCCAATGTGTTCTCCAATCTCATAAAACATTTTAGAAAAAGACTCATTATCAGTGTCATTATCCTCACAAAGGGAGGATGCTAGAGTATTGAAAACAGTGATGCCAATCATTTTGACTCTGATCTTTTGTTTTACTTGTTAAACTAAATCTTTCTGACCAATTGTATTAGAGTAAAATAATTGAATTACCCAATTATTTGGAGCACACAATGCAGCTCAGTACTTGTATAATTTAATTTATATTGCATTTTTATTTTATATAGTATCTTTATCAAGGGTGCCAATAATTATGGACCAAACTGTACAAGTTGATAAAGGTTCCCATATGTGACAGCAGTCTGTGTGGGAAATTCTCACTGCTGGCTGGGAGCCAACTCCTCTGGCAAGCAGATGACAGATAAACTTATGAAGTAGTAAAATCTCTTGAGCCCTCTCAGAGAAATGTACAGAGCCATAAATTGTATTGCTGAGTGAAAACATGAAGTAACCTCAAATTGAATGTGGTTACCTCAAATCAAATTGTATTGCTGAGTGAAAACATGAAGTAACCTCAAATTGAATGTGGTTACCTCAAATCAAATCATGTTCCAAATAAAACTGGTCTATAATTAATCAGTAATTGAAGCTTTGAATTGTAGTATGGAGAATAAGTTGCTCTTGCTGTGCATTTCACAGTTCAACGATACAGATGTGTCTAAATGGAGATTTTTAAACAACCTGTTTCTGCCCCATCTGAATCTGGGGTGGGAAGGGTCCCTCCTTTGGTCCGACTCACACTTCCCTGCTGGGACACGCCCTTATGACTCCTCCACTTGGCCCCAGATCTGGAGGGGGCAGAGACCACATCAGTAACTTAAAACCGCTGAACGAGGCTAATTGAGACTGTATATAGAGACTATATTGACAATCTTAAAGCGAGTCTTAAATGGACTCCAAGTATTTGGTTGAAAGGGAATGTTTCAGTTCTTACTCAGATTTTGCCCCTTCGTGAAAGTCTTATTGTAAGCCCGAAGGGCTGTTTGAAAAATCTGCTTCCTATATGAATTTTCCAGGGAATGGGTAAAATCCCTACTTATGTCATTTGTGACCTATTTTCTAAAAGGAGAACGGCAACTGCACCCAAAAGAGAACCGGACTCATGCATGTGTGTGAAACAAAGGTCAAACTAAAACCCAAGATCCTCTGTAATCCCTGGGAAAACAGCCACTGGTCTGTCTCATATAGCAGTGTTAGGCATCAGGCTTCGTGTTCTCTCTGGGCAGGCACACTAACTGAATGAGTCCAAATGGGTCTTGAGGCTGTGTAAATCCAGCCCGTCATAAACACTTAGCCCTTTGTTAGGGTTTTACAGTTTATAGGGGTTTATAATTGCTAAAGAAAACTTACACATGTTGAAAAGTTATGTGCTGAAAATCTGCAGGTGGTGAGTACTGAATAGGTCTTGTACTTTTATTTCCAACAGGAAAGGTAGTGGCTCAGTCGGTAGAGCATGGCGCTTGCAACGCCAAGCGTCGTGGGTTCTATTCCCACTGGGGCCACCCATATGCAAAAGTAGTGGCCCCAGCTGACTTGTAAGTCGCTTTGGACAAAAGCGTCTGCTAAATGGGATATATATGAACTGGGTATTGTGTTTAAAAGTCCAGCCAACGCGTCAGTAGAAAATGTTGCCTTTCATTTTTTAAAATTTGATTTCACCTTTATTTAACCAGGTAGGCCAGTTGAGAACAAGTTCTCATTTACAACTGCGACCTGGCCAAGATAAAGCAAAGCACTGCAACAAAAACACAGAGTTACACATGGGATAAATAAAAGAACAGCCAATAACACAATTGAAAAATCTGTATACAGTGTGTGCAAATGCAGTGAGGAGGTAAGGCTATAAATAGGCCAATAGTGGCAAAGTAGTTACAATTTAGCAATTTACACTGGAGTGATATACAGTTGAAGTCCTGCTGAAAGGTGAATTTGTCTCCCAGTGTCTGTTGGAAAGCAGAATGAACCATGTTTTCTTCTAGGATTTTGCCTGTGCTTAGCTCTATTCCATTTATTTTTATCATAGAAAACTCCCTAGTCCTTAAAATGACAAGCAAACCCATAACATGATGCATCACCATGCTTGAACATATCAAGAGTGGTACTCAGTGATGTGTTGGACTTGCCCCAAACATAACTCTTTGTATTCAGGACATGAGGATAATTTCTTTGTCACATTTTGCAATTTTACTTTAGTTCCCTTTTGTAAACAGGGTGCATGTTTTGGAATATTTGCATTCTGTACAGACTTCCTTATTTTCACTCTGTCAATTAGGTTAGTTTTGTGGAGTAACTGCAATCTTGTTGAGCTATCCTCAGTTTTCTCCTATCACAGCCATTAGACTCTCACTGTTTTAAAGTCAACATTGCCTGTATCTTTGTAGTGACTGGGTGTATTGATACACAATTCAAAGTGAAATTTATAACTTCACCATGCTCAATGGGATGGATATTCAATGTCTGCCTACTTAATTTTTACCATCTACCAATAGGTACCTTTCTTTGCGAATCATTGGAAAACCTCCCTGGTCTTTGTGGTTGAATCTGTGTTTGAAATTCACTGCTCGACTGAGAAATCTTACAGATAATTGTATTTGTGGGTTACAAAGATGAGGTAATCATTCAAAAATCATGTTAAACACTATTATTGCACACAGAGTGAGCCCATGCAACTTATGTGACTTAAGCTAATTTTTACTCCTGAACTTATTTAGGCATGCCATAACAAAGAGGTTGAATACTTATTGACTCAGGACATTTCAACTTTTCATTTTTAATTAATTTGTTACAATTTCCAAAAACAGAATTCCACTGTGACATTATGGGGTATTGTGTGTTGGCCAGTGACAAAACAAAATCGCAATTTAATCAATTTTAAATTAAGGCTGTAACACAACAAAATGTGGAAAAAGTCAAGGGGTGTGAATACTTTCCGAGGGCACCGTATGTATTTCTCTCCTTTAGCTGTTGTTGTCCATTGTCACAGGAATCCTTTGGCGTTTCGCCTGGGAGAATAGGAATCTGCCATTTCATCTTTTAAAGGTAAATATTTTAAGGCCCTTATATTTAGCTAATAAACTGTAGATTAATATGCATGTATTTCTAAAATAGCCTGCTAGCAATGTGTCATGTTTCTGTCTTCAGACAAAATAACTATTGGGGAGTCTGAAAGGAGAGAAAGTGCAAGTTGTGTGATCACATTGGCTGGTGATGGTCAAATGTACTGCAGTGATTGGGGACACTTCCCTGTGTAGGGTGCCGTCTTTCGGATGGGATGTTAAATGGGTGTCCTGACTCTCTGTGGTCATTAAAGATCCCATGGCTCTTATTGTAAGAGTAGGGGTGTTAACCCCAGTGTCCTGGCTAAATTCCCAATCTGGCCATCAAACCATCACAGTCACCTAATAATCCCCAGTTTACAATTGGCTCATTCATCCCCCTCCTCTCCCCTGTAACTATTCCCCAGGTCGTTGCTGCAAATGAGAATGTGTTCTCAGTCAACATACCTGGTAAAATAACAGTCAAATAAATTAATTTGGATGGTGCAGCGATATAGTCTATAGGCTGCATAGGACATAAAATCACATTTTATTTGTCACATACACATGGTTAGCAGATGTTAATGCAAGTGTAGTGAAATGCTTGTGCATCTAGTTCCAACAATGAAGTAATAACCAACGAGTAATCTAACCTAACAATTCCGAAACTACTACCTTATACACACAAGTGTAAAGGAATGAAAGAATATGTACATAAAAATATATGAATGAGTGATGGTACAGAACGGCATAGGCAAGATGCAGTAGATGGTATCGAGTACAGTATATACATATGAGAGGAGTAATGTAGGGTATCTAAACATATAAAAGTGGCATTGTTTAAAGTGGCTAGTGATACATGTATTACATCAAGATGGCACGATGCAGTAGATGGTATAGAGTACAGTATATACATATAAGATGAGTAATGTAAGGTATGTAAACATTATATGAAGTGGCATTGTTTAAAGTGGCTAGTGATACATTTTTTACATCCATTTTTACATGATTAAAGTGGCTTTGGTTTGAGGCAGTATATTGGCAGCAGCCACTCAATGTTAGTGGTGGCTGTTTAACAGTCTGATGGCCTTGAGATAGAAGCTGTTTTTCAGTCTCTCGGTCCCTGCTTTGATGCACCTGTACTGATCTTGCCTTCTGGATGATAGCGGGGTGAACAGGCAGTGGCTCGGGTGGTTGTTGTCCTTGATGATCTTTATGGCCTTCCTGTGACATCGGGTGGTGTAGGTATCCTGGAGGGCAGGTAGTTTGCCCCCGGTGATGTGTTGTGCATGAGTGAAAGTCCATGACATGATGTATGTACTGTATGTTCAGGTTGTTGTAACATAACAGACATGTGTCTTTGCATTACAAAATGAACATGCTCCTACAGTACATGTGGTCCCCTATGTCCCGCACAAATGTATATTATCAGCATCCTGTCACAATGACTCAGGTGGCACATTCTATCTGCTGTAAGCTAGGTACACACACAGGGGGGAAATCCCTTTGCCAACCACATGTATGCAGCCCTGGGATCTAGATAGCTGACAGATTATCTGACTCTGCCATCTCAATAACAGGACAAGAGCCTATGGGGCTGTGTGCTGCTTTCACAGATAATACTGGTCTAATTTACACAGCTGTCTTGGTGGGGGGTGGGACTCCATTTCACTGCTCGTAAAAGTATTGTTCGTTTTATAATACATCTGCCTGTGATATACCACGACTTGACAGGCTAAAGTCTTAGGTTTAGCACTGGGGAATTTTTCATTCATTTCCAGGCTTTTTGCCAAACACACAAAAAGGTTGACCACATCCCTTGCTGTATCAATCTAAAACTCCCATGCAGTAATGTTTTCTGCCGACTTGCAGTCTTGGCACATTTTGACAATATCAATATGCTTATTTGATTTAATGTGGTCTAGGGTTTATGGGGGCATTAGTTGTCACAGTACATCCATCTCCCTTTTATGAGGCTGTATATAGTGTGTGCCCTGTGCCAGTATTGTAGAGAGACTAGTGAGGCTTACCTCGTTGTCCTGGATAGTTCCTGTGATTTACCGGCTCATGAAGGGGAGGATGTGTGAGGCCCAGACCTGCCTTGTTATACAGTAGTTCCCCCATAATCACCCTGGTAAACTGAACTCCCTCACCCTTCTTGGCTTCTTGGCTTCTTGGCCTCCAATGTAGGTCAATCCACACTGTCCTCATGCTTCTTCACCTTAGTGGACAGCGGTGGTGGTGGTTTAGGCCACTCTGTTTTTGCCGGCAACGAGAGGAATACTCACTTAATATGAAGCAAATTACTCTAGAATGTTGCACTTTGTAACATTTGCAATTGTGCTATATTTTGTAGTTGTTTTATATTGACAGGGTTTTAACGTACAAGGCATGAAAGCAGTTAGCCATTTGCAGCTGACTGATGACCAACAAGACAACTTAGATTGATTTACTAGGAGCAAGAAGGTACATGTCATCAACTAAGACCACAGCTCTGTCATACAGTGAACAAAGCAATATCTGAGGTTTTGGCCTTCCATTGAGTCATCTTTGATGTCAAATCTCCATTCCCCTGACAAACCCCTTCAATTCATAGCCTTTAGGCCCGCATTTCATCACCCGTTTCAATCAATGTCAGAGGTGGGTTAGAAGTGCTCTTCTGCAGTGAACTTCAAACAATAACAAGCATTGACATGCGTGTTAACTATCCTATGGAACTCTGCATTAGCCTTTCCTGTTTAAAAAAAAGGAAGACTTTCCCACTTGACTTTACGTTCTGAACTTTGCCTAATTCGATTTACTACAGTCTCATTTCAATGCTGTGGGTTTTTCTCGATGTAACAGTTCTCTTCTTCCTCTTCCTCTGAAGAAGAGGTGTAGCAGGGATCGGACCAAGACGCAGCGTAGTTATGATTCATGTTTTTTTTTATATCGAAACTATACATGAACAGACTACAAAAACAAGAAAAATGAAAAACCGAAACAGTCCCGTGTGGTACAAACACTGACACAGGAGACAACCACCCACAAAACCCAACACAAAACAGGCTACCTAAATATGG
The DNA here is from genome assembly GCF_036934945.1 of Oncorhynchus masou masou. Taxonomy (NCBI): domain Eukaryota; kingdom Metazoa; phylum Chordata; class Actinopteri; order Salmoniformes; family Salmonidae; genus Oncorhynchus; species Oncorhynchus masou. The sequence goes on from NC_088242.1 coordinate 57,571,367, forward strand.
TTCCCAATCAGAGACAATGACGAACACCTGCCTCTGATTGAGAACCATATCAGGCCAAACATAGAAATAGACAAACCAGACACACAACATAGAATGCCCACCCAGCTCACGTCCTGACCAACACTAAAATAAGGAAAACACACAAGAACGATGGTCAGAACGTGACAGTACCCCCCCCCCCCCAAGGTGCGGACTCCGACCGCACAACCTAAACCTATAGGGGAGGGTCTGGGTGGGCATCTGTCTGTGGTGGCGGCTCTGGCGCTGGACGTGGACCCCACTCCATAATTGTCTTAGTCCACCTCCTTAGCGTTCCTTGAGTGGCGACCCTTGCCACTGACCTTGGCCTAGGAACCCTAACAACGGGCCCCACTGGACTGAGGGGCAGCTCCGGACTGAGGGGCAGCTCCGGACTGAGGGGCAGCTCGGGACTGAGGTAGCTCAGGACTGAGGGGTAGCTCAGGACTGAGGGGAAGCTCAGGACTGAGGGGAAGTTCAGGACTGAGGGGGAGCTCAGGACTGAGAGGAAGCTCAGGACTGAGAGGAAGCTCAGGACTGAGAGGAAGCTCAGGACTGAGAGGAAGCTCAGGCAGGTTGATGGATCTGGCAGATCCTGGCTGACTGGTGGTTCCGACAGATCCAGGTTGACTGGCAGTTCTGGCAGATCCTGGCTGACTGGCAGTTCTGGCAGATCCTGGCTGACTGGCGGCTCTGGCAGATCCTGGCTGACTGGCGGCACTGGCGGCTCCTAGCTGACTGGCGGCACTGGCGGCTCCTGGCTAACTGGCGGCACTGGCGGCTCCTGGCTGACTGGCAGCACTGGCGGCTCCTGGGTGACTAGCGGCACTGGCGGCTCCTTGCAGACTGGAGGCACAGGCGGCTCCTTGCAGACTGGCGGCACTGGCGGCTCCTTGCAGACTGGCAGCACTGGCGGTTCCTTGCAGACTGGTGGCACTGGCGGCGCTGGGCAGACTGGCGGCACTGGCGGCACTGGGCAGACGTGTGGCTCAGGCGGCACTGGGCAGACTGGCGACTCTGATGGCGCTGTGCAGACGGGAAGCTCCGGCAACGCTGGAGAGGAAAGCTCTGGTAGCGCTGGACTGAGGAGCTCTAGCGCCTCTGGAATGAGGGGCTCTGTCGCCTCTGGACTGAGGGGCGGGAGCTCTGGCAGCGCCGGACAGGCGGGAGACTCCGGCTGCGCTGGAGAGGAGGAAGGCTCTGGCAGCGCTGGATTGAGACGCACTATAGGCCTGATGCGTGGTGCCGGCACTGGTGGTACTGGGCCGAGGACACGCACCTCAGGGCGAGTGCGGGGAGGAGAAACAGGGAGTACTGGGCACTGCACACGCATAGGAAGCCTGGTGCGGGGGGCTGCCACAGGAGGGCTGGTGCGTGTAGGTGGCACTGGATAGACCGGACCATGCAGGTGCACTGGAGCTCTTGAGCATCGAGTCTGCCCAACCTTACCTGGCTCGATGCCCACTCTAGCCCGGCCGATAAGAGGAGCTGGTATGTACCGCACCGGGCTATGCACCCGCACTGGAGACACCTTGCGCTCCACAGCATAACACGGTGCCTGCCCAGTCTCTCTCGCTCTCCGGTAAGCACAGGAAGTCGCCGCAGGTCTCCTACCTGGCTTCGCCATACTCCCTGTGTGCCTCCCCCAATACATTTTTGGGGCTGACTCTCAGGCTTCCTACCGCGCCGCCTTGCTCGCTTCGCCAACCTCATTCTCCTGTAACCTCCCTCGCACTGCTCCATCGAATCCCAGGTGGGCTCCGGCACTCTCCCTGGGTCGACCGACCACCTGTCTATCTCTTCCCAAGTTGTGTAGTCCAGATTCTGCTCCCATGTCCCGAAATCCTGACATCGCTACCTCTTCTGCTCCTCGTAATGCCGTCTCTCTGTTTTCGCTGCTTCCAGCTCTGCTTTCAGGGTCCCTCTCCGTTCAACATCTGTACCCAAGTCCATGAGTCTTGTGATGCTGGCCGCTTGTCACCACGCCGCTTGGTCCTGTTGTGGTGGGTGGTTCTGTAATGGTTCTCTTCTTCCTCTTCCTCTGAAGAAGAGGTGTAGCAGGGATCGGACCAAGACGCAGCGTAGTTATGATTCATTTTTTTTTTTATAACGAAACTATACATGAACAGACTACAAAATCAAGAAACATGAAAAACCGAAATAGTCCCGTGTGGTACAAACACTGACACAGGAGACAACCACCCACAAAACCCAACGCAAAACAGGCTACCTAAATATGGTTCCCAATCTGAGACAATAACTAATACCTGCCTCTGATTGAGAGCCATATCAGGCCAAACATAGAAATAGACAAACCAGACACACAACATAGAATGCCCACCCAGCTCACGTCCTGACCAACACTAAAACAAGGAAAACACACAAGAACGATGGTCAGAACGTGACACTCGAGGAGCTGATCAGCTATGTAGGCCAGACCGAGGGAGGCCTAACTACAGTATTCGGAGAGCTGTGGCATAATTTGCTCTTGGAGAGAGATGTTAATAGAGCAGAAAACCACAGAAAGATCCCTCAGGTATCCGCTTCAAAGGGCAGGAGCCAAACAGATTAGCAGATGATGCAAAAATAAAGGTTTAGCCAACACAGACTAATTCTGTAATGACAGAGCTGCAATACTGAGGACAGGCTGGGTAATCCACTGATGATAGTTAAGATTTTCTGTGCCATTTCAGAGGAAGATTTTTATTCACCACCCTCTACACAGGAAGACTGACCGCTCAGTTCACAACATCAGGAAGTCACCGCTGAAGGTTGTCACCATAGCCACCGCAAGTAGTTTGGGGGTGGGGGTGCTGTAAATGTTTCGTCGAAGGGTGGATGCTGAGATTACATTTTTCATGCCACAAATGGATATATCGGTCCGTTAATACAGGTCTAGTAAAGGCCCAGTGCACTACCTTTGTGAGAAAAATATATATTATTAATCATTTTGTTGAATTCATATTTTCAGGGGGTGTTGCAGCACCCTCAGCACCCCTACTTCCCACGGCTTTGGTTTTCATTTCCTATTGACCTTGGACACACCCTCTCTTGTGTCTTTACAGTGGACAAGTGTTTGAACTATCTGGAAAAAGAGTGCGTGCTATGAATAATGGTACAGTACTTGATGTACGTAACCCAGATATACGTGGTAGGCCATCATTGTAAATAATCATTTGTTCTTAACTGACTTGCCCAGTTAAATAAATGTGAAATAAATAAATAAAATTAAATGTGTTCCAGTACAGATTGTCTTTGTCTGCTGGACATAAAATACATGTTTTTGCAGTCTCACATAACAGGAGGGAGCTGGAGCAGAGCATGTATAATGTAAGGTTGTTTGGCTTAACACTGTGATTTTAGAGAGACCTCATCTGCCCTCAGGTCCTTTGCTGACACACGGCTGAAATTATTATGTATTATTATGTAAGATGGTGCTGCAGTGGATAGCAGACGTTTTACGGGCTCCTGACAAATTCAGATTTTTTTTTGGTACAGAATGTCTCCGCCATCATTTCCTATGACCGAAAACAGCTTCTGGGCAGAACAAATGAAATCGAATTGTATTTGTCACATGCGCCAAATACAACAAGTGTAGACGATACCGTGAAATGCTTACTTACAAGCCCTTAACCAACACAGTTTTAAGAAAATATTTACTAAATAAACTGAAGTAAAAAAAATAACAATAATGAGGCTATATACAGGGGGTTCCGGTACCAAGTCAATGTGCAGGGGTACATGTTAGTCGAGGTAATTTGTACATGTAGGTAGGGGTAAAGTCACCAGGCAGCAGCAGGTAACCTAGTAGTTTGAGCGTTGGAATAGTAACCGGAAGGTTACAAGATTGAATCCCAAAGCTGACAGGGTACAAATCTGTTGTTCTGCCCATGAACAAGGCAGTTTACCCACTGTTGCAAGGCTGTCATTGAAAATAAGAATTTGTTCTTAACTGACATGCCTAGTTAAATAACATTTTTTTAAAGTGACTATGCAAAGATAATAAACAGTGAGTAGCAGCAGTGTAAAAATAAAGGGTGGGGGATCAATGCAAAGAGTTAGGGTGGCCATTTGATTAATTGTTCAGCGGTCTTATGGCTTGGGGGTAGAAACTGCCAAGGATCCTTTTTGACCTGGACTTGGTGCTCCGATACTGCTTGCCATACGGTAGCAGAGAGAACAGTCTATGACTAGGGTGACTGGAGTCTTTGACAATGTTTTGGACCTTCCTCTATTACCGCCTCGTATATAGGTCCTGGATGGCAGGAAGCTTGGCCCCAGTGATGTACTAGGCCATAGGCACTACCGTCTAATGCCTTACAGTCAAGGCAGTACCAGGTAGTAATGCAGGCAGTGATACCAGGCAGTGATGCAACCCGTCAGGATGCTCTCGTTGGTGCAGCTGTAGAACTTTTTGGTGTGTCTGGACCACAAATAGTTTGTTGGTGATGTGGATACAAGAGAACTTGAAACTATCAACCCGCTACACTACAGCCCCATTGATGTGAATGGGGGCGTGTTCGGCCCTCCTTTTCCTGTAGTGCATAATCATGTTGAAGGGGAGGGTTTTGTCCTGTGTCATCAGCAAACTTAATTATGGTGTTGGAGTCGTGCTTGGCCACGCAGAGTGGGTGAACAGGGAGTACAGGATGGGACTAAGCACGCACCCCTGAGGGGCCACTGTGTTGAGAATCTGCGTGGCAGATGGGTTGTTGCCTACCCTTACCAACTTTGGGTGGCCTGTCAGGAAGTCCAGGATCCAGTTACAGAGGAAGGTGTTTAGTCCCAGGGTCCTTAGCTTAGTGATGAGCTTTGTGGGCACTATGGTGTTGAACGCTGAGCTGTAGTCAATGAACAGCATTCTCACATAGCTGTTCATTTTGTCCAGTTGGGAAAGGACAGTGTGGAGTGCGATTGAGATTGCATCATCTGAGGATCTGTTGGGGTGGTATGCGAATTGGAGTGAGTCTAGGGTTTCCGGGATGATGGTGTTGATGTGAGCCATGACCAGCCTTTCAAAGCACTTCATGGCTACCGACGTGAGTGCTACGGGCCTTCACTTTCTTGGGCACAGGGACTATGGTGGCCTGCTTGAAACATGTAGCTATTGCAGACTCAGTCAGGGAGAGGGTGAAAATGTAATTGAAGGCACTTATTAGTTGGTCCGCGCATGCTCGGACTACACGTCCTGGTAATCCGTCTGGTCTCGCGGCCTTGTGAATGTTAACCTGTTTAAAGGTCTTGCTCATATCGGCTACAGAGAGTGTGATTACGCAGTCATCTGGAACAGCTGGTGCTCTCATGCATGCTTCAGTGTTGCTTGCCTTGAAGCGAGCATTAAACGCATTTAGTCCATCTGGTAGTCTTGCGTCACTTGGCAGCTCGCGACTGAGTTTCCCTTTGTAGTTCATAAGCATTTGCAAGCCTTGCCACATCCGATGAGTGTCAGAGCCAGTGTAGAATAATTTGATCTTAGTCCTGTATTGACACTTTGCATGTTTGATGGTTCGTCTAAGGGCATATCGGGATTTCTTATAAGCGTCCGGATTAGTGTCCCGCTCCTTGAAAGCAGTAGCTCTAGCCTTTAGCTCAGTGTGGATGTTGCCTGTAATCCATGGCTTCTGGTTGGGATATGTACGTAAGGTCACTGTGGGGACGACATTGTCGATACGAATCTCGAAACATATTCCAGTCTGTGCTAGCAAAACAGTCCTGTAGTTTAGTATCCACGTCATCTGACCACTTCCGTATTGTGCGAGTTACTGGTACTTCCTGCTTTAGTTTTTGCTTGTAAGCAGGAATAATCAGGAAGATAAAATTATGATCAGATTTGCCAAATGGAGGGTGAGGGAGAGCTTTGTACGTCTCTATATGTGGAGTAAATGTGGTCTAGAGTTTTTTTCTTTGACATGCTGGTAGAAATGAGGTAAAACGTATTTAAGTTTGCCTGCATTAAAGTCCCTGGCCACGAGGAGCTCCGCTTCTGGATGAGCAATTTCTTGTTTACTTATCACCTTATACAGCATCGGTTTGTGGTGGTAAATACTGTAGACGGCTACAAAAAATATAGATTACAACTCTCTTGGTAGATATTTTGGTCTACAGCTTAGGGAGGGACTCTACCTCAGGCAAGCAATATCTCGAGACTCCCATAATACTAGACATGGCACACCAGCTGTTATTGACCAATAGACACACACCCCAACCCCTGTGCAAAACTCTAGATCACCTTTATTCCACACACAGAAACGGATACAAGGCTCTCACTCGCCTTTTCTTTGGCAAATCTGACCATAAATCTATCGATTCCTGTTTACAAGAAAAAAGTCAAACAGGAAGTACCAGAGACGTGCTCAATACGGAAGTGGTCTGATGAAGTGGATGCTAAGCTACAGGACTGCTTTGCCAGCACAGACTGGAATAAGTTCTGGGATTCATCTAATAACATTTAGGAGTTTCCCACATCAGTCACTGGTAAGTGCATCAACGACATCGTCCCCACAGAGACCATACCTCAGAGATGACTTGGACGCAATAAAAACTGTAATAACGTGACTTCGACTTGGAGCCTCAAGACTTGGGACTCGACTTTGACTTGAGACTGATGACCTGAAATTATCTGGCCAGGTTTTGTCACTCATTTTGTGGCACAGAGTCTCCATAGATTAGACTACTCTCCACGCAGCCAGAGGCAGTTTCGCAAAAAAAAAAAGAATTGGCACACTATGCCCTCTGATTGGACTAGCAAACTGTCAATCAACACAGGTCGAGTGAACGAGCTCAGTGAGAAGGCTTTGTGGGTTGGGAGTGTCAAACTGAATGTTTTTTTTAAATATATACAGTTCAAGTCAAAAGTATGGACACACCTACTATACTCATTCAAGGGTTCTTCTTCATTTTTACAATTTTATACATTGTAGAATAATAGTGAAGACATCCAAACTATGAAACAACACACATGGAATCATCTAGTAACCAAAAAACTGTTAAACAAATCAAAATATATTTTATATTTGAGATTCTTCAAAGTAACCACCCTTTGCCTTGATGACAGCTTTTTTTGCACACTCTTGGCATTCTCTCAACCAGCTTCTTGAGGAATGATTTTCCAACAGTGTTGAAGGAGTTTCAACATATGCTGAGCACTTGTTGGCTGGTTTTCCTTCACTCTGCGGTCCAACTCATCCCAAACCATCTCAAGTGGGTTGAGGTCGGGTGATTGTGGAAGCCGGGTCTTCTGATGCAGCACTCCATCACTCTCCTTCTCCCTCACCACAACCATCTTTTCCACCCAACCTGAAACCACCCATGGATCAGCCAAAAGGCCCGGTTCCACCCTCTTCAAAAATTTCACTCCCACCAAACACAGCCTTTTCATAAACATGTCCATCAATGCAAGGCTTGGGCTCCAAGCTCCTCACAACACCATCTACCCCTTCACCTCCAGAACTTGAACTAAGGTCCGGCTCACTGTGTTTGAACTTCACCCCAATCTTCCACAACCTACCCTCTCACTTGTTATTGCTAGCTTCCACAGATTCAAACCTATCCTCTATCCATCAGTCTTATCGACCTCCTTTTGCTTTCCCTCCAATCCTCCTCAGCTTAAAGACTTCTTCGGGATCGGTGTCCCTTCCATGGGACGGTTAAGCTAACGTAGGCTTATGCGTTTAGCATGAGGTTGTAATTAACAAGAAAATTTCCCAAGACATTGACATATGTGAAGTTTGCAGAAAGCTTAAATTATTGTTAATCTAATTGCACTGTCCAATTTACAGAAGCTATTACAGTGAAAGAATACCATGCTATTGTTTGTGGAGAGTGAACAATATTGAACATTAAAAGTTATTAACAAACAAATTAGGCACATTTGGGCAGTCTTGATACAACATTTTGAGCAGAAATACAATAGTTCATTGGATCAGTCTAAAACTTTTCACATACACTGATCATCTAGTGGCCAAAATCTACATTGCACCTGGGCTGGAATAATACATTATGGCCTTTCTCTTGCATGTCAAAGATTATGGTACAAAAAACAATACAAAAGAACGGTTGGTTTTGTCTTTGTATAATCTTTTACCAGATCGATTGTGTTATATTCTTCTACATTCCTTTCACATTTCCATAAACTTCAAAGTGCTTCCTTTCAAATGGTACCAATAATATGCATATCCTTGCTTCAGGGCCTGAGCTCCAGGTTTAGATTTGGGTATGTCATTTTAGGATAAAATTGAAAAAAAGGAGCTAATCCAATCCAATTACCCGACTCCTGAAAAGAGTAAACTTTTCCAAGCCAAAATCTCTTTTAAGCCTCCTCGAGAGACATGCTAAGCCCTCTCAAACCCTGTTCCCTTTTTATGCCACAATCCATGCCTCAATTGTCTCAAGGCTTAAGAATACTCCCTTACCCTGTCTCCTCCCCCCATCTACACCAGTGGCGGTCAGTGCCATTTAAGATGTGGGAGGACTTTTTTTCATGAGCATGGCCTTATTTCTATTACAGCATATTGGATGACTGTCAATCATATTCCATTCACCCAGTTCAATGTAACAGGTTTCGGCTACGACATGATACTAAAATTTACTCTTTATCCATTATGAGGTTGCTAAAATCTAGCCTATAAATGAGAGTTTACAACGTAGGTGCACACAGGTGAAGAGACAAATTAGAGGTGACAAAGACACATCGACCGACAGCGACACACTCAATACCTCCTTGCACACTCTTGCCTGCATCTAGCTGATATAAGTTGTAATCATTAGTCTAATAGTTGCAAACAAGAGTTTCTATTGGACAAATTCAGGTATGTTTATCTCCGTTTTGTTCCATTTATCATGGAAATTCTTAAAAAAGAACCACAGGGACACTCAAAGTCAATCTTAAATGAATCCTTGTTTATTGTCAGCGCACTGGAGAGGTTCCAACCAACTCAATGCACCAAGTACACATGTCAATCAAGAGCTCTGTCTGGGCTGTCCCAGCTGTTTTCTTATATACACAGACAAGTTATATTTGCATGATTTACCATAATTAATTCATCATTATCATTTTGTTTCATACATGTGACAGACCAATACCTCATGGGGCTTCTTCTCTCTAAGCTGAGACCTTGAACCTTTTTTGTTCATTCTCAAAACAAGGTCTGGGCGTACTGCAAAATTGCAGCTACTGATAGTGAAGATATGTACAGTCAGCCACTTGCATGAACACAGACATTGGTTTATAGAACAGCACATGAATAGATCACAGAAATCAGCTAGCTAACATAACATTTCTCTGTTTGAGCAGGGTGTTTCAGTAGGCTAAACTATCTAGCTGCATTTGCTAGCTAAGTCAGTGAAACTGAAAAAAAAATGACCATCTCGCTCTCTTCCTTGCTTGTCCTTCATTTTGGAAGAAATTAGTTTGTTAAAAATGTTTCAACTATTGTCTTTCTCTCTCTTTGAGTCAACTGCTCACCACATTTTATGCACTGCAGTGCTAGCTATCTGTATCTTATGTTTTCAGTACTAGATTCATTTTTTGATCCTTTGATTGGGTGGATAACATGTCAGTTCATGATGCAAGAGCTCTGGTAGGTTGGAGGATGTCCTCCAGAAGTTGTCATAATTACTGTGTAAGTCTATGGAAGGGGGTGAGGACCAAGAGCCTCCTAGGTTTTGTACTGAAGTCAATGTACCAAGAGGAGGACAGAAGCTATCTGCCCTCTGGCTACATCATGGTGCTACCCCACAGAGTGCTGGTGAGGCTACTGTAGACCTTCATTGCAAAACAGTGTGTTTTAATCAATGATTTGATGATGTGATTATATTTAGTATAGTTTTATCTAAAAATGATAACTTTTTAAATGTTTATTTTTCTATGAAAATCACTGAGGAGAATAGTCCTCCCCTTCCTCCTGTCACGTCCTGACCTTAGTTCCTTTTTTATGTCTCTGTTTTAGTTTGGTCAGGGCGTGAGTTGGGGTGGGCATTCTATGTTTTTGTTCTAGGTTTTGTATTTCTGTGTTTGGCCTGGTATGGTTCCCAATCAGAGGCAGCTGTCGATCGTTGTCTCTGATTGAGAACCATACTTCGGCAGCCTGTTTTTCCACTATGATTTGTGGGTAGTTATTTTCTGGTTAGTGTTTGTTGCATCTGTCATAACTGTTCATTTATCGTTTTGTTGTTTTTGTTTGTGTATTCATTCTGGATTAAAAGTATTATGGATACGTACCACGCTGCATATTGGTCCAATCCTTCCTACTCCTCCTCAGAAGAGGAGGAAAACCGTTACAGAATCACCCACCGCAACCGGACCAAGCAGCGTGGTAACCAGGAGCAGAGGGTTCTGGACTCCTGGACTTGGGAGGACATTCTAGACGGCAAGGGATCCTACACATGGGAGGAGGTCCTGGCTGGAAGGGATCGCCTCCCATGGGAACAAGTGGAGGCAGCCAGGTGAACGGTGGCAGCAGGAAAACCGGAACCGGTGATACGAGGGAACATGGCTGGCAAGGAAGCCCGAGAGGCAGCCCACCCCAAAAAACATTGAGGAGCACACAGGGAGTGTGGCAGAGTCAGGTTGCAGACCTGAGCCAACTCCCCATGCTTACCGTGGCGGGAGTCATACTGGCCAGGCACTGGGTTATGCGGTGGAGCGCACGGTGTCCCCAGTACGCGTTCTTAGCCTGGTGCGCTACATCCCAGCTCCCCGCATCTGCCGGGCTAGGGTGAGGATCCAGCCAGGGCAGTTGGTGCCAGCTCTGCTCTCCAGACAGCCAGTGCGTGCCAGGATATCCTGCGTCGGCTCTGCGCACTGTGTCTCCCGTGTGTCTGCACAGCCCAGTGCGTCCTGTACCTGCGCCCCGCACATGCCGGGGTAAAATCACCATCCAGCCAGAACGGGTTGTGCAGGCCCTTAGTTCGAGACCTCCAGTGAGCCTCCACGGCCCCGGTCTATCCTGTGCTTCCTCCGAGGACCAGGCTGTCTCTCCGTCTCCTCCCTCCAGGTTCCCCCGCCTGTCCAGCGCTTCCAGAGTTTCCATCCTGTCCGGCGCTTCCAGAGTCTCCCTCCTGTCCGGAGCTGCCAGAGCCGCCCATCAGTCAGGAGCTGCCAGAACCGCCCGTCAGTCAGGAGCTGCTGGAGTCGCTCGTCTATTCGGGGCCCGCTGCAAGGGTCCCCAGTCCGAGGTCGGCGGAGAGGGTCGCCGCTCCAAAGGCGTCACTTAAGTGGGCCAAGACTATGATGGAGTGGGGTCCACGTCCCGTGCCAGAGCCACCACCGAGGACAGATTCCCACCCAGACCCTCCCCTATGTGTTTAGGTTTTGACCTTAGTTCTTTTTTTATGTTTCTGTTTTAGTTTGGTCAGGGCGTGAGTTGGGGTGGGCAATCTATGTTTTTGTTCTAGGTTTTGTATTTCTGTGTTTGCCTGGTATGGTTCCCAATCAGAGGCAGCTGTCAATCGTTGTCTCTGATTGAGAACCATACTTAGGTAGCCTGTTTTTCTGGTTAGTGTTTGTTGCACCTGTCAGAACTGTTCGTTTATCGTTTTGTTGTTTTTGTTCGTGTATTCATTCTGGATTAAAAGTATTATGGATACGTACCACTCTGCAAATTGGTCCGATCCTTTCTACTCCTCAGAAGAAGTGTAAAACCATTACACCTCCGCTGAAGAGTCTCCACTGATCTACACTGATTGAAGTGGATTTATCAGGTGACATCAATAAGAGGTCACAGCTTTCACCTGGATTCACAATCTTTGTCATGGAAAGAATAGGTGTTCCTAATGTTTTGTATACTCAGTGTTTAGCCCACCATTTGTATTTTATATTTATACATTTGCTCATTCGATCTGGTCACTAACATATGCATCAAGTTCAAGTTCTTGTTTCAAAAATATCTAATCTGTGCTTCAGATCTACAGGCGGGCTCACATATCCAGATTAGTGAGCAAAAGTGTTTGTTTAATTTTCTCCGGTTTTGCATAGCAAAAACAGAGTAGCCTACCTACATAAATATGATCCATATAAAATACAGTTTAGCAATCTGCTGCAGACACATCTTTGCCAGAACAATAGGCTACCTGGTGACAATGTGACATAACCCTAGTTGATATTGACCGTTAACATGGATGACTTTCAGCTCAAAATACAGGTGTGAAACGCATTTTATTTCTGCATCTTAATTATTAGAACAATTATTATATTATTCGCCTCTCCCCAATTGGTAGTTACAGTCTTGTCCCATCGCTGTAACTCCAGTAGGGATTCGGAATTGGTGAAGGTCGAGAGCATCCGCGCCAATGTGTCAGCGTGCTGGCTCAGCACAAGGAGTCTCTAGTGCGCGATGGGACAAGGACATCCTGACCAGCCAAACCCTCCCGTAACCCAATTGTGCGTTGCCTCATGGGTCTCTCGGTCACATGACACAGCCTGGGATCAAACCCGGGTCTGTAGTGATGCCTCAAGCATAGTGATGCCACTGCAATGCAGTGCCTTAGTACGTTTCGCCACTTGGGGGGCCCTTATTTCTGTATCTTGCATTTTGAAAATGCATCATTGTTTGTGGCTGTAATGACAGGCTACATTTTTGCGCAGCGATTGCACGCATGTTCTCCCTGTGTGTGCGTGCGGGGGTCACAAGCTGTGAACCACTTTTTAGGGATTGGGGGTCAAAAAGTTTGAGAACCACTGAGCTACCCAACAGATTGCTGATTTGCTGTACAGCTATAGGATAGAATGCAGTGCAAACGTCAATTTGTAGGGAGAGAGGATTTCCATAAATAAATATGCAGCTCCAAAAAATGTTGGTGATAAAGTTTAACATTCCCAAGGACACGTGGCAAGACAGATTACCAGGATGTGTACTCAGAGCATGCGCTGACCAGCTGGCAAGTGTCTTCACCCAGCACATCACTGGGGCCAAGCGCGCTGCCATCCAGGACTTCTGTACAAGGCAGTGGCAGAGGAAAGCCTTAAAAAATGTAATTATAAAATGTTCTATTGCCATACTGGCTGGCAACATTCTTATCCCTTGCTTGCTAGCTATCCAACTAGAGGTCAACCGATTAATCAGCATGGCCGATTACATTGCAATCCATGAGGGGACTGTGTGGCAGGCTGACCACCTGTTATGCAAGTGTAGCATCAAAAGGACCTTGTGGCTGCAAGGAGCCAAGGTATGTTGCTAGCTAGCATTAAACTTATATTATAAAAAACTCTTCACATAATCACTAATCAACTACACATGGTTGATGATATTACTAGGTTAACTATCTTGTCCTGCGTT